>NW_023270825.1:28211553-28627677 GCF_011800145.1 Mirounga leonina
ACTATTAGGGCGTCCCTCTTGCAAGGCCCACTCAGGGTCACAGTTGGGAATATACACCCACATACTTCCACACAGAATGTACACACTAACACATACACACATTTACATCTATATTTACTTGTACATTTATCTATCTATCTGTCTTGCTATCTTCACTTGATCTTAGCCAAAAGGCTGAGAAGTAATTAACTATCTTGAAAACCATGAATTCACACCAATACCTCTAATTCCAATCCATCACCATAAGGCTCATTCAAGTTTTCTCCCTTTCCATATTTGTATCTTCTCTAACAGTGAATTATCTTTTTTTTTTTTTTTTAAGATTTTATTAATTTATTTGAGAGAGAGACAGAGAGAGCACAAGCAGGGGGAGGAGCAGAGGGAGAGGGAGAAGCAGACTCACCACTGAGCAGGGAGCCCGACACGGGGTTCAATCCCAGGACCCTGAGTTCATGACCTGAGCCAAAGTCCCGCCTAACTGACTGAGTCACCCAGGCACCCCAACAGTGAATTATCTTTAATGTATTTACTTATTTGATCAATCCTTCTAGATGTAGCCATACATATAGGAGTCTCTGCCACCATTCCTTTCCCAGCGCAGATGCCCTCCTAACCCTGTACATGTTCTGAGAATGTGTGCTGGGCCATACTCTCCACCGCCCTCCAAAGAGGATGCCTTCTTCATTCTTGGGTTCCAACACTCCATGTGGGGATATAGTTTTGGAGAGACAAAAATCCTTGCTTTCAAGGAGCTTACATTCTAATGGTGGGAGAGGGGGGACAGAGAGACAAAAATAAAACATCAGGTAATGATTAGTGCAGTGGAAAAACCGGATAATGTGATAAGAAGGAACTGAGATACTACTGTGAATTGGTGACGTGAATTGATGTCATGCCCCACTCTCCATCCTTCTTTGCCCTGTTCCATGCATACCCACACAATGTGTTACTTTAGGTCCTCTGCTGCCTGCTTTCTGATTGAATTCAACCAGTAGGAGACAGGTAGGTGAGAGGAGAGAGAAATCTCTTCCTGCTTTGGGAATGCAGGGGGCATTTCTTGGGCTCCAGCTCTCACCAGGCTCCAGAAATGCCATTTCCTCCCCTTGTCCCTCCAAGCCTCCTGGTAGTAATAGCTTCCCACTGTCCCTAGCATATGGGTGTCCCAACGATCTTGTTTCTCTTTACCCTGCTTCCCCCTTTGTTAATAGTTCCATCATTAAAGTCTCCTGAACCATCTGAGCTGGGTTTTATTTCAGGAAAGTGCTCTTTGAGGAAATGACTCTTTTTGTTTAAACAATTTTTGTGAACCATATTTTTTTCAGGTCAATATATGTTCTTATACAATATGATTTTCAAAAACTCAGTCTGATCAGTTAAAAAATGAAAACATCAGCCGGGTTTGTCTTTCTGGAATTGAGTGCAGAATGGACTGCCTTCTTGTCCTGCCCCTGACCTGAGGGCTAAGTGGCTTACGCTGTGCTTTACTGGGGGTGGAATGCATGCTGCTGTGACTCCCTCCCTTCCCCCCACCCACCGCCAGACATCCAGTTTATCCAAATAATTCCATTCTGGGCTTCTTTATGCTACAGACTGTAATTCCTTCATCAGGCTTCATCCTCAGCTGTGCATTTCTCCAGTCGCTGCCCCCTAAGGAGGGATCTCAGTCATTAGGAGTCAATGGAGGCCTTTCTTGGAAACAGGCCATTGCAGGAGCCTACTTTTTCCACTTTCTTATGTTACCCTGTCTACTTGGTGCTGAGAATTGTGCTTCCATTTGGGGGATTCTTCAAATAATTTCTAAAACTTTTCTCCTCCTCTGAAAATACTGAGCATTTGCAAGCCTAGGGTGTTCCCCGGGTGGCCTGGATTTGAGAATGAGAAGGGGCCTGCAGGACGGGTACTTTGCCATAGCTTCAATGAGCATCACTCATTTTCTCGGCAAGCTAGAAGAATGTTAAAAGGATGTGCCTTGTTTCCCATGACTGGCTTTATCAGTGACAACAGCTTTATAGACATAAGAAGGTATGGATTGAAGAAGGAGAAAAAAATCCTGCAGATTAAGAGCAGGAAAAAAAATTGAGGCATGTAATTGTTCTAAATCTTACTGCATCCCTGGTTTCTTCTGCATTTGGATTTGTATTTAACACTGATGGGGGAGGGGATTGTCTTTAGGGGACATGAGGGAGGGAGCAGGGAGAATTGGCTTCAGCTTAGCCTTAGGAGACAGTGAAAGACTTGAAGCAGAACTGCTTTATCAAGAAACCTGTGTAAGCACGTGCCTGGGGAGGCTTTTAGAAAATCAGATGGGCATGTTGTTCCTGACCTCAGGAGAGGACATAAGGGACTGGATTAAGCTTTTCTTTTGTTTTGTGGGATCACATATGTAGAAAATCAGATAACTCAAGAAGGCTAAAGTAAGGGACCTCTTTAGCCCCCATTTCTCAGATGAATCCATACTGAAAGCCAGATGCTTTCACAAAATTAATTTCTTCCTTGTTCTGTCCCAAATTTGATTACCTAGACCCCACCTTTCCAGATTAGAAAAGTATTTCACCATGGATAAGTGTGACGACATATTTGAAGGTGTTTTGTGTATTGGAAGGAAGACACACAACATTGTGTTGCCTAATATTGTTGGTCATCACTTGATAGAGTTAAGACTATGTGCTCTGGAACCAGTTGGCCCATGTCCAAATTCCTGTTCCTTTACAGTTTAGCTGTGGGCCCCTGGGCATGTTAATTGGCCTCTCTAAGCCGCAGTTTCCTCGACTGAAAAATGAGGCTACCAAGGATATCTACTTCAGTGTGAGGGTTAAACGCGCTTGGTTCCCACAAAGCACTTAGAACAGCGCCTGACCCACAGTGAGCACTTGAGAACTCAGGGAAACTGAATGCAAACCTTCCCCCGACTCCACCCCCAAACCGAAAAACAAACCTTCTCCATAGTGGGAGTCCTAGCCGCTTCGCTGGACCTCCTTGAGGAAGAGCTGGGAAGGCAAGGGAGAATTGCAGAGGGAGGTTTTGCAGGCATCTGTCTTCCCAATCTGAGGCATGGGTGTGATTTCCTACCTCCCCCTGGAGAGGCCACTCCTTCCTTCAAGGCTCAGCATCAGCCACAGTGGGCTTTTGCTGCAACGGCTTTAACTAACACTTCATCTTGCAGCGGAGGTTTCAGCAAAATAAGCTTCTCTTTCTATAAATGGCTTCTTCCCACCTCACCTCTGTGGGCATTGTCTAATGGGTGGGCTCATTTTCTGGAACCAAATAAACATTTGTTCCCTCTAGCCCCACGGTGATAGATCCACTATTAATGAGCTGCAGTGTTGCCCATTGCTTCAGGAGCCATTAGGGAAGCCCTAATAGAGTTCTGTTTATTGCCAGGGGAGGTGTCGGAGGCAGAGAAAGCACAGCTGGGGCTTCCAGCCCCCAGCAGGTCGTGCGGTGCAGACAGCCGGAGCAATCATTCTTGGACTTGTGAAGTCAGGACATAAATTCCAAGAGGAATAAAAATGAGTGAGATAAGGGAACTGGGGTCTGTGATTTAGAGTCATTTTTCAGGTTTCTGAAATTTTGAGTCAGTTAAGGTAATATGGTAGTGCAAATGAAAGCACACTGCCTAAAGGGGTAGCAATCTGAGCAATGCCCTATTAAGGTACAAGCTCTGAGTTGGTTTCCTTGTCAGAGATTGCACTCTCCGGTGCTCAGTAAATATGCATTGTAGGTGCTGCGGATTGGATGAGCCATTGGGGAGATCTTCAGAATGAATAGGGTCTATCGCAGTACAATATACATAGAATATATGTTGTGACAAAATCCATTGGTTCCTTCACTAAACCAGCCTCTACAAACACTGAGATTGTGCACGGCTAGTTGGTTGGCAGCGAATACTGAACTTAGATGAACGAGAGATCGCTACAGAAATAGGTGCTTCTTAGAATTCACTGAAGGCAGGCTGGGCCATCCAGCACGAAGCATTTGTAGGCACTGGTTTTCGATGATGTTTTTGGCTGGATGGACTGAGATTTGCAGATAAATGAATGTCTAAGACACACCTCTCTGTGCAAAGCTCCAGAATCCCAATCAGGCTAGCACAAGCCAAAGGAGAATTAGTGGTAGCATTCTGGGGGTATGTCCTGTCTATAAGGAAGCACTGGAATTAGAAACTGGAATGTCAGGAACCCAGGTGATTTTTTTCTTTGCCCCTTGAGAGCTACATCATCTCTTAGCTCTGCTACTCTCTGTAATCTGAATGTTCTTGTTCTTCCCCCTCCCCCAAGATTGATATATTTATCTTATTGAGAGAGAGAGAGAGCGTGGAGGCCAGGAGGGCCAGAGGGAAAGCGAGCGAGAGAGAGAGAATCTCAAGCAGACTCCCTGCTGAGCATGGAGCCCAGTGCTGGGCTTGATCCCATGACCCTGAGATGACCCCAGCCGAAGTCAAGAGTTGGTCACCCAATCCACTGAGCTCCCCAGGCACCCCTGCAGCCTGATTGTTCTTGACACAAATCTCTGCAGCCTCATGCCCACTCTGATGAGCTGTAAAATAAAGTAGAAAAGGTATAATAATGTTTTAGAAATGAGTAGATATAATTTAAAAAATCTAAGGAAAGGAGTCCTCTGCCCAAAAAAAGTAAATCCCAGAGTTTAAGGAAAATGAAAAAAGATTCAGATCTCCAGTTGGCATCACCAGCACCTCAGAGAGAGGAAACATCCAGGTCCCTGGATTCTAATAACACCACAGTGGAGGGGACCAGGACTTTCAGGCCACCCTGAGTGATTACCAGGTAGGAACCTGGGTTGAGTCAGGAGACAGAACAGAAGGAATAGAGGCTTTTATATTATATAAATGTCCAACCAGGTCTGTGTGCTTGAGAACTTTTTGATTTCTGCAGATCAGTCCTGCTGACTCAGGTCTAAGCAATGTGTGTAATAGATTGGACACATCCCCGCAGCATCCCCGCAGCCTCATCGGTTTTTCTAGTTGGCACCGATGCCCAGAGAAAGCTGGCCTGGAAAAGGTGAAAGTATCTTGGAAGAATGAAGGTGAGATTTAGTCCAAAAGTCAGTGAGTAAGGCTAAGCAAGGTAAACATCCATGTGATGACGTCTGTGACCTGGCGCAAGGTGTCTAGGCCTGAGTGGGGCAAGGGGGGTGCTAGAACAGGGGAGGGAGTGCATCAGGGACTGTGGTGGTCTATTATGGGGAATCAGAGCCTAGGCTGAGTGAGGTGGGCAAATACATGGGGGAGTGAGCTTAATGATGTTAGTAGCAGCAGGGTCAGCTCAGTATGGTGTGTTGGAGCCTGAATGGGGTAAGGAGGGTACCCACTCAGCTGAGGGGTGGGTTGGAAGGATGTGAGGGACCATAATAAGAGACTGGTTACATATTGGATGGGGGAGGGAGGGAGGAAGGGAGATTGATTTGTATTAGTTTACTACGGCTGCCATAACAAAATGCTACAGACAGTGTGGGCTTTAAACAATAGAAATTTTGGGGCACCTGGGTGGCTCAGTTGTTAAGCGTCTGCCTTCGGCTCAGGTCATGATCCCAGGGTCCTGGGATCGAGCCCCGCATCGGGCTTCCTGCTCTGTGGGAAGCCTTCTTCTCCCTCTCCCACTCCCCCTGCTTGTGTTCCCTCTCTCGGTGTCTCTCTCTCTGTCAAATAAAGAAATAAAATCTTTAAAAAAAAATAAATAATAGAAATTTATTTCTCACAGTTTCGGGGTCTATAAGTCCAAGATCAAGTGTTGGCAGGGTTAGTTTCTCCTGAGGCCTCTCTCCTTAGCTTGCAGATGGCTGCCAGCTCACTGTGTGCTCTCATGGTCTTTCCTCTGTGTGCGCATTCCTGGGGTTTCTCCATGTGTCCAAATTTCCTCTCCTTATGGGGACCCCAGTCAGATTGGATTGGAGCCCATTCTAATGGCCTCATTTTAACTTAATCACCTCTTTAAAGGCTCTCTGTCTCCCAATACAGACACATTCTGAGCTACGGTGGTGGTGGTGGCAGGGGAGCTTGGGGCTTTAACATATGGATTCTGGGGAGACATCAGTCCGTAACATGATCCAATAAATAAATATATTGAGACTAATAGGAGACAGGGTTCTCACTGTCAAAGAAGGGAGCTAGCAATACAGAAAGATAGAAAGCTAGATTGGAATTGAGGTACTAAAGTGAATCATGATTTTCAATAGAAAGAAAACAAATACAGATATAAATGTGTGTGTGTCCACATGCACGTATTCCCTCCCTTTGGCCCCTGAGAGGGCCCAGGAGCAGCAAACCCGTAATGACAATAAGCATACCTAATGTTCAGATCTTGGCCCCTAAACACTATTTTTTAGTAAAAGGAACCAATTTTTTTTTAATTTAATTTTTTTAGAAATGTCTGACTTCAGGGTTAGGGCAGAGAAAGTCCAAGATGAATCTGGAATATCCAATTTGAAGGGACTCCTGTTGGCCCAATCTGGGACTATCTGAGCACCTAAATGAATGATGGTATTAATGGATTCTAGCCCACTGAATAAGTAGGAGTCGTTGTGTCCATACTGATATAACAAACTAAATGAATAAACAAATGAAGAGAGAAGAAAAGTTTTTCTTCCAGCAGAATGCCAATGAATAGAGATGACAGAGTTAGAAAATCATGATTTGGCAACCATCATCATCATAATTAATTCAGCAAAGAAACGCCAATGGATGATGAAACTAGGGGGCAAGTGTTTGATGAGGTAAGGACATAGACAAAATTTCAAAATAGCTGCTAAAAATGCTTATTAATGACAAGGAGGGAAAGAGTAATTACACAGTAGAGAAGTCTGGCAGATACCACCTTGATCAAGTGACCAAGTTAATATCACCGGTAATAGCACAAATCTTGATTGGATACCATCTGATAGATGCAACGAAAAGAACACAGCATCACTTTTGTCATATTCTTGCCAAAAACACAGAACCTGAATCTAACCATGAGGAAACATCAGGCAAACCCATATCTCCAAAATAACTGTCCTGCAATCTTAAAAAATTTTAGGGTCATGAAAGACAAGGAAAGTCTGAGGAGCTATTCCAGATTGAAGAAGAGTAAAGAGACATGACAATTTAATGCAACATGTCATCTGATTTGGATCTTCTAGTTTTCCAGAGGATATTATTGGAACAATTGGCAAAACTTGAGTGGGTCTCTAGATTTGATAGTGGTAGTGTATACTGTTAATTTTCTGATTTTGTTGTTTGTATTCTGATTATATAGGAGAATGTCCTTGCTGGTAAGGATTATACATTAAAGTGTTTAAATGTGATGGGGCATTACGTTGCTACTTATTTCCAAAAGGTTCAGGAAAAAAGGAGGTTATGTTTACAATTCTTTCTTTCTTTTTTTAAAAGATTTTATTTATTTGAGAGAGAGAGCATGAGCAGGGGCAGGGGCAGAGGCAGAGGGACAAGCAGATTCCTTGCTGAGCGTAGAGCTAGCTGCGGGGCTTGACCCCAGGACCCTGAGATCATGAACTGAGCCAAAGTCAGAGCTTAACTGACTGAGCCACCCAGGTGCCCCAAAATTTCTATTGTCCCCTACAATTATTTCTTTTTTTTGCCTTCTCTACCAATTTTATTTTATTTATTTATTTATTTATTTATTTTTAAATTTTTAAATTTTATTATGTTATGTTAGTCACCATACAATACATCATTAGTTTTTGATGTGGTGATCCAGGATCCATTGTTTTCATGTAACACCCAGTGCTCCATGCAGTACGTGCCCTCCTTAATACCCGTCACCGGGCTAACCCATCCCCCCTCCCCCCTCCCCTCTAAAACCCTGTTTGTTTCTCAGAGTCCATAGTCTCTCATGGTTATTTCTAAGTTACAAAATTATCTAGACAAAAAATGGGGATAAAATTAAAACAAATCTTTTTTTTTTTTGACAAAAACTGAGAGAGTTTTTCTATCAGTAGACTCACTAAAGGAAATTCTAAAGCACATTTTTTTTTTCCAGTCAAAATGAAAATGATCTCATATGGAAGGTTAGAAATAAAGGAAGGAATAAAGAAAGGGGCAAATAAATCGGTAATCTAGAAGAATAGAAACTGTAGAGTTTTAAAATAAAATACATGTCAATAATGACATGTAAATTGGGAGGGGGATATATTGAATTTTCTGGGAAGAATGTAGTTGTACTGATTGAATTAGATTTTAAAAAGTCAAAGATGCATTTTTGTAATGCATCTTTGTAATTTTTAATGTGCAGCACGCTAACAGTAAAAGAAGATAATATAACTTCAAAAAATGTAAGAAACTAAAATGATAAAAAATGCTCAGTTAATCCAGAAGAAGGCAAAAAGGAGAGAAAAAGGAACGGAAAACATATGGAGCAAGAGTAAAGCACATAACTGTTGGCGAAAATGCAAACTGGTGCAGACACTGTGGAAAACAATATAGAGGTTCCTCAAAAAACTAAAAATAGGGGCACCTGGGTGGCTCAGTCATTAAGTGTCTGCCTTCAGCTTGGGTCATGGTCCCAGGGTCCTGGGATCGAGCCCCGCATCGGGCTCCCTGCTCCACGGGAAGCCTGCTTCTCCCTCTCCCCCCGCTTGTGTTCCCTCTCTCGCTATGTCTCTCTCTGTCAAATAAATCAATAAAATCTTTAAAAAAATTAAAAATAGAACTAACCTACAATCCAGGAATTGTACTATTGGGTATTTACTAAAAATACACAAAAACACTAATTGAAAGGGATACATGCACCCCTGTGTTTACTTATTTATTTATTATTTTTAAAAAAAGGTTTTATTTATTTGAGAGAGTGAGCGAGAGTGAGAGAGTGCATGAGTGGGGAGAGGGGCAGAGGGAGAGGGAGAAGCAGGCTCCCCGCTGAGCAGGGAGCCTGATGGGGGGGCTCCATCTGGGACTACCAGATCATGACCTGAGCTGAAGGCAGACGCTTAACCGACTGAGCCACCAAGGCGCTCCCACCCCTATGTTTATTGCAGCATTATTTACAATAGCCAAATTATAGAAAGCGCCCAAGTGTCCATGGATAGATGAATGGATACAGAAGATGTGGTGTATATAAACGATGGGATATTATTCAGCCATGATAAAGAATGAAATTTTGCCATTTGCAACAACATGGAGGGATCTAGGAAGTATAATGCCAAGCGAAATAAATTAGAGAAAGACAAAACCATATGATTTCACTCATATGTGGAGTTTAAAAAACAAAACAAATAAGCAAAGAAAAAAAAGAAAACCCAAAAAACAGACTCTTAATTATAGAGAACTGGTGGTTACCAGAGGAGAGGTAGGTGGGGAAGTGGGTGAAATAGGTGATGGGAATTAGGAGTACACTTATTGTGATGAGCAGTGACTAATATATAGAATTGTCAAATCACTATATTTTACACCTAAAATTAATATAACCTTATATATTAATTAGGAATACTAGAGTTAAAAAAAGAACAAAGCACATAATATTTTTTAATCCCAATATATCAGAATTTACATTAACTGTATCTGAACTAAGTGCTTCAGTTAAAGACAATGATTATTAGACTGGATAAAAAACAAAACAAAACCTAACTATCTGTTACTTATAAGAGACACATCTAAAAACATAAGGATACAAAAATTTTGAGAGTCAAAGGAGAGTAAAAACCTCATGTGAGCTAGTGGAGACCGTTGTGTGGCTGTGTTTGTATTAAACAGCATGGATTTTAAGGCAAAAACCATAACTAGAAATAAAATAGTCACTTTGTAATGATTACATGTTCAATTTACTGGAGTGATGTGAAGAATCTACCTTTGTTCTTTTTTTTAAAAGGTTTTATTTATTTGAGAGAGAGAATGTGGAGGTGAACAGGGGGAAGGGCAGAGGGAGAGAGAGAATCTCAAGCAGACTTCCCGCTAAGCACGGAGCCTGACACAGGACTCGATACAACGACCCTGAGATCATGACCTGAGCCGAAATCAAGAGCCGGCTGCTTAACCAACTGAGCCACCCAGGTGCCCCAAGAATCTACCTTTGAATCACCTGATAATGAAGGCTTACAATGTATAAAACAAAAATTGACAGAACTACAAAGAGAAATGGGCAAAATCTTAATAACTGGCTGTTTTAGCATATGGGTCTCAATAACTGATAGGATAAGTGGACAAACGGTAAGCACACAGAAGATTTGAACAACATGATGAGCAAACTTAATTTAATGGACATATTAGTAGATAAAACCACATCCAATGACTGCAGAATACATACTCTTTTTAAGACCAGATAATATTTGTAAAACCTGGATATATATTTGGCTATAAAGGAATTCTTGACAAACTTCAAATGATTGGAATAATAGGGTGTGTGTTTTGTGACCACAATGCAATTATACCAGAAATCAATAACAAAGAGATAATAGAAAATAAATCCCCTTGCATCTGCAAATTGTTTTAGTTAGCTTTAGTTAGGTTATCGTGCAAACAACCTCAGTCTCTCCTTGACTTACAACACATTTATTTATTTCTCATTCATGTTCATGTTGTCCGTATTGCAGCTCTGCTCCAAGCCATAGGCTAGCTTCAGGTCTCTTTTCTGTACCTTTTTATTCTATTTATCATATCTGGGATCCAGGAAGGAAGGAGCAACCTCCATGTGGGACATGCCTTTCTCCTGGCAAAAGTCACTGGAGTGCAAAAGGCCTAGCCAAGCCACACAAGCAAACTTAAAACTCTGCTGTAATATAGTGTACAGATCTCCCTGGACTTATGGTGGGGTTATGTCCCGACATACTCATTGTAAGTTGAAAACATTGTTAAGTTGAAAACACATTTAATACACCTAACCTACCAAACATCAGAGCTCCGGATAGCCTACCTTATATGGGCTCAGAACACTTACTTAAGCTTACATTTGGGCAAACTCATCCAACGCAAAACCAATTTTACAATTAAGTGTTGGATATCTCATGTAATTTACTGGATGCTGTACTGAAAGTGACAAACGGAATGGTCATATGGGTGCAGAATGGTTGTCAGTGTATGGGTTGTTTACCCTCCTGATCATGGCTGGAAGCTGTGCTGGCAGCCATTTCCCCACACCCTGAGAGAGGATCCTACACGTATCATTAACCTGGGAAAAGATAAAAATTCAAAATTCAAAGTACAGTTTCTACTGAATGAGTATGACTTTTGCACCATTGTAAAGTAAAAAAAATTGTAGGTCTAACCATCCTAAGTCAGGGACCATCTGTACCATCTGCTCAGTAGTCCATTGGCCCAAGAAAGCCACATGGTCAAATCTAAACTCAGTGGGCATGTATTATCCTACTATGGGTGAGGAGGGAGTAAATAATTGAGAAAAAAAATATATCTATAACTTAAATGAACAGATTCTAAATAACCCATGGGTTGAGGAAGATTTTTTTTAAAGATTTTTATTTATTTGTCAGAACGAGAGAGAGAGCACAAGCAGGGGGAGCGGCAGGCAAAGGAAGAAGCAGGCTCCCTGCTGAGCAGGGAGCCCGATGTGGGACTCAATCCCAGGACCGTGGGACCATGACCTGAGCCAAAGGCAGATGCTTGCTTAACTGACTGAGCCACCCAGGCGTCCCAAGGAAGAAATTATAGTGGACATGAGATTAAAAAATTGAATTAATGAAAAAAACCCAACACATTACAATCCTAGGATGCAGTTAAAGCAGTTTTTATAGGAAATTTTATACTTAAATACATATGCTAAAAATGAAGAAAGACGGACAATTAGTGGGATAAACATTCATCTCCAGAAGTGAGAAAAGAGCCACCCTGTAGTGGTTGTGTCTCAGGAGGGTGCTGAGTGGCCGGAGGACATGAGCAGAAAGAATTACTTTCCACTGTCTTTTTTTTTTTAACCTTTTAAGTTTCATATCATATGCACTTGTTTATCTTTAGGAAAATAAAGTATTGAATATGGCTTGTAATGCGTCCGTTTCTTATATACATTTGGTTTGAGGGGCTTGAAAGGAAAAAGCAAAAGCAAAAACAGACTAGTTTAGGAATGAGAAGGGAGACATAATCAGTACAAAACAGAAAAAGATTAAAGGAATTTTGGTAGACTGCAACATACAACTCTATGGCAGCAAATTTGAAGTCCCAGAGAAAATGGGTTGTATCTTATCAAAATACAAACTATCAAATTTGACCCAAAAAGAAATGAAAAAGCAGAATAGATTACTTACCAGAGAAGAAATCAGAAAGATCTTTCAAAATCTACCATTAAAAATGGGGACCAGGTAGATTTAAAGCTGAGTTTTATCTAATCTTTAAAGAATGGATGATTCTGAAGTTATTTAATATATTTCAAGCTACAGGAAAAAATTAACCCCCTCAACTTGTTTTACAAAGCCAGCATAATTTTATAGCCCAAACCAGATAAAGGTAGTACAAAAGAGAATTCTAGAACAATCTCACTAATGAATATATATTTGCAGAAACTCAAAATATCAGTAAATTGAATCTAGCAAAAAGAGCCTAGAAGTTTATCAAACGCACGCGCACACACACACACACACAACAAACAAAACAAAGCAAAACAACAAAACAGCAAAAATAACATTCCTTCCTGATGTACCAGGATCAGGAAGGCTTTCTTGAGATGATTCAATATCAGGAAACTTTCTGATAAAATTCATGATAAGAAAAACTATATGATCATATAATAGATGCTGAAAAGGTGTTTGATAAAATTCATCTCATTCCTAATAAGAACTCTAAGGAAATAGTAACAGAATGAAACAAATATGACAAAAGCTATTTACCAAAAACTAAAAGCAAATAATGTCCTACGTGGTGAAACATGAAAATAATTTCCATTAAAATCATTATTATAATTTGACTGGCAAATTGGAAAAAACAGAAAAACTATCTTTTTTTCCCTGATGATATGATTACATACCTAGAAAAAAGTGACAGACTCCAGTCAAAAAAAAAAAAAAGTACAAGAATTAATAAGGTAATCTGGTAATGGGGATGGAATTTAAATACTTATAAAGATCAGGGCACCTGGCTGGCTCAGTAGGTAGAGCATGTGACTCTGGATCTCAGGCTCACGAGTTCAAGTCCCACATTGGGTATAGAGATTACTTAAAAATAAAATCTTAAAAAAAAAGTGGAAATGGAAAAAAGTATTACATTTACAACAACAACAAAAATAATGAAATACTTAGATATAAATCTAACAAGACACAGGACTTATAAAGGAAGCTACAAAATATTATGATAAAAACACAAATGAAGATCTGAATAAATGCAAAGGTCTATCATATCCTTGGATACGAAGACAATATTTAAAATGTTATTTCTCCACAAAATAATATATACATTTAATGCAGTTCCACTTAGGATGCTCATAGGTTTTTTCTGAACCAGATAAAATAATCTCCAACCTTATACAAAGAATAACTGATATGCCATGGGAAAAAAGAATATCAGCTATCAGAACTTATTAGTATAGTTATTGGTGTTGGTCTAGGAATCATTAGCTAGAGCAGTGGAAAGCTGAGAATCCAGAACTGGCACATTAGAGATTAGTATTCACAAAGGAAGCATTCGAATTCAGTAGCTAGAGGATGAGATACTTAAAAAAATTTTATTTATTTATTTATTTATTTATTTATTTATTTATTTATTTATTTATTTTAGAGATAGATAGCGTGCAATGAGTGTGAGCCCGGCGGGGGTTGGGGGTGTGGGGAGAGGGAGAGGGAGAGAGAGAATCTACAAGCAGACTCAGCCCTGAGCACAGAGCTGATGCAGGGCTTGATCTCACAACCCTGAAATCATAACCTGAGCCTGAGATTATGACCTGAACCAAAATCAAGAGCTGGCTGCTTAACCAACTGAGCTACCCAGGGAGCCCAAGGATGAAACTCTTTAAAATGATGTGGGTTTGGGGCTCCTGGCTGACTCAGTTGGTGGAGCATGCGACTCTTGTTCTGCGTTCAAACCCCACCTACAGTGGGCATAGAGCTTACTTTAAAAAAATTAAAAAAAAAATAGATAAAATGATGTGGGTTCAACTGGTATCCTGCTGGAAGAAAGTAAATTTGGACCTCCATCTTACTTCATACACACAAATAAATTCCAGGTGGAAAAAATGGTAAATGTAAAAAATAGAATAAATATTTTACAAGACAATTTAGGAGGCTACATGTGTTTTCTAAGGATCAAAGAGGTCTTTTTAACTAGGACTGGAAGCCCAGAAGTTATAAAAGAAAAGATAAACATATTTGATTAGAAGATTAGGGGTTAAAAAAAAAAGGGGAAGGGGTTTAAAAAAAAGATGGAAAAAATTAATATCATAAATAGTACCATAAGCAAAGTTAAGGGACAAATGATAACTAACATCTGTATATTGGAGATGGTAGTCAAATAGTTTCTATAAACTTAATCTTACAAATTTCATTTCTTGTAAATCGACAAGAAAAATATTAAATAATGCCAGAGGAAAATGGGCAACTGATTATAAAGAGAGAATTCACAGAAGAGCAAGTTCAAATATCCTGCCATGTAACTGCCATATAAGAAGATGCTCCAATTTCTTGAGGTCAGGACAGGAACATTGGCAGCACCTTCCCATCAACTAGAAAAGGTCCTTCCTCTGCACTGAACACAGCCAGGATGGTTGGTTTTGCAAGCCATTTGTGGGCTAGATTTCAGCCCCAGCAAACTATGCACACATTGCACAATGCATGTAGTAGTCCAGATTCAGAGAAATGCACGTTCATAACGAAATATTGCTTTATATCCGTCAAACTGGCAAAAACTCAAAAGGAGCTATAATACCTGTTGCCAACAGGGATGTGGGGGAAAGTGTGCTCTCGTATATTGAAGTTGTAAAGCGTCCCAGCCTTTTTGGAAGGCAATCTGGCACTATCTGTTAAAATTAAAAATACATATTCCCCTTGACCCTAGAATCCTACTCCTAGGAATCTATTCCATAAAAATAAAAGTGCTAATTTGTAAGGACATGTGTGCAAGAATGTTTATTGCAGGATTGTTTGTAGCTGCCAAGAACTGGAAACATGGTGAATAGCCATTAATCAGGGAATGGCTGAAAAATTAAAATATATTACTCCATAGAATATTACATGGCCATTAAATGAAATAAATTATAGCCTTACCAGATGTCTGAGAGAGATTTCCATGAGATACCAGTGAGTCAGAAAAGCAAGATGCAAAATGAGTGTAATATGATTCCATTATGGCAGAAAGCAGAACATAAAAACCTCCCTATATATGTGGGCACACAGGAATATGTATATGTGTGTGTGTGATTGTAACAAAGGGAAATCTACATGGACACACTCTCGTTAATGTTAGGGGGAGAGAGGAAGAGTTGCCCACAATAAAAGCAGCAGGTGTGATATAATCCCGTTCATGTAAGATTGTGGAGGTTTCTGTGCATAGTGTGTGTGACTACGTGCGTCCATAAATGCATCGAAGGATGCACCCTTCAGTGTCACTGGCTGGGATGGTGAGATTTCAGGGGACTTTTATTTTCATGATCATTTCTTGTGTAGTGTTCTGATTCTTTATAAGGGACATGTATTATTTTTATATCCAGAAAGAAGACGAACTTATTTTCATTTTGAAAATGAAAAAAAAAAACAAAACAAAAACCAAATAAACCCCAAACTCCAAATACTAATATGACTCCGTAATACACACATTCTTATTTATAGTTGGCTTGAGGGGACTCAACTTGAAAAAGCGATGCAAAAGAATGAACAAAGCAAATGTCTGTTGCTCTGAAGTATTACCTTCATCACAAATTATGGGGCAGTTGGGAAAATGTTTAAAGTTGCACGTATATTTTGTTACGGCACATCTTCTTGATGGGTTCACTGTGTCAGCAGAATTATTTGCTGCCTTTCGTAAACTTTTCAAAACTTTTAGTAGAAGTTTGATAGTTTGGTGTTTGGTTTTTCTTTATGGGAGGGCATGGAGGGGGGAGGGCCGTGGGAGGGGAAAGAGCAGTGTAAGTAAAAGGTGGGGAGGCGTCTCCAGCAGTTGGGGGCACAAGCTCAGTGTTGCCTGCTGCCTTTTAGCCATTAGAGAGGGAGGTTTCCTCTTTACTTTTCAGATGGCTAATGAAAATAGCACTATGGGATATTATAAACCCAGCATTGCAAATTTTAGATTTGGGGGAGAAACTCATTTTTGTGTTTTGGACTTGAGAGGAGAATTATTGGCACTGGGGTTTAGAGAGCGGGAAATGTGTTGACCTAGTTTTAAGTCAAGGCTGCTAGTTAGTATGTGTTCGCTTTTACCCAGTTATCCCTTTACAAACCGAGAAAACAAGGGAAATCTTTCCTGCCTGTTGAACGAGGGTCCTAAGAATACGTACATTTAAATGGGCTAAAATGAAGAAAGCGCTTTAGAACGGTGCCTGCGCTTGGGAAGCACTATGTAAGTGTTGCTCTATTATTACTATTACTGTTATTAATCTTGTCTCTTTGGTTGGGCTCAACTGCTTGCATAAGAAGCACTTACTTTGTTTTGGGAATGGCTTACAATGTAAGGCATTGATGTAGTTTAAGATTCTGACATGCTGTCTAATTACTTTGTGTATGATACTTCTTCACCCAACCCTGTCAACTTGAGGGCACTCTATTCTATTTGACGGCAGAATTAAATCAATAGTTCCTTATAGTCACCTCATAATGACACTTAGCAGTTTAATAGGATATTAAAAATACTTTTGATCCTTTTAAAAGATTTTATTTATTTATTTGAGAGAGAGAGTGAGCGAGAGAGAGCACACGAGCGGGGGCAGAGGAGAGGAAGAGGGAGAAGCAGACTCTCCTGCTGAGCAGGGAGCCCGATACGGGGCTCCATCCCAGGACCCTGGGATCATGACCTGAGCTGAAGGCAGATGCTTAACTGACTGAGCCACACATGCCCCAATACTTTTGATTTTTAAAGATAAATGTGTTTTTCAATAAAATCAGGTGTTGCCCATGCTCAGTTTGGGATGGGACATGGAGAAAGTTTAGCCTTATTGGGATATCCAGCAGTTTTCACCAAGGATGTCTTTTTCTAGTAATTAAAAGAAGAACCTTTGAAAACATCATGCGATGAGGATGAATTAAGGAGTTTTGCTTTTGGGTTTGGTGTTTTGTTTCATCCTGTTACAATGTCCCACCACCTCTGTGACCTCTATAGTTCTGAGAGCAGAGTCTTCGAATGACCTACTCTTTCTTCCTCCCCTACCCTCCCTGAATTCTGGATAAGCTATTTTGACCCACCCACTGGGAGAGCACTCCTGGTGTGGGAAGGTCAGGAGCCCAGACGAGAAGACTGGAGAAGAGAAGGCCTCATTCCTCTGTGTTAGCTGTGAGCCAGAAAAAGCAACCCCCTGCAGGGCTCCCACGTTTGAAAAGTACCCTGGTGCCTAATGACAATCGTGCGAGTGCAGAGCAAATGTAGGAGGACTCTGCCCCTCTCTGACCTCATTCCTTGTAGTCCTTACTTAAAATAGTAACCAGTTAAATGTGGTGGCCAGTGGTAGCCTGAATTTTTGCTCCCAATGCTCACCTGCCTGCCTTACTTTTGGAAATGACGAGTAAGTGCCTGTTGGGCACCCTCTCCTAAGGGATTTTATCTGGGGAACAGATTTATACCCCCTTCCCAATGACACCTTCTGCCCTTGATGCATTTAAGGCCTCTGGTCTCCCTTTGTCCTCTTGGTCCTGGAAAGGAGATTGGGAATGATCATTGGAGTTCTCATAGTTTGTGCTCTGGGTGCCTCTTGCCAGAGTGTCTGAGGCACAAATCTGTCTGTGACTTGTAGGCCAAATGAATAGTCATCGGAAGCATCAACAGTCAGTAGGTATAGCTTTGGGGATTTACCAAAAGGCAGGGCAGGCCTGATCTGTAAGATACCATCTGAGGCAGTTCTGCTTGGATGTTCAATTTCAGGTAATCGACCATCTGGGGGACATAGATACAGGCTAGAGATACAATACATAGGTATACTAGGCTGCCATTCACATCGGAAGGAATGGGAAGTGTTGCAGATTTGGTAAGCTAAGAAAGTAGCATAGTGCATGTCATCATTTGCACTGCAGTTGTATAGGGCATGTCTTTCGAAGTTCTCTCCAAGTGGGGATAATGCAGGTCCCAATACATTGCTGGCTTTCCCAGAAATCCAGGCACCTGATTAAAGTGGGTCATTGCATGCTAGGGCTTCTGCGCGCCGCCCCCCCCTTTAAGACTTGCGATCCTTCTTGGCAAAATTGGAATAGTCAGGGAAGAGTCGTTCCATATTATGTCGAATCTACTGAATCTAAGTTTCTGACAGCAAAAGAAACTGGAATGGCAAGCAATTTGAAGTAAGGCTGTGTGGTTAATTTTTTATTCCCACTCTCAATGTAGTCACACATCTGATGCCAAAACAGCTTTGGCTATAGAACCGAGCATGTTTTTTCCACCTGACTCAGCATGGGTGATAAATAAATCAAGTACGTTTTACTGCTCTAACAGTATGTAGGATCATGGGTAATCTTTTCTCAGAGGCAAACCATGTTCCCCACTCCCCCCAACTTTGCAGATGGACTCGCCAGAGCTTAGAGAGGAAAAGATGACTTGCTTTTATGACATGCACATTTTGGTTGACCCAGTGGAGCAGTTTCCTTAATTTCAACCAGGTGACCTAGCCGTAGTTCTTACTCAACTGTATCACTCAGAAAGTATCCTAAAATCCAGACAGTCAAGTTTTCCATTGCTGCATCAGTTTGACAGGTGGTGTATTCATTGCATGTCAATGCCCTGATGTGGCATTAATCCAGGACCTAATGCCATGGACCTAATGCCATTCACTCATTCAGCAAATATCTTGTGAATACTGCTATGTTCCAGAACATCATGAAAAAAGTACTCAATTGTGTCATACTGATACGTTTTCAATCTTTTTTTTTTTTTTTTTTTTTTTGCCTTCGAGGTATCCATGTGAATATTGCTGTGTTTGGCAGTTTCTTCCAGAGTTGGAACCCTGCAGGGTTTCCCAATTTTATGACTTTCGAAGGGGGCCTTCCCCACTGGCTGACACTAGAGGGCGCTCAGTCGCCAGTAACAAATTTGGGTACTTGGATTTTGCGCACTATTTCAAGACTGGTTTTAGTCTTTTCAGGAAAGAACAGTTGCACAACTCCATTCCCCTCCTAATGGAATGTCAAAAGAGGGGACCTTCTAACGTGGACTACACTTTCGTTTCCATGAAGGCTTTCTCCCTTAAAATCCAGACTTTTGAAATATCCCTGTTGTTAATAGTGATTAACTTGCTAGGAACTGCACGCGCTGCACATGACATTTAATCGCATCCTACTGCCATCCACCACATCCACATCGAGTTCCATGATATGCCAAAAGGAAATTCTGGAAAGGACGGACTCCTTTATGAACTCAAAGAATTTACCGACAGGCCAATTCGGCTCTTATTTACTGTTGCGTCCAACGCCCTTTCCCCTTGAGCACAGGCGAGTCTGGCCTCCCATTTTGGCTCCAGGATTTTCTGGCTTCTTACGATTTAACGGATCACATTCTGTTACCCCTGGACTCCACCTAACTCCCCCATCCTGTATCTTACGTTCTTTCTTTTTTTGTACCTCTTCAGCATCAACCAGTACTCAATCCTTTCAAATGCTCACTGTGGGTCAGTTGCTTTTCCTTTATTTCCCTTACACTATCACATGTATGCCTCACCACCACCCTTAGAAGCTGGTATCAAGCTCCCCATCTTAGAGATGAATAAACTGAGGGTCAGGATTAAGTCACCTGCCAGAGTTTGTGTACCTTGTAAGTAGTCAAGTCAGGATCTAGTTCTAAGATTTTCTGATTCATTTTGTTCTGCACTGCCCTCCTTAATCAGACTTTCACACTGTTTAGTACTGTCATCCACTTGTATCATTCCTGGTCACGCTCCTTGGTTTTTACCAGGTGAGAGTTGAACCAAAATTCACAATGCATGATAAAAACTAGCGAAAGACAATATAAAAATGGAAATGAATCTCAATTGGATGAAATTGCCTCTCCTACTCCCATTATATTTCAGAATTAAAAAGAAGCCAAACTTGAGATAGGAGTCGCTTTGGTCCTTAGGTAAAATGGGTTCTTGGTTCGGCCCTTCTATGATGAAGATTTCACCTTAGGAGTCACGCCAGAGTGGCTAATATGCAAGATTAAAATATTTGTATTTGACTTTCTAGGAAGACTTCTTAGAAACCCAAAGGCTTTCAGGATCTCTGTCAATGAGCTCATTTGTTGGGTCATAGTTACAGCTTCAATATTTCGAGTTTTTCAGGGCAAGGAATTTCTGTGTTACTTAGTATGAAACAAGGCTAACATGAATATAGAATCACCAGGTTGGAAATTGAATTCCCTCCAATAGTTTACGTTTTCTACATGTCTAATGTGGTTCTAAAGAAGAAAATGACCACGGAAATGTCTAGGTTAGCGAGTGTTTGGCATTTATTATGAGTAGAGATTTTTAAAAACACAGCTTTATTGAGATATAATTTATATACCATACAATTCATCTATTTAAAGTGTATGATTGAATGGGTTTTAGGATACTCACAGCTACGTACAGCTATTGCCACAGTTGGTTTTGGAATATTTTCATCACCTGCAGAAGAAATCCTGTGTCCTTTAGCTGGCACCCTCCTTTCCCCTATACCTACCCCCACGTCCAGTAACCACTGGTAACCACTAATCTACTTTCTGTCACTATGGATTTCCCTACTCTGGACTTTCACAGGCATAGAATCATATAGTATGTAGCCTTTCGTATCTGGCTTCTTTCACTTAGCATAATGTTTTCAAGGTTCATCCACATTGTGGCATGGATCAGTGCTTCATTCCTTTTTTATAGCTGGCTAATATTCTATTGGATGACGCACCACCTTTCATTTATCCATTTATCTGTTGAGAGGCATTGAGGTGTTTCCACCTTTTGGCGATTAGGAACATTCGTGTATGCATTTCTGTGTAGACATGTTTTCCCTTCTCTTGGATATACACCTGGGAGTGGAATCGCTGGATCATAGGGTAACTTATGCTTCATTGTTTGCAGACCTGCCAGATTATTTTCCAAAGCAGCTGGATGATTTTACAATCCCACCAGCGTTGGGTGAGGGTTCTGACTTCTCTCCATCCTTGTCAACACTTGCTGTTCTTTGACTTTCTGATTCTAGCCATCCTGGTGGGTGTGAAGTAGAGTTTTTTTGTTTTTTGTTTTTAAATAGGGTGGGATTTATGTCCCTATGACATTATGTTTTTATTTATTCTTTCCACTACCAATTATTAACCATCTACCAGGCCTTGGGCCAGGCTCAGGAGATTTAAAGGTGCCACACCTGCCCTCCACATCTCGTGGGACAGGGAGCCAGCAAATGGGACACATGAAAATACAAGTATTTCTCCCCCTTTTATCTGTTTTACTCATCTCCCCAGCCCCTGCCCCTCTGGGAACCACCAGTGTGTTCTCTGGAGTTATTAGTCTACTTCTGATTGTTCACTTGTTTTGTTTTATAGGTTCCACATATGAATGAAATCATATGGTATTTGTCTTTCTCTGTCTGACTTATTTCACTTAGAATAATACCCTCCAGGTCCATCCATGTGTCACAAATAGCAAGAGCTCGTTCTTTTTTAATGGCTCAGTAATACTCCATTTTGTGTGTGTGTGTGTGTGTGCGTGTGTGTGTACACCACATCTTCCTTATCTGTTCATCTCTTGATGGACACTTGGGTTACTTCCATATCTTGGCTATTGTAAATGATGCTGCAATAAACGGGTGCACATATCTTTTCAAATTAGTGTTTTCATTTTCTTCGGGTAAATATCCAGTAATGGAATTACTAGATCATATGGCATTACTATTTTTAATTTTTTGAGGAACCAAGTATTTTAATATAGCTATGGATAAAACTCTGTGAACGCCAACAGTAGCAAGTGACTAATTTGAGATCCATTTAATCTGCATAGGTTTACATTCAAGCTACGAAATAGATAAAAGTATTTAATATCAGCTTTATGAAAAGCCATTCTAGAAACATGATGGCTTTCAGAGTCATCATCATTGAGCCCACTCATGTCTAGAAAATAGCCCTGGTTTTTAGAATCGTCACTGAGTTCCAACTATTACAATATGGCAACAATACAAGTTTTTGCCTGTTGAATGGGGATAAAATAAGTTGATTGGTGAGAACAGAGGACAAGAACATATGGTAACTTTGGGAATCCAGGTACCAAAATAAATTTCATTTCTTGCCTAGACCTTAATAATCCCATTTCATTGGATTTGTGCTTTTCTCCTTCACCAGAACCAGTTGCTTCCATTCTGTCTCATCTCCCATAAGTACCCCTCACTCATTTCCATGCCCGGTTTCTTTGCTGTTAGTTTTTGGGGGGTTTTAGACTGCCAAGCCTCTGTCCTGGAATCCAAAGCTGCATTGCAGAAGTGATCATCAGGGTGTCTGCCCCTGTTGGCTTAGATGCATTGAAAACGCACTGGGCCCTCTGTGGGCTTCTGGAACATTTTCTTACCACCTCCCTCTGCCCTCTTGAGTAGAATAAACATGGAGTTGTCCTTTTGCAGCTCTGCAGACCAGAGTTCACTGCCTAGAGCTGTCAGAGAACAGAAAGCACCTGCTGCAATTCGGCAGGGCCGGGTCCCACTCTTTGCCAGAATGTGGGACATTTTAGGTCCCATGGCTTCCGTCCATCTCTCCTGCTTGTGGACACCTATTTTTATGGGGCGTAAATATCTGCAGAACAACCGGACTTAATGTGTTCTCTTGTGCTTGGCTTTCAGACTTCTCCTGGATGAGCTTCTCATGGCAGAGGAGAAGCCTGAGGTCAGAGAAATGGTGTGAGTGAGAGAAACAGATGCCTTGGAAGTGTCACCATACTTAAAGCCATACCCCACAGAAAGGCCTCTCTGGGGGCCCTTGGGGCAGCCACTTTTGCAGATGAAAAGACATTTCTTTCCCCAGGAAATGGCTAAGGGAATACATTTATTTCTTTATATGTGGACTCAGGCTTAAGAGAAATTGGTTCATGCGTGTCTTGGTCCAAACATGGTTCTAGTCCCTCCCCATGGTGGTAATGGTGGAGTTCTTTTTTCTTTTGTTTCCTTTGTTCCATCCTGTCCTTCTCTGTAGGAGGACCTTGCCAGTTGCTTTGATTTAGGATGCAGGGGCTGCCAGGCAACGAGGCAGCTACAAAGGCAGCCCTGACCTTCCTGTCTGGTTGGTGCCAGTATTTCAGATCTGGTGTCCATGTAGACGGGCCAAGGGGGGACTCGGAAAACATGGATTGGCAGGTAGAGGGGGGGGATAAGAGAGTGGAATTAGTTCTCTTAGACAAATAGACACAGCAGAAGCTCTATAAGCAGTGGCTCTACCAGGAAGAAGAACCAAGGCCCACTGGTGGTTGTCTAGCATTAGTGAGGGAGAAGAGGGACCTGGGCCAGTTCTCAGAGTAGACTGTGATTACTCTGTGTGATGTGAGTGGAGAAAGCTCCTGTATAAAAATATCCCATTCGCTGTCTTTCCTGGTGCCTGAGATTCTAATCAAGCCATTGCTTCTGCATGCCTGCGTGTGTGTGTGTGTGTGTGTGCACGCGCGCCTGCGTGTATATGAACACCGTGTCTCATGAAGTCTTGATTCCCCTCCTTGTGAAGGTTTTGGGGTGTCCTAGAATCCCCTATTAAGATGCAACTACCCAGGAGGGAGAGTCCTTTAAGCCGATTCAGAGCATGCCCTGAAAGAAAGGGTGGGGATTAGTAGGAAAGGATTTGGAAGAGGCCCTTGACACAAGGTGGAATCCATACAGCAAGGAGGAGCCAGAGGATGGGGGCTAGAGAGAATCCCAGCCTAGGTCACTGTCCTGCCGGGAGAAGAGACTTATACCAATTTCAGGGGGTGATAGGTGATGGAGGGATGGGGGCTAAGGTATTCTAGTGAGGCAAGCCCCTCTCCCACAACTGAAAGTCTCAGTGCTTCATTGGCCTCCAGCCTTCAGGCCTTGGCTTTGACTTCATGTTTCTCCAGGCAAGTGGAGCTGACTGATGTCCATTCCCAGAAGCTCAAAACCTGGCAGCATCCTGAGCCTTTCCATCTCCTGCAGGCCCGTGGCCTGCCTGCCACCATGGCCTGCAGGTTCTAGTTCCTTAGAAATCCCCAATTCTGCCCCTCATCTTCTCCCTGATGCCCCAGACCTTCAGCTCGCCCTCTCTCCAATTCATGGTCACACTGCTGATGGAAAGGGCTTTCTAAAAAGGCAACCTCTTCATTTTCACCCCCAGCTTAAAAATCTTTCAGTGTTGCCTGGTTGCCTTCCAGATAAAACTCTTCCTCTCTTAGTGTCGGCACCCACTCCTCGTCTCTCCAGCTTCTTTGGGCTCGCTCAGATCTCTGCCACTCCCTTCCTACCAGAGGGATCCCCGAAATCACGGTGCTCTCTCTCACTTCCCTGGGGGCTTTTCTACGTGCTGCCACTTCCGTGGGGACATCTTTCCTCCTACAGGGTATTCGGGATTCAGCTCAGGAGTCACTTCTAGGAGGGCAACCCTGACCTTCCTGTCTGGTTGTTGTGCCTCATCCAACCCCACAGTGTCCCCTGTTCCTCTGCTTCATGGCTCTGTGTTGTCACTGCCTGCTTCTCTCTCCCTCCCCTTTAAAGGTGGGAACTGTCTTAGGTCTCTCTGGATCCCAAGGCCCAGCATAAAGGAGGCATGGTGGCACAGAGTAGGGAATCTACAAATATTTGCTGGATGAATGAATTGTTCTTGGATTATGGTTTGGGTCTGGAAGGCCTGTCATTCCTTGGCTCATTTCTGATGTCTACCCAACCAAGGCCTGAATTGAATGGGACCGTCTCCATGAAGCCTTTCCCTGCCCCCAATGTTGGAGGTCCTTGCTCCCTCCATGAAGGTTCCTTGACATATATCACTTCTTCCCTGTTTTAGACCAATTTGTGAAAATCTCAATACCATGAAACCTTGAAAACCCAAAAGAGTGAATGCACTCCGTAAACACCCAAGGATGCTTCCATTGGGATTATGGGCATTGTTCCAGGAAAAGGAGAGCCTGGCTGGGCAGGCTGCTTTTCCCTTTTAAGTCGCATCAAGTAATTACTCTGCTTGCTTGTAGGGTTGGGCCTACTATCTTTATTCTCTCTCCAGATGGATGGGAATTGCTTTTTGCGGGTTTTTTCCCTGTCTGGTTTATTTTTATTTCGCCACCTGTGCCTAGCACAATGCCTCCCTCAAAGAGAGCCTCCAATGGATGAGTGAATGAATGGACTGAGTTAGTGGGAAGCAGCAAGCATTGGTTTCTGTTTGGCTTTACCTTGAAATAAGCGGTTTCAGAGGTCTGGCCCTGGGAGCATCTCAGATACCCAGAACTTGACTTTTTTTTTTTCTTCTTCTGTGCTTTGAGATATCGTGAGGGGAGTAAGACCCTCTCCATCCACATCCCCAAGAGGAGAGAAAACCAGATTATAGTTTTGATGTCCCCTTTGCGGCTTAGGGTCTAGAACATACCAGAGCTGGTTCTGGATCTCAGGGAACCAGTGTGGCCAATCAGCTGCCAAGGCCATGACTGATTGTTCTGTGGATGAATAGAGGGATTGAGGGTGGGAGCTTGTTCTTATTTTTTAAATACCCATAGGACATAAAACTCCTTCAGCTCCCCGAGACTGCTAGGTAGTGCATTTATTTTGGATGGCTTTTGTGGCACACTTCCTCTTTCAAGTGAACTCTTTGGCTGTTGGTGATTTCTGCATCTCCTTCCGCCCTCTCTCTTATTTTGATGTGCCTCAAAAAAAGTCAGCCACAAAGGCCAACACTTGCTACAGAAATGCCATTCTTCCCTGCTTCTGCATGGGCATCTCCTCACAGCTTTGACTCAGGGTCTGCTGAAACAGCCCTCAACCTTTTTTTTTAAGATTTTTTTTATTTATTCATTTGAGACACAGAGATACAGAGAGAGAGCATGAACAGGGGGAGAGGCAGAGGGAGAGGGAGAAGCAGGCTCCCCGCCGAGCCAGGAGCCGGATGTGGGGCTCAATCCCAGGACCCTGGGATCACGACCTGATCTGATGGCAGACACTTAACCATCTGAGCCACCCAGATGCCCCAGCCCTCAAACTTTTTAAAAGAAAACAGATTTGGGTGCCCGTAGTGGTTTGGGTCCTTGGGTCTGTGGTCACACCCCCCAGTGATCCTTTGGATGGTGGTGTTGGCCACATACCTGAACTGGGCCAGGGAGTTTTGCTAACTGATATTAAGGCTGAATTTGAGAAGGGTCCACAAGATGGATTAACATGATTGAGAAAGGCCTCATCCTCCCTCCCCTGGTCACACACACTATCTGGAGCAATCCTGTATAATACAAATACAACACCTGCCACATGAATAATTTAAAATTTCCTAGTAGCTACATTTCAAAAGAAACAGATGAAATGAGCTTTAATAACATTTTTTTACTTAACCTAGTAAGTCCAAAATATTGTCATTTTAATGTGTAGTCAATATGAAAGTTATTAATGAGCTATTTTACATTCTTTTTTTGGTACTAAGTCTATGAAATTTGGTGTGTACTTAACAGTTACAGCCCACCTCCATTTGAACTAGCCACATTTCAAATGCTTAGTAGCTACATGTGACTCCCAGCTCCCATGTTGCATAGCACAGCTCTAGACTTCCCAGGTGAGATGGAGAGTGGTTATTCTGGGCCCACTCTAACCTCCAAATTAAGCTACCCAACCAGCTGAATCAAGATGAAAGAGATGGGCAACTATACCCCCCGCCCCCGCCCAAAAAAGGGAAAGAGATGGGGAGGGATGGAATGTATTTAAATCTATATCTATCTATAGCTATAGAATATCTGTAGAGCTTTAGAGATGGGATTTTAAAAGCGTCTTGATGTCACAGTCAGCAAGAAGACATTTTTTGGGTTTAAGTAGTTATATGGTTCCTAACTGAAGTAGTCTGATTTATTATTTTGTTCTCATGAAAGTTGTTCTTTGGGGCACCTGGGTGGCTCAGTTGGTTAAGCGACTGCCTTCGGCTCAGGTCATGATCCTGGAGTCCCTGGATCGAGTCCCGCATCGGGCTCCCTGCTCAGCAAGGAACCTGCTTCTCCCTCTGACCCTCCCCCCTCTTATGTGCTCGCTCTCTCATTCTCTCTGTCTCAAAAAAGAAAAAAAAAATCCAGAAAGTTGTTCTTTGTTCATTCTTCTCGAATTCATGAGTTTAAAAAACTAAACTTGATAGATAGTTTTACTTTTTGTAGTGTCTTTTTGTTCAGATCCCCTACATTCCTTATGCCATCAGGAAAGAATTAAATATCTCAATAAAAAATGATAATCAACATGTATTGAGAGCTTGCTATGTGCCAGACACTTGATACGTGTCCTGAAAAAGAGCCATATGAAGTAGGTTCCATCATTATTGCCATTTTTCAGATGAAGAAACTGAAACATTCAAGTTGCTAAGTAAACTTGACCAAGATAACCCAGCTGGTAAGTGGTGAACTTAGGCAAGTGGATTTGAAGGCCCACACCTCTAACCATATATACTACTTCTTTGCAAAATTAATGTAAAACTTAACATTCTCCAGAATTGTTCAAGATTCCAGTCTCCTTTAAACATGTCCACTCTAAACACCCTTGCTTTTGAGTGTTCTGACAAAAAATATATGTCTTTTTGTGGGGTGGGATCAGTACATTTTAAAGTCCTATTTGGAAAATCTGGCCTCACTGTAGAGGGATCAGGCCATTTGCAAACTGACAGAATCTGCCTTACCATTGGCAAAAAAAATAACTTGATCTGTTATGTAAAAACCAAAGTTAAGATAATAACTCTTACATGTCTTAGAATTATAAAAGGTAGATTCACAACAATTCTGTTTACTCAAAAGTCATACCACTGATAGACTTAAAATGACATTCCATTAGATTATAAAAAGCATGCGTATCCTACTTAAAAAAAATTCTGTCTTTAATTCATTATTTTTTTCAGTTCAATCATTATAAAATGCAACTTAAGTGTTTAAGTTCTAGGTTAAAATTTCTCAAAGTGAAGACGGATCTGATCTGCCATTTTCAAGTGTGCCAGGTAGTTAGGAATTATGCTGGTTTCTGCATCTGGGCCTTAACACATAAATAATTATACATGCTGAGAGTCTATATATTTTTTAAATTTGTAATATGAATTTGTCTTCCCTCTCCTATTAAATTGTAAGCCTCATTCAGGGTAGGCTCCACATTTCCTGCTTCCTTTATCAAGCTGTGTATATTAAAATATGCTGTTGTCTTCCAGTCTGAGTTGCTGTGGTTTTGATACCTCAAAGAGGTTGGTGGGAGTTCTGGCTGATACTTCAAACTCATCGTAGTTCTTGGGTCTGAATACAGTTCTTGCTTTTTGATGTTCTCAAACCCCATCCCAGGCCAAGAACTAGCTTCTGAACCATTCCCTTGACAAATAAGTAAGAAAGGGATTTTTAAAACTTTAATTTTAGAAAAATGGATAACTTATTTTCAAATGCCAAGATGCTGTGCAAAGGAGTTACAAAGCAATCTATAGGACTCGCCTATGCTATTACTAGGCAGAAAGGAGTTAAAAATTTCAAGTCTTACACACATACCCATTCAGCCTTGTGCTGTTTTCTGTAACTTGAATAGTGTATAGAATTGAACTCTGAAAGTCCTGGAGCTTTATTTTATTATTATTATTATTATTTTTTAATTCATTGCCTTGAGGAGCCCTGAGAAAGGAAGTGAGAGGGCACAGCTCTGAAGAACTGGCAATTTGGCATCTCCTCTCCCCCTTTCACCCCTCCTCCGCTATTTTAGCTATTTGACCTGATTAAACAACTTTGGGATGTTAGCCAGATTTCTGTATGCTAACGAGGCCCCTATTCATGATGTAGTGAGATTTCATCCACCGGGAAGCTCGGGAGCTTCCCGGCTGCTCAGTGGAAGCCTGGCTTCACAGAAGTCTCCCAATTTTGTCAGGGGTTCGCTAGTGAGGAGTTCACGCTGACTTGGAGCAGACACAGACTCGGGTCATACCGGATTATTCAGTAGCAAATTTTTCCACCTTGTATCTAAGTAGTGAAAAGTGACGCCAGAATCGCGTGTGCTACTCCCCGAAAGAGACTCTGGCAACACCTTCTGTCTAGTTACTCTTTCCTAGTAGCAGAAAGCGTTTCCAAAAGTTTCCTTAAACCTCGTCTGTCCCTAAGCCTAAAGGTCAGAGCGCCAGGTCCCACTTGGCTCCCCAGCCGGCCGGAATCTGATCGTTTCAGAAGTTTCTGCGGTGTGTGTAGATGAGAAGTGGTGGTAGTGGGGAACCGCGCCGAGTGACCACCGCGCATTACGTAACGAAAGCCCTGGCTGCAAGAGGGAGCGAGCCTGACATTGAGACATTCCAGGGGGAGGGGAGTTGCTGTCCTGGAGTCGCCAGGAACGGCGGCAGCAGTTCCAAGAACAGAGAGAGAGAGAGAGAGAGAGAGAGAGAGAGAGAGAGAGAGAGAGAGAGAAGGTGGCTGAGATAAAGAAAACACTACGGGAATGAGAATGTTAAAAAGCCTTAGGACCCAGAGCATTAGCAAACGGCTGGGCACGTGTAGTAATTTGTTAGACGAAACGGCAGCCTTCCAACTTTTGCACGGGAACAAGGGGATTTGCCCTTTGGGGGATTAAAAACGTAACAGCAAAGCCAAAAGCTAATGAATGGGGTTCAGTGGTTTGTTGGCAATACTTAAATATTTCTGTCCAGGAGCGCAAACTCTCTGCAATTATTCAGAAAGTAGGGGCTCAAACCAAACTAGAATACTCTCCCGTGCGTCTCCACTTTTCCAAATCCGAAAAGGAGCTGCTCGCGCGGTACTGCCCCTTTAAGACCTGCTTGCTCTCGGGCTCTACAAAAGGGAGTGACCTCTGGGCTTTGACAGCTCCCCTAATAACTACCACCGTGCAGGCCCCGCCCATCTGGCGACCAGCAGCGCCAATTGGCCAGCGGGCCGGTATCCCGTGCTCTGATTGGCTCGCCGCTTCCCCTGAGCGAACCTTTAGAACTCTGAGACAGACAATATTCTGTTACATTGTAGCAAAATGGCGACTGTCATTCACAACCCCCTGAAAGCGTAAGTAAGACTAAAAAATGTACATATTCCGCCTGGTTTCAATATGAAAAAAAAGGCGCCTTCCGCGTGCCGAGCGCTGCCAATGCACTGCGCTTTCAGGCGCCTGCAGCCGCGGCGGGGCTTCTCTTTTCTTTCAGCTCTTACTTCTTCATCTTCTTTTTTTTCCCCCCAACGCGCAGAAATGTCAAGAGATGCAATTAACAAGAAGAAAATTGTTACATTTGTGTTCTGCTTAATTGGAGGACGCACCGAGAGGGGTTTTCGGCAGGGGAACCAGGCGCTCGAGCGCTCTACAGGGGGGTCGTGGGCAGCTCGGGGACAGCACGGTCCCCCGAGTGCCCGGCCTCGCGGGGCGGCGAGCGCGGCGCGGGGGGGCGGTGGAGCTGGGGGCGAGCGCCGGGCAGGGGCCGCCTGGGTGCACTTGGCTGAGCCCCGCGCCTCCTGAGTCCGCAGCCCCTGTCCGGCTGCTGGGTCCGCCGGGGCGAGCGGACCGTGGCAGCTCCGGAGTTTGCAGGGCGCTTTACGCCTTCCGATCGCTTGCGGGGAGTTTGTGCAAACCTTCCGGAGTTGGGAGGACCGCAGGGGGAGCAGTAGGTCCCGGGAGCCCTGCGGCCCAGGTGGTTGCCCGGGGCTTTCCTGCCGGGGCAGCCCCCCCGAGCATGACGGCGCTCCGGGCGGTCACCGGTGTGTCTGTGTGTGTTTGTGGGCGAACTGGCTGTAGTATATTAACGACTCGGGTTAACTTGGGGTTGATTTGGACGCAGGGAAGCTGCTGGTCTTATGAATGGTGTTCTCGCCTTCTCTGGGTGAAAAGCCGAGGCGGGCGGAGAGGCAGCTTGGGGCTCCCCGCCTGAGCGGGCAGCTTCTGCTCCCGGCCAGAGCGAGGGGCAGGTGCCTCTGGCCGCCGCCGGGAGACTTTGAGCGGACGCCCAGATCCCGGACGCAGGGGGGCGGGCTGGGCGAGGACATGCGGGGACCAGTCCCCGGGTCCGACAGCCAATTCCTGCCTGCCTTCCTTCCTCCTCCTTTTCATCCTGGCTTCCTTCCTTCCTTCCTTCCATTCGGTGGAACTGTTAAGCCGCCAAGTCCGATCGTGATCGCGGAGCTTCGGAAAACTAGCGTCGCTCTACAAGGGGTGCTATTGGCAATGATGTTGGCAGAGGAGAGCTCCCCTCCCGATCGCCGCGCGACGTGGGTCGGGGTCCGCGCCTCTGGGACCAGGACTTCCCAGCTGGGCTGGAAGCCGAGGGCGAAGGGAGGGGGAGGTGCGGGTGGGGGGCGTTTCATGCAGAATTCTCCCGGGTGTGTGGCCGATGCCCGTGCAGGTTCTTTCAACTCAGCACACCGCGTTGGCACCCCGGGGTCCTCCTGGAGTTGAAAACCAGGTTCGCACCGGGGGCGGGGGAGGGGGGCGGCAGGGGGGCCGTTCCTAGCGCGAAGGAACGCGCGAGGGTAATCGGACGTGTTTGCACCAGTTTATCTCCCATCAGTAATAGGGAAAAAGGTAGTAATATCCCCGGTATCGGAGTTTTACATGTACATATATATTAAAGCTGCCGTTAAGAGGATCCTGGAAGCTGATGTTCATCACAGAGCAGCTCCCGGCTTTAGTTCTCGCTCGCAGGCTCGGATACACTGCACTTGAACGCCACAGCGTTTCACCCAAGAAAGAAAATGTTTTATGGCAGAATAAATGGGCGTAACTTCGCCGCATCCTCGCTCCCAGTCGCTCGCGCAGCCACACCGCTGATGCTGAGTTTCTACTGAACCTACAGCTGATTTGCAGTTTCCCCATTTCCAGCCGAAATCACATAGGCGGGCCGCTGCCACCTGGTAAACTCAAGTTAGAGAAATCTATTTCATATGTGCGCCAGGTTTGTTTCCTACTGGGAAAGCGGTACCATCGTTACCCTGGAGCCCGCTCACGCGCGGGCAGGCGCAGTATCTCTACGCTCCAGGGTTTCCCAGCTCGCTCCAGTTTTTTGTTTGTTTGTTTTTTGAACTGCAGAAGGGTGCGTGTTTGGCGAGGGTGTCTGAGTGGGGTGGGGTTAGAGGTGGAGGAAGGGACAGAGCATAGGGCTGGTTTAGTGGAATTAGTTCTGAATTATTATACTTGTACTTTGTATAATTAGAGACAGTTGCAATGAGATGTTTTGTAATTCTGTGTCACCACACACACACACGCACACGCACGCACGCACACGCACGCGCTAGCATATACACAACACCCTTGCCTGCTTTTTCTAGATGGGAGTTGAGTGGTCATTTTTAATTAGCCCCTCCTTTTTGCATCCCAAACCCTTTCCCTGGAGGTAAGGGGGTGTAAACAATACCCACCCCCTCTCCCCAACTAGCCGAGCCTCCTGCGCTCCGGACGGTTTTTAAACTCCTAATGCAGCAGCACAGGCGTTGTTATTGGGAGACCTACACCATCTGCCTTTATTTTTGAAAACAACTTGTTTAATAAAACATCTTACACATTTCATTTGTTTTTTAAAAGTTGCTGATCGGGAAACAATACACACGTAAATAAATTATGCATGGGATAAATTAGAACAAAGCGCAGAGACACATCCAGCTAAAGGGTTGGATGGTGGTGTTGGGAGGAGGGGAGCAGGGAGAATGGTTTGGAGAGCTAGGTTTTTATCCTCTTGTGTCCCTCCTGACAATGAAACGGAGCTGAACGACATTAGCATTTTCTCTGTGTGCGCCCGAGTCAGTCTCTCCCTTTCCTAAAAAAAAAAGCCAACAACACGGACGCCCCCTACAGAAACCAGTCACACAAAGGTTTCCTCTAGGATTGGGGAATAAAGTGGTGGTAGGTTAATATGCTGGGGAGAAACAAGCTCAGGTTTCATGCAACACCTCCGTGGGGCTCTGCCTACCCTGAGTATGAACTATTTTTCATTATACTGGCTTTTCCATGTGGGACATTTAATAATTCAGTAGCTCGGGTGACTGGATAGTACAATTTGAATCTCATTGCTTTGGTGTCTTCCTTAGGGTCCCAAGCTCCTGGAACCACATCTCCTCTCTTAGCAGTTTGGCTTTCTTCCTGCCTGTCTTTGATCTCCCCTCAACTCCCTTTCTTATTCCTTCTCCTTGTACCCTTCACCCCCTTTCTCTCTGAAGCTGACAGCCTGGCTTCTCTCTGTTGGCGCCTTTAACATCTTATTACTGCCCAACAGGGTGTTAGAGGCAGAAACAGGAGCCGCCTGGACTGATCAGATCACAAAGAGGACACAGCGGGTGGCCCCACAACCAAGCAGTCACATCTGGACAAATAGAATTTAAAAGCATTGATAGACTTGTATGATGTGTAAATGGGTATTACACATTATTTAATTTAGCAGCTACATTGTCTGAGCTTAGATGTGTGAGTAACCCTCATTTCTTACATGGACAAGCAAAAGAAGGGCTATGTAGTGAGGTAAAACCCATGCAGGTAACATAGATATGGGTTTGGTAAAGGTCTATGTAGAAGTAAGTCACATAACATATTCTGGTTGATTTCTGCATACGTAGGAAACATGATGCTTTTAATATAAATTCTAATCTTACTCAATATTCTAGTTCAAGTAAACCACCTTCCCCCAAATCTGCTATCAACACTTTAAACAACTTACTCTTTTATTAAGTTATCAAAACCCTGGTTTGTATGCACTTAACTGGGAATGTCTGCCACCTTCTGCCAGACTTGATTATGCACATATGTATCTATTATTATAACTGCCTGCTTAGAAAAGAATAACTTATTATTATTTAATTATTCTATATAAACCAACAGGGCTTTTCCTCAAGTAACTATTTGTTTAAAAAGAATGAGACCAGCACACTATTTTGTCATGCTTCTAACTGTGAACATACAAATACATTACTGTATTGAAACTTTCTTTGGTAAGGAGTTTCCCTGGCTTGGAGGTATGTGTCTGTATCTCTGTTTTGTTATTAAGGAACAATTCTGGGAGAAGTAAATACACACTTACTTAGCCAAGGTCAAACAGCAGGTCATGTTTGTAGATGGACTTCAAATCTTCATCTCTTTATACATCCTATGATCTGGATACACTGTATTATAATCTAAAGTGGTTTTGGTGCCTGTGAAAGTTGTGCAATTGTGGCCACTTACAAGCCAGACCTCACTCTTGCTGTGGCACTCAGTTTAGATATCAGAGAAGAAGGGGTGTGTGTGGGGGGGCCACATTCCTGGTTCTAATCTCCTCTTAGCTCTTTCGGTCGGGGAGTGGGGGAACGTGGGTAGGTACTAAGTGGGGAATATGGAGGTTGGGACTTTGTGAACTTGTAGCCTTTTATGGACATTATTTTAGCCCCTTATGAAAAAGGACCCTCAGATATTTTAAGCCAACAGATGCCTAAGAGCCACCTTCTCCATCTGCTTCTGGTTGCCACTCAAAAAAAAAAAAAAAACAACCCTGAATTCCCCAAACTTCATTAGCACACATTATTTTTCAGCAGGAAGAATGTCTGGTTTTGACGATACACCCATGAAGGATATTAATTTCTGCTAGAACCCAAGTAGAGGTATTGTCACAGGGTAAACCTCTGAAAATAGCCTGTCTTGCAGACCACCTGGGAGACATCCAGAGACGGCCAGGAGAATGGGAGCTGCCGAGATCCCTAAGGTGGGCTGGCATTCAGTGGCCACTTAATTGGAGACTTCTCATCTTCCTCTGTGTTTATGCAATCATGCAGGTAGCTGGAATTTGGATACATCTGAGAAAGACCATAGTGTCTAAAGCGGCTTCAGAGCCATCTGCTCAGATCAATGCAAAAAATAAAATGCTATGGTCAGCAGGCTTTGTTTTGCACCAGAAACAGAAAGGAAACTGAGGCAAAGTGCAGCCTCCGCTGATAGTAGTGGCAGTGGGGGCTGGGTCATAAAAAGGCACAGAATCCAGGTCTGTTTATTATCCCAGCCTCTGCAAAGTAACTTTTGTGGTTTTTGAGTGTTCTGAAAGTCAGTGGAAGACAGAAATGTAGCCAAATGTGGCAAGCCCCTGGCCAAAGAAATGCCCCAACCACTGAAATAGTTTTCGCTTCTACTTGGGTTCTGGCACCGTTTTTCCAGCAGGGGCCTATGTAAGCATGATCCTAGCTCGAAATAGTCTTTAAATATGTAGCTATTTAACAAAGAAAGATAAAGCGTGGTCTGGGGGTGGGGTGGGGTGAGGTGGGGTGGCGGGAAGGGAGTAGGTGAGTGGATAAAACCTCTGTGCGGTCCGGAACTTTGAAAAGATTATTGTTTAACAGGGAGAGAGCCTGATATTATGATCTATTGCAAGTTCCAAAGTTTTCTTTAGTTGTGTGAGTGACTAGGACGAGATGAGGTGTTGTGGTGTTTTTCTAATTTGTTTTTCTTATTGGTCCGGTTACTAGTGTTTCACAGTCTGTCAGACCATATGGATGAATGGAGCTTAGCATCGTAAAACTGTCACCCAAGGAAGGTTTTTGAAGCCTGTGATTTGCATCAGTTTTAAAAGCAGTGGTTAGAGGTGTTGGGTGGGGGTGGGTGGGAAAAGAGGAGCAGGCGGTGTTGGGAATTTCTAGGTTGTGTTTGTGAATAGTAGTGGTGTGGGGGATGGGAAGGGAAGAGAGAAGCCTTGAGAAGGTTAAGAGTTAGGGGCTATGTTTGGAAGCAGGGAGGGGAGGGGGTATTAGACTCAGAGTGCCTAATAATGGGGTTCAAATAGCCCACAGTGAGTCCTCCGCCATCCTGGTCTTGGATAGGAGTCTGGGAAACAATGATGACACATGTCTAATCCCCCTTTTGCCCCCTCTCCTCCCCCGCTGAATCCAGAGACTGTGGTCATCTCAGGTTGCTGTGAAATGAGCATGTTTTTGTCGTTATTCACTTTGAAAACCTGCTGTGTATGAATTGCCACAGGAAGCTCCACCAGAAGTTTTCGCATCTCCAACCTTCCACCTGCCATCATTGTGGCCCTATCTCGAACTGTGTCCCTCTTCCATGTTCATTTCTCACCACTTGCTAGTCTTGGTAGCTGGGATGACTTCAGAGTTATAGAGGAGAAAAAGCTCTGAGAGAGAAATCCAGAGCCTTGAGCACCTGCTCCCAGTTGTGCCACCAACCCACTACTGAATCTTGGACACAGAGCTTCTCTGAGCTGCAAATCCCTTATCTTTAAGATGAGGGTGATGCACCTCGATTGCCCAAATTCCTTTCCGTTCAAAAGCTTGGTGGCTCTTACTATGGTCGATTAGGATGGGGTGGGGGGAGCCGTTAGGGGCCAAAGTTCAAATTCTTTCTTATTTTTAAAGTGTTTCTAAAGGGGATTTGTTAAGACTGGGGGACTCTTTGTTAGTTTCATCTGCTCGGGTCCAGTCCTGCCCCGTCATGCTACCAGTTGGGGTTCTAACTGGGATGGCACTCCTTTCCCTTCTCAGGGCCTAAGGCTGAGGACCAGGTGGTGGGCCATTTAGAACATGGGCTTTCCTCCTGATTCTCCTTTGTGAACACTTTTCTTCTCATTAGCACCCCAACCAGAGGATAGAGAGAAGAAAGAGAAGTGGGAAGACTATCTGGCCTATTTTGCTGTTTATTAGCACTCTGATAAAGTTTTTCTTTGTGGAAAAGACTGGAATTACTGAGAACACCTGTCTCCCTCCCCCTCTTCTTTTCTTTAAATGTGTGGAGGGAGGGGGGAAGCAAGCAAAAGATTTTTCTCCTTTGGATTTCATTTATCCAAAATCTCCCTGGACCTACCCCCCTCCTTCCCTATAGCACCCATCCCATTAACATGGAAATAAAAGTGCTTACTTCACTTCCATTTGGGCAGCTGCAGATACCTGTCTGTTTAGTGAGCTGAAGCAGGTGGACCTGTACTGATGTCTCACTGTGCTTCCTCTAATGGACCCTGTGTAACACTACTGAGGGAATAGAGGTGACTAGCAGCCATACAGAGGTGGGCTGTATCCTGGTAGGTATTAGCAGTTATCTAAACTGGAATTCACTGCCTCTCCTCCTTCTCCTCTAGTGACATGCTTCCAGAATATCCCAGATTCCTCTGGGGGTGTTATTATCAGGCTTTCCTTTGGTTGAAAACTCCCTTGGTAATTTTCTAAAAGCCTAAAAGAGGAAGAGGGGGTTGCAAAATCCATCAGAGAATTCATAGAAGCCCAAATTGTGATTCTCAGGCAAAATAAAAGAGAAATCAAAATGGTTACCCTGACCTGCAGCAGACAGAGTCAGCCCCTTAATTTTTTTCTCATTGTGGTAAAATATACATAACGTGTATATTTAACATTTGTAACGTGTAAATGGGCCATTGTAGTCATTCTAAAGTGTACAATTCAGTGGCATTAAGTACATTCATAATGTTGTGCAACCACTGATAGAATCCCTCTCCAGAATTTTTCTATCAGCCCAAGCAGAAACTCTGTACCTGTTAAACAATAACTCCCCACCTCCCCCACCCCCCAGTCCCTGGTAACAGCCATTCTGCTTTCTGTCTTTATGAATTGCCTCTTCTAAGCACCACATGTAAGTGGAATCACAATATTTGTCCTTCTGTGATGGTTTATTTCACTTACCATCATGTCCTCAAGGTTCATCTATGTTGTAGCATGTGCCACAATTTCCTTCCTTTTTTAAAAGATTTATTTATTTATTTTAGAGAGAGCGATAGAGAGCACATGCGAGTGTGAAAGGGGGGAGGGGCAGAGGGAGAGGGAGAGAGAAACTTAAGCAGACTCTGCACTTAGCAGGGAGCCTGAAGTGGGGCTCCATCTCACAACCCTGAGATCAGGACCTGAGCTGAAACTGAGATGCTTAACCAACTGTGCCACCCAGGTGCCCCAAGAATTTCCTTCCTTTTAACGGCTGAATAGTGTTCCATTGTACGTACATACCACATTTTGTTAATCTACTCACCTGATGAGGGACACTTGGCTTACTTCCATCTCTTAGCTATTGTGAGTAATGCTGTTATGAAGATGGGTGTATAGGTAGCTGAGGGCCTGCTTTCAATTCTCTTGGGTATATGCCTAGAGCCCTTCATTTTTAGACTCTTTAAAATTCAGGGACTACATTTCTAAATAGTAGAGGCAACCCCCACCTTATAAACTTAGGGGAAAATACTAATAGTATCATAAAATGCAACCTCCTTCTCCCCTCTCCCCTATAGGAATACCATTATTTGTTGAGGGGTAAATCCTTTGAGAACCCAAAGACTCTCTTTTTTAATCCCCAGCCAGGCAGATTGCCTTCCCCTTGGCTCCACCCCCTCTGGAGGGCATGTGGGGTGTCAGGGTTTGGGTTTGGGGAGGCTCCAGGAGCTGTAGCAGTAGTTACCTGGTGAGTCTTGGAGTGAAGGTTTTGTTTATTTCCTGGGCAGGGTGGAAGTTTCATTTGGCAACAGGGGGTGAGGGAGCACGGGGAGGATGGGACAGCTTTAAAAGGCAAGAGTTAGTAAATCAGATCTATCGGCTTCCTCAGTGAGAAGAGCTTGGGAGGTCTCCTTTCTCCTCCCTTCCCCCCACACCCAGCCCTGCTTGGCCCCCAAGGTGTCTGAATGAAATAATGGATGTGAAAACATTTCCAAAGGTGTAAAGTGTACATGGGAGGTGTTACTAGGAGAACGGCACAGTTTCAGGTAGCTGACTGAGGCCTTCTCAGAGTCAACCATACCTCATATGTTAAACATTGTTTTAATACATTAAAACTCAAATAAATGAAATGAGTATGGCCTTACACATCAAGCCTAATCATTGTTTCTCAGGAAATGCAAAGCCTCACTCATCCAGCTGTGTGTAAATAGCCTTAAGATCTCATTGGGATTTTCCCCATTGTCTGGGTTTGAAATAGGTGAGAATATGAGCTCAGGGGAAGCCCTCGTTTCATTTCCCATTGTCAGCTCTGAACTGAGTCAGCCGCAAAATCAGAGGAAACAGAAGCTCGGAGGGCAGAAGGGAGAGCTTTCCTGGAACTTGGGCTTCAGTCATCTGGCAGTCCCTGACTCCTATCAAGACGACTTTAAGGAAGAGAGGAAGAGAGAAGCGGTGGAGGTGGGGCTGGAGCTTCAGTCTGCTGGTCAATGAGGAGGGTGTGCTATTGACACAGGAGATCAGCTGCCTGAATTGATTCTTTATATAAAAGTAGCCTATGGAGCGCATTGTGGCGGGGGTCAAAATTCTAGAGAGTTCCATCTTGATCGCCAGCCTTCACATTCAAGCTTGCTGCAACACCACAACATTCTTTTACTTTGTGAAAGCAAATTGAGTAAAAAATGTCATCTGGGCCCCCATTATCCTCAACTAACAACTCTTTACATGTCTTTGTTTGCTGCCAGTTGGTCTCAGGGAGAACTGTCTCATGCTCTTTGGGGCTTTCTTCATCCTGTCCTGGCCAACACCGATGGCCAGCCTGCCCCTCAGAACTCAGAACTCAGAACTCAGCAGCAGAGTAGCCTCCCTCCCTGCATCTAGGACCTTTGCCTCCAAGGAAGGCCTCCAGGCTGTCTGTTTCTCCTTCCAGACGCTGGTTCTTTGGCAGGGCAAAGTAAGTGCTTGTAAGCCAGGAGGCTGACTGCTCCACTAGGCTTCTCCTAGGGAAACCACTGTGGGTTGGGGGGTGGGGAGGGGAAATGAAATGTGGTGCTGGGGATGGGGGAGGGCAGGGTGGATGGGGTAGTGGGAGTGGAGAGAATATATTCTCTCCTGCTAATTATTTTCCCTGAGGACTTAGCCAATGCAGAACCATCTATTATCGTGGGAGAGCTCTATGGTGGTTCTGCCTGTGATGAATGCTAAGTGGAAACAAGCAAGAAAAATTAACAGGCGGCTGCTTCTGTCCACCTAATTAAAATGCATATCCAAATGCATAATTCCTTATGTTTCCCCATGCACACACTCCCCTTCCAATCCCAATTCTATGGAGGAGAAAAAACACTTTCCCCCAATCATTTCTCTTGATTATATTTCCATCAAGGAAGAGCCGGAGGGTTCCCCTAGAATAGAGAAGGGCTGTTCTTGTAACACTTTGAAAATCGCTTGTTTTTTACTTAGATTGAGCCCGAAAATTCTGAACTGTTTTTTGTTTAAAATGAAAAACAAAAACTTTATCGGACTGCAGAAAAAAAGGGGGAAGGGAGGATATAGAGAAAGAAAGGGGAGGAGAAAAGAGAGAAAGCAAGCAAGAAAAAAAAGTTCCCACCATTTTTGCTGACGTTTTTGTTTTGTGCTAAAAGTCTGTTTTGTCTGTTTTTGTTTGTTTGTTTGTTTTTTGGTGCTAAAAGTCAGCGATGAGAATTTTTAAGGTCTTTCCTATCTGCCCTCTCTCTGTTCCTTTCCCTGACTTCGCACTACCTCCCTCAGCCGCCCTAGACAAATGTGTCACCCAGGGTTTTGTAGAGAGACCGGAGAAGATGCAGCTATCTGTGCAGATCAGGTAGAGAGAGAGAGAAAAAAAAAAAAAGCGAAAGTCTCTGCATTTGGGGCAAGATCAGAGATACTTGACATCGCAGTTCCGAGTATGTTTTGAATCAAACAAACAGTACCTCTTCATCTATTATCGTCTTCCCTCTTTGTTCGCTGATCGTTTTTTCCCCATCGGAGCACAACTTTATTCAGTGGCCATAAAATATTTAATAGACACGAAACTTGTAAGTCGCTGGGTTCAATTTGACGTCACTGCTGTTTCTGCAGCAGCCCCCCTCCCCGGCCGGTAACGCGCCCACCCAGCCCCTTGACTGCCCTCCACAGCAGCCCCAGCTGTTGATTTATCAGGGCCGGCTGGCTCAGCAGTGCTGGAGATTGCTTTTAATTAACTCTCTTCATTTTTCCCAATCTTCAGGGAGCAGCAGCCCTTTAATGATTTTAATATTTTATCGGGATTTATACCGCCTTATTTGTTGTCTGACTTCTGCATTTGTTCTTCCTGAACCGCTTCTAGAGCGATGTAATTTCTTTGCCCCTTCCCACAGCCCCCAAGACCTTCCTGGAGAAGAGATGGACGGGTTCTAAGAAGGCCCTGTCTACCCAAGTTTTCTTGGCCTCTGTGATGGTTTGGGTGAGAGCCTTTGTCTTCAGAATCCCAGGCTCATCTGACTCAGCTGCAGGAATTTCTGAGCTTTCCATAAAAAAAAAAAAAAAAATCAGAATTTAAGAAAGTAAGATCTCTTTGCCTCTTTCAGGCTTGCTGCCCCTGGAAGGGAGGAAGCGGCCTGCCCCCCCCCCCCCCCCCCCCCGAGTTGGATAAAAGCTGCTTCCTGGGTCCCCAGTTAGCTGCAGGTGGAGGTCTGGTGATACCTTTAGGGGAGTGCTGGATGGAGGGGCAAGTCAGATCTTTGCCACTTAATGTGGCTTTAGATACGGCTGGGAAGAGTATGTGTGGTCTGGTCTGGAAGAGCACGTGCAGAGGCTCCAGTTGCCTTCTCTACTCAGGCTGCCTTCTCCCTCAACCCTCAGTTCCGTGTTCCTGTGCCTATTTCCCAATGTGCGGGCAGGTGGATTGGGGGGAACACACCATCACTCCCACACCTTCCCAGCTCTGCCCTCCAGCCTCCTTTTGGCTGCAAAGTCAACACCTTTCCCTAGCATCCCAGAGGGACCTGGCAGACAGACTTGGAGTGGGGGCTCTTTTCAGCACCAGCTTATCCGCAAAATGCCTTTTTGGTATCTCGGTTTGGTGTTGTGTCTTCGGGGTTACCTGTTGCTAGGCAACTGCCAACTAAAGTTTGAGCCTGATCTGGGGATTGCGGTGAATTGCCCTGGGTGACTCGTATTCACATTTAGGGACCTGGCTTTGCAATCCTAGCTCTGGGAGTGGGAGGCCGGGAAGATGTATTTCCACGTGTCTTTACGGAAAGAGGTATTGGTTTTTAAAATCTAGCCCAGTGCCTGGCACACAGTCAGTACACACGGATGTTTGTGTTGGTGATGAGAATGGTGATTTCTTCTCATCTCCTTGCCCTCATTCTTTTAGCTCTGCTCCTTCTGAAAACCTAGGACATGTTAGAGACCAAACTCTATGTGGGATGCAGAGACAGAAAACCATGGCTTCCTCTCCATGCTGTGGTGTTCAGGCTACTCAATATCCTATGGAATATTTCTTCCTCACCTTTTCTTGGCAACTGTAGACCCTTTTGAAAATCCTGTGAAAGTGGTGGATTGTCTTCCCAGAAAAAAGGCATATAGATGTGAGCATCTGCATATGGGGTCCACGGACCTTGAAGAGCCCATCCGTGCATGCCCTAGAGGTCCACAGGCTCCAGGTTAAGGACCTCAGAATGTGGGGTGTGGGTGAACTTTTGATCCTAAAACATTAATGCTTCTATATCCCTGCTCAGAGGGACCGCGCCCCCCATCCTCCGCTGTAGTCCTACCAAACCTCTGTGGCTCCTCCAGCCCCACCCTGCCCCAGGCACCCTCGATGAGCACCTACCTGCTTAACTTCTAGGCACTTCGGAGGCCCCCCTTTCTCCAGTGAAGTCCTTGTGGACCCTCAGGTAGAATCGGCCACACCTGCCTCAGCCCTATCATCCCAAGCATACTCTTCATTCTTGGCCACTGAACTACTTAACTCTGGTTAGTTGGAATAAGGCCCTGGAAGGCAGGTTACTTGTGCCTGTCTACTCCCAGGATCTAGCATAGCAGGCATTGAATAACTACATGTGGAATATCTGAGCAAATGCAGTCTGCAAGCAGACATACTGCTCTTTCTACCTAATTTGCTTCCAGCCCTTTAGGGTTGACATGTTTCCCGTTCTCTCTCTTGACTGCAGGAGTTTGGAAAAGGCAGCAGAATTCCTTTCTCCAAATTCTTCAATCTCAGGAGTTGAGAAACAGGCACCAGCTTGACCTTGCTCGCATGTGGCATGTTTGGCTATGATGAATGTTGGAGTCATTGGTTCTAGCCCTTTGTTTCTTCACCAGTTCATTTTGTGGAGCTAAGACTAGCTTTGGTCTTGGGAAGCCAAGACAAGTCTTCTCACTTTGCTCTCCTTCAGGGATGAAGTAAGTAACCAAACTCTGTGAACAGCCACTGATAAATCAGCCACATTTTTCTTGAGCGTCTACAATGTGCTCCACTATGTATATATGGGATTTCCTGTAGCCTTATTTATGCCTGAGGACTTTTATGAGTTTTTAAGAGGGAGGAGACCAGAAGATGAGAATACGATAATGGTTTACCCCAATGCTGGGACCTGTCCTATTGACTTTTGGAGATAACGATGGCCCAGTCACTGGTTTCAGATATATATATTCTTTGAAACGATGCCTTTTGTGTACTTTCATAGTACCAACACCTATATGCATATAACTTTCCCTATGACTCATTGTCCCAACTACGTTCAAATGCAGATAAATTCGCTTGACAGTGAAACAAAATATGATGACCTGGAGATCATGTGGGGGCTTTCATTTTTCATATCGAGAGAGAGAAAAATATCACTGTAACTTTTGTATGTCCTCTTACTGCTTTTCCATGCTCCAAATCATTGCGCGGTGGGGCTGTTTGGGAGAAGGTACCACCCAGGAAAGACCTGGTTCTGGGTCAGGAGTAAGGTGAAGACCAGGGGTGGTGATGGGCTACTTGAGTCAAGTTTTAATTCAGGATTCTGGTCCGCTAGACATCGTTCAGTGCAGAAAGCCAGAGAAAATGCTGATGGTGCACCAAACACAGGTTGCAGGAGCAGAACTGTACGAAAGTGTTTGTCAACTCAGAAAGGTCATACTGCACTAGCACTTTCTCTCAAAGTGACTGTGCCTCAGTCCCAGTGTGTAGCCCTTCAGTGCAGAGGGCTCACACAGGGCTGTCCGGTTCCTGGTGCTCATTTCCTTTCTGGGCAGCCATCCCAGTATAACAGATACTTATACATATTCTGTCCTCATTTTATCTAATTACACACATCTCTGGGGGATGGGAAACAGGTTTGGATCATTCAATTTTAGGTCAGTTATGCACAGGGTGGCTGAGATGAACGCTAATCTATAGAGTTCTGTGAAATTCGGGAAAGTTCCCATAGTTCCCTGGCCCAGAGCACACCAGGGGGCATTGTTTGCCATCGCAGGGGCTGGAGATCCCAGTCAGCATTAGAGGAGGGATGGAGCCTGACTGGTTCGTGAGGCTGAACCTTCTGAGACCAAGCTCGCCCTGGCTATCCTTTGAGCAGTAGGATTCTTGTTTTATTATTAGATGACCTGCCAAACTGAGAGGACCCAATGGTATGGGTCCCTCTTCTGGCCATCATTTGTTCTCACCCATTACCTGCCTGGAATGGGATCAGTTTCCTGAGAAATACAGAACAAAAGATGCTCTGATTGATGGAACAGTCTTTATTATTGCCCCGTGTTGCCTGGAGCTCCTGTCTCCTTTTCGACCCAGATGAACTACTCTGGACAATATAAAAGTTCTGAAACGTCCCCACCTTTCTCCAAGACCCATATTAGGCAGCCTTGGGCCACTTCCTGGCATCTTTCCTTCAGGCTGTATTGGAGCTTTTGAAATTCCCAGGAAAGAAAAGCCCACTGGTTACCCTTTTATATTTCTTTTGCTTTCTGCTTCTTATTTCATTTCTTGACTCAGACCTAAGCCTCCCCAGCGTTCTCTGAGCCCTAGATAGAGGAATAATCCACTTAATGCCTAATATCAAGGTTTGTATCTCCAGCCTCGGTTTCCTTCTGACCCCTTGTCCCCTTTGTCCTTGCCCTGTTGACATCTGTCTCCTTTTCCTTGTGCATCGCCCCTTGATCAAAAAGCACGGAAGGGGCACAAAAAGAAGGAAAGAGTATTTGCTTTGTCCCCAGGAGGGCACACTCAATCTCGTGCATGTGGGAGTGGGGAGAGGGAAGGAGGAAAAGGTCAAAGCTTGCACACAGCAAACCAGGTGAGAAGAAACACGGTGTGTGGGGTTACACTGCAGTAAATGAGCGGGCCAGCCCCTGAGGGGTCTGTGAAATCGGAAAAGAGAAAGCGTGTCCTGTGGTTGGGGTGTCAGAGAAGGTTTCAGGGAGGAGGTGGCTTTGAGCTGAGTTTGGGAGGACAATGGGATCTGGTCAGGCTCAGAGGAACAGCGGAGGGTGAGGATGGGGAAAGGCAGAAAGGGAAGTGAACAGAGATTTGGGAAGCATTTGAATAATTCCTTCGAGAATCCCCTTCCTTTCTGGGGGAGGAAAGGCCAGGTGGGAAGGAGTGTGGAGGGGAGCAAATGGATTTGTTTGGCCGGATGGGAGTGGAAAGGTGGTTCATGAACAGAAGGTAAAAATGGGAAAGAGCCTGGTGCCCGGTTGTTCTGAGTGGAGTCCCAGTTTGGCAGCCAATTCCTGGGCATACTTGAACACCTCAGAGGCCAAGAGAGGCTTCAGGGGGAAGCTGGGCTGTCATCCTGTGTCCCCCAACAGGGGGGATTGCCTACCTTCAAAGGCTCCCTCACTAAGGTTGAATGGAATCCTCGTTCTTGGTTTTCTTGGTAATATGTTCTGGGTCCTTTTCAGGGCTCCTCCCAGAGGGGTGGGGTGTAGGGGACACGCTGAGGGGCCTACACTGGTGTGAGCCCCCCATCCCGTCAGGTATAGGACAGCCCTGGCCCATGCATGGGCAGATTTGCCTAGTAGGGCAGGATTGTAGGGTGAAGCAGTAGATCTAAAAGTCTTTCCCCTTTTCTCATCCTTCAGTCACCATGCCTTTTCTTTCAAAACAACAGCAATAACCCATAAATGGTAAAATAAAATATACAAATCTGGTCAAGGGAGGAAAGCATAAATGCTGACCCTCGTAGCTCAATCAAAGCCTGGTGCCCCGAGGATTAGTTTCATGGTTCAAATCGGCGGGGAGGGGGACTGCCATTCTCTAGGATGATGTTTCCTTCTGGGAGGACTGAGCTGGTTTATCCTGCAGGTAGTGCTTCCTCACAGCCGCCCAGGCACGTGGGCACCCCCGTGACCCATTCAGGTGGCCCACCTACGTGTTGCCCACCCCCTCCTGCAGGAAGGCCCGGGGCCCAGGGAGCTAGCTTTCAGGGGGAGGCTGGGCATCACGTTAGAGTCTTGGGCTCTGGAAGCTCCAACACTCTGTCCCAGGGAGTAGCAGTGTGGCAGGCAGGGGCTATATGGCCTGGAGCTCGGATGCAGGCTTTAGAGCTCTAAGAGTCTGGGTTCAAATCCAAGGTCCCTGACGGTGGGCAGGATTCCTAACCCCTCTGTGTCTCAGTTGTCTCATGTGTAAAGTAGTAATGATAGTGTCTGCCTTCCGAGGGTTGTTGGAAGAATTGAAGAAGTTAATATATGTTAAGTGCTTAGAAGAGTTGGCCCATATTACCCTCTTACTAGATGTTCACAGGGACCCTGTTTTTCTATCCATAAGATGGAAAGATGGACTAGCTGATTTTCCCCCCACATTGTCGTCTTAAGGAAAATGAGATCATAACTAAGAGAGCCTCTGATTTCCTTAGAAGAAAGTTCTAGAACTCTATGGCATTATTATTATTTATTTTTTTACTCTTCTAAGAAATGTGCGAGGAGACTTTGGGAAAGATTTATCTGCGGGATGTTTTGTCCAGGTTTCGATTATTGCCTGCCACATAATTGGTGCCGATAGTGGGTCCTTCTGAGAAAGAACGCGAATGTCACAGATGCAGAAGCACAACACGCGGAAGTGAACGGACTTGGACGTGATTGAACTCCTGGCTCGTGCTTCCACCCACTGCTGCCTCCTCCGAGGGGGAGGAAAGTGCTTCCTTCCCGGATGAGCCTGCCCTTTCCACAGCTAGAAGAGGGCTTGAAAGTCCTTCAGACCGGAGTGGGTGGCGGTTGAGAGTTGGTCTGTGCTCTCGTGCGGGGGTGGGCTCCCTGCTCGTCGGTGGCCCTCCTGTCCCCGCGGGCGTGTGTAAACGTGTTCCTAGCACACGCTTCTGGTTGGCGGTGCTCTGTACTTGACAAGCTGGCATTCCACACTCCCCAGATCTTCCAAACACCAGACCCCTATGTTATTTTTAACTGTCCAAAGTTTTTTCCACGTGGTGTAATTGATGGGATTCAGTAGCCTAGTCAGAGAACCTAAACTTCAGCTCGTTTTGCCTCCCTTGAATGGGCATGTGTCTGATGACCCAGAAGAAAAACCAGCCTGTTTTCTGAATTGACTGTTCTAGATCTTCCCGCCCGCCCTACCCCCCACTCCTCTCTGGGGAAAAGAAGCGTGCACGAAGATAACTTGAGCTCGCCTGTTTTGGTGGCTCCAGATAGGAGGGAGGAAGATCGGTTCTGTCTGTGACCTTCTCCTCCCTGCTCTCTCTGAGTCCCGCTACTGAGGGACAAAGTTACGTGTCCAGAGAGACGACAGGAAGGGCACTGAGGAGGTTGGTCCTCAGTCTTCTCTGGCCTCTTTTCCAGCTCCCATATTCCCTGAGGGATAAGTTACATTCTCATTGCCCTCTGGGGACAGTCCTGGACAGATGCTTTTTTTTTTTTTTTTTTAAACCTGAGATCTTGTGGTGTCCGGTGACCACTGTTCTTGTGATAATGGAGAAGATTCTCAGTTGCCCACATCCAGGAGAAAGTGTACCATCTCACTCTGGCCTGTCATGTACATCATGAATTTCTCCAGCTTGTGTCTTGTTTCTCTTTTTCATTCACAAGTCTCTCCAGACCACAGTGCACTTGGCATTTATCTTATAGTAGTAGAACAAATATAATGTACCAGTTATTATGGCCCTGGGTTTACAATGGCAAGCAAAACTGATTTGGGCCCTATCTTTATAGAGCTTATAGTCCAGCTGGGGAGACAGACACTAATCATATAGGTATATAAATAAAAGTTGGATCTGTGTTATGTTGGAAAGGCCTGGAGAGTGTAAGAGAGTATAGCAGGAAATACCAGTCTGGTCTAGTGTGTTGAGGGAAAGTTTCCTTGAAGAGGTGACATTTTATCCCAGGCAGAGGAATGGCACATGCAAAGGTCCTGTGGCATATTGGAGGAACCAGCAAAGGCTGTTGGGGCTGGCGCTCCAGAGAAGGAGGGAAAATAATATGGTAAGAGAGGTCAGAGGGACCAGAACACACAGGCCTTGATGGGAATTTTAGAGATGTGTACTTTTCCCTAAGAACAGTGAGCAGTTGTAGAGGTTTCAAGTTAGGAAGTGGCTTGATCCAATCCACATTCTAAAAATTTCCCCCTGGAAATATAGGGAGATTTAGCGATAGGCCCTGGGAAGGGCAGGACATGTGAGTTCTGGGTAAAATATTGAAAATAGAAATACGGTATGAGCATGTACATGAAGGACAGGGTATTAGCTGGAAAAGGCTGTGACAGTAGAGTTTTCCCTGTACCTGCTTCCCTCCTTCCTGTATTCCCAGTCCCATCTGGCAGTGGAAAGAAACTGCCACCCCGTCCCCAACCTTGGAAGTTTTTGAATCTGTGGCTAGATGGATTTTCTTCCCAAGTAGAGTCTGGAGCGGTTTGCCTCCCTCTGCTGTCGCTGCGGCTTGTTCCAAACCGTTCCTTTGGGCTTCTCAAGGTGTGGACTAGCTACATGAGGTGCACCTGAGTGACTGATGGAAAGGTAGGCCGCTGGGCCTTCCCTGAGACCCACTGAACCAGAATCTCAGTGGTGAGGCTGTGCAGTCTGATTCTTCTGCCTTCTAAAGCTTGAGAGCCACCGTCTCTGTAGCCCTGCACCTGCAACAACAAATGTAAGGATGCTTTAACTGTTACAGGGGGACCGAGTGCTTTGGAGGCACAGATGGTCTTCCTTAGGCCTGGCAACAGTACACTGGAGCAGGCAAGGATCTGGGGACGGTAGTATCCTAGCTGACACCATTACGAAGTGATGGAGCCCATGGGAGGAGGGGGGCTCAAAGCTTCATGGCTGCCCCCGAACACCCCACTGTGCCTTTCTTCACACCTCTGTTCTCTAGTGTGCAAGGTGAAAAAGCAGTGCATCCTTACAATTTCCAGATTTTTTTTTTTTTTTTAAAGATTCAATAACTTTTTTTGTGTATGTGGGGGGGTTCATGAGATCCATCCAGAAAGTGAGTATCTAGCACATGAAAGGGTGGAATGAGGTGAGTTTATCATTATTTTAACTTTTTTTTTTAGTATGGAAGATAGCAAACCTATATGAAAGTAGACAGAATAGCATAAAGAACCTCCATAAATCCATCACCCAGGTTCAACAGTGATAATGGGGCTGGGGGGTGGGCATTTCAGTGGTTCAGACTTTGCCCTGGGGTGCCCTCATTTTTATGTCCATTGAATGAAATGCCTGATAGGAGAATGGGCAGAAGGATCAGACAAGCTTTTAAAGTACCCCTGCCAAGTAATGACCAGAGAGGGAGAAAGCTCTTTTGACTCAATTTGTCCCTTAACAGTACAGCTCAGAGGCATGGCTGGTGCCTGCAACTGCAGATCTAGGGAATCCATTTGAGAGCACTGGTGGAATCCCTTACTGTCTGGACGTGGAAGCAGAGGCCTGGCAAGTTCTGGGCTGGTGCTCAGGCCTCACACAAATCGTCAAAGCTCAGAACCGGGCTTGGGACCCAGGTCCTGCAGCCCTGCCTCCCTTACCGCGGAGGGTCTCGGCATTTTTTTTCTCATTTGCTTTTTTACTTTTTACTTTTTAAAATTTAGATTTATTTAGCAGCAAACATTATATAAATTTCAGGGGTACAACATAATGATTCAATATTTATATATATTGCAAAGTGATCACCAAAATAAGTCTAATTAACATCACCACACATACTTACAATTTTTTTCTTGTGATGAGGACTTTTTAAATTTTTTAATTTTTAAAAACTTTTTGAAGAGATTATTTATTTGAGAGAGAGTGAGTGAGAGAGAGAGAGAGAGAGAAAAGGAACTAGGGGAGAGAGAAGGAAAAACAGACTCCCCGCTGAGCAGGAAGCTGGACGCAGGCCTCGATCCCGGGACCCCGGGACTATGACCTGGGCCAAAGACGGATGCCTAACCTACTGAGCCACCCAGGCGCCCTGAGAGCTTTTTAAAAATATATTTTTAGAAGTTTATTATTTATGTAAGTTATCTTTATGCCCCATGTGGGCCTCGAGCTCACGACCCCAAGATCAATAGTTGCATGCTCTTCCAATTGAGCCAGCCAGGTGCCCCTAAAATCTACCCTCTTAGTAATTTCCAAATGTACCATTGTTAACTATAGTCATTATGCTATACCTTATATCCCCAGGACTTATTTATTTATTTATTTTTAAAAGATTTATTTATTTATTTATTTGAGAGAGAGAGAATGAGAGACAGAGCACAAGAGGGAAGAGGGTCAGAGGGAGAAGCAGACCCCTCGTTGAGCAGGGAGCCCCATGTGAGACTCGATCCTGGGACTCCAGGATCATGACCTGAGCTGAAGGCAGTCGCTTAACCAACTGAGCCACCCAGGCGCCCAGGATTTATTTATTTTATAACTGGAAGTTTGTACCTTTTAAACACCTTCACCCCTTTCACCCTTCCTCTACCCCTGCCTCTGTTCTCTCATTCCACATGTAAGTGAGATCATATAGTATTTGTCTTTCTCTGTCTGACTTCACTTAGCATAATGCCCTTGAGGTCCATCCATGTTGCAAATGGCAGGATTTCCTTCTTTTTTTATGGACAAATAATACTCCATTGTGTGCATATATATACCACATTTTTGTTATCCATTCATCCATTGATAAACACTTAGGTTGTTCCCATGTCTTGGCTATTGTAAATAACGCTGCAATGAACATGGGGGTGCAGATATCTTTTTGAGTTAGTGTTTTCATTTGCTTTGGATAAATACCCAGAAGTGGGATTGCTGGATCATAGGGTAGTTCTATTTTTAATTTTCTGAGGAACCTCCATGCTGTTTTCCATAGTGGCTGCACCAATTTACATTCCCACCAACAGTGTACAGGGGTTCCCTTTTCTCCACACCCTGGCCAACACTTGTTCACTCTTGTCTTTTTGATAATAGCCATTCTAACAGGCGTGAGGTGGTAGCTCATTGTGCTCTAGTGTTTGTTTTTGTTTTTGGCTCTGATGTTTTCCAGCACGAAGCCACGGGAGACAGAAGCCCTATGAAAAGCTGTCCGGAGTCCCAGTGGTTGAAATACCAGTATTTGGCCACCTCAACCTTTGCTTCCTCTTTGTGAAAAAGACCTTTGGTATAGCCCAGCAGTCCCCCAGTCTGGTTAGAAAAGCTATAAAATGAGTACTGATGAAAGCGAGGTGGACTGCATGTGTATTCTCCCTTAGCTCTGCCTGTCCTAATAGTCTAGAAGCTCTAAGGCAAAATATGACGGGATAGTGGGAGCCATAGACTTTCAGGGAAGGAAGAAATCAATTTCACCAGCCAGCTTCATGGAGGAGGCTGGGCTGAAGGGGGCCTTGATGGATGGGCAGAAGTTAGGGAGCCAAGGAGAGAGAAGCCTTCCCTTTAAGAGGGGAATCAATCTCTTAGCATGGCACATCAACCAGGAATGATTTAGCACCTCCTGAAGTGGAAGCTATGTGCTTCTCACTGAGGGGGATACTAAGAAGCAGAGGATACAATTTCTGTTCTCCAGGAACTTTCTGTCTAGCTGAGGGACAAGACGCATGTTGAATATTAATGTAAGTTGAAGACCCTAAGACTCTAAGATGCAAGTTGACTTTTAAGTTAAGCCTAAAGAAGAGTGCACTGGAAACCAAGAGATGCCCCCCAAAGCAGAACATAGTAGCTATGTTAACGGCCGTGGACCCAGTGTCTTGTGTGTGAGGCCCGTGTGCTGGTCGCTACGGTAACCGCATCATCACAAAGCAGGCTTTTTAAAAAAGTAATGCTTATACTAGTTCCAGAGACCATCTCTTTTTTTAATTTTTTAAAAGATTTTATTTATTTATTTGAGAGAGAGAATGAGATAGAGAGAGAGCATGAGAGGGGGAAGGGTCAGAGGGAGAAGCAGACTCCCCACCGAGCAGGGAGCCCGATGCGGGACTCGATCCCGGGACTCCAGGATCATGACCTGAGCCGAAGGCAGTCGCTTAACCGACTGAGCCACCCAGGCGCCCCCAGGGACCATCTCTTAAACACCCGTACTCTGCTCAGCCCTGTGCCGGGTGCTTTACACACAGTAACCCATTCGATTCTCCTGGGAAGCGGATAATATTAACTATTTTATAGAAGAGAAAACTCTAAAGAGTTTAAGCAACTTGCCTAAGACGCCGAGGCACGGACCTGGGTCTGTACATGCAAACAAGGTTGGGTTCAAAAAAAGAACTGCAGCCGGACTGGGTAGTTGGGAGAGAGGAGGCCAGAGCGGTAGTGAAGCCCCCGCTTATAAGCGTCAGTGTGAAAACTTTGGCGCCGAGCCTGTAGGGGCTGGGGAGATATTTAAGGTATGGCGGGATGGATGTTGAGGGCGATTAATTTGCAGGATGGCTTGAGAGGGGAGGCTGTGGCAGGAACACAGACAGAAGTGACTGGAGTCTATGGGGGGGGGGGTGGCGGCGGCAGTCAAAGCAAGTAATGAAAACCCTCACAGCCCATCAAACTTAATTAAAATCAAATAAACACTCCAGCAAACCCATCTCACACAAAGTAGGGGGAGAGATTCCAGATCACTCCTAGGGCATTAATGCTGGTTTCAATATAGCTGCAGGGACATAAAGCTTCATCGATATATAATATCTGTAAAAGATGTGTATGCCCATCGTCGATAGGCTCCCTTATACATTTACAGTTTTGGCCCTCAGCTAGGTCCTCAGTGCCCAATCATAACCTCTTTCCTGAGCCTTTTTCATTTCTCCCCTTCAGCACTTGTTCCAGGATTTTCCATTGACCTGAAAACCCTCTCCATCCTCTCGCTCTGAGCAGATGATTTCACCATAGACTCGTGTGAGAAAGTCGAAGGCACAAAGCGAGGAACTTCCTTGTCACTCCTGCCCTCCACCTCTTTGTGGCAAAAGCCACTTCTTCAGAGGGGCCTCCCCTGACCACCACACTTAAGGCAACACTTAGCCCTGGTGTAGCACCCTCGTATATTTTTCTCATAGTGCAAACAACCATTAGAAATGACATATCTCTTTTTTTTTTCTTTTAAAATTTATTATGGTAAAATATACATAACATAACATTCACCATTTTAACCATTTTTAAGTGTATAGTTCAATGGCATTAATTACATTCACACTCTTGTGCAACCAGAAATGATGTATCTCTTTACCTATTTTTAGTCTGCCTTTCCCCTTGGGATGTAAGTTGTGTGAGAGCGCAGGCCTTGCCTATCTTGGGCACTGCAATATCCGTAGCTCCTAGTACATAGTGAGTGTTCCGGACATGGAAGGGGCTTAAGATAGAAATGAATGAATAAATTCCCATGGGTTCAGCCAGTGCTCGCAGTTCGATCTTCTCTCCTCCCGACTGTCCTGTTGCCTACTCCATTTCTCCTGGGCGTTCCCCTTCAAACTTATATCCTAAATGAATTCTTCTTCTTTCCCTAAAGCTGCTAATTCCCCTCGGGGGTCACTATTATTTAAGCAAAAATCTCAGGGTCATCTTTGGCTCCTTTCTCTTTTCACCTGCACATACTCCTAGTCCCCGAGTTCTGTTGACTTAATCTTGGCAATGTCCCTGGACTCTATCTCCTCCTCCATTTACATAGGCAACATTAGTGCTCCTAGGGACACTGTCAGGAGCCTCCGAATTGGCTTCTCAGCCACAGTCTCTCCCCATGTCAGGCCATCTCTACTCACAGGGAGAGTTTTGCACAGTTCAGTCCTTTATACTGTCAGTGGCTCCTAATGATTATAGAATCCATCCATCCACCCATCCACCCACCCACCCATCCACCCACCCACCCATCCACCCACCCATCCATCCATCCATCCACCCACCCACCTAGCCACCCCATCCATCCATCCATCCATCCATCCATCCATCCATCCATCCATCCATCCACCTATCCATCCATCCATCCATCCATCCATCCATCCATCCATCCATCCACCCACCCACCCCTATCCATCCATCCATCAACCCATCCAACCATCCATCCATCCATCCATCCACCCACCCATCCATCCACCCATCCATCCATCCACCCATCCATCCACTCATCCATCCATCCATCCACCCACCCACCTAGCCATCTCCATCCATCCATCCACCCACCCATCCATCCATCCACCCCCCCATCCATCCATCCATCAACCCATCAACCATCCATCCATCCGTCCATTCATCCATCCATCCATCCATCCATCCATCCATCCATCCATCCATCCGCTATTTACTAAGTGCCAACCTGTGCAGCTCTGTGTGAGGTGCTGGGATAGAGAATTGAGAGCACAATCTTTGCTTTCATATCAATTTTCCATCTTGTAGGTGGGGATAGATATAAATAGCCAAAAATCTTTCAAGTGTTACAGGTGCTTTTGATTCATTCATCAAATATTTATTGAGCTCCCACTACAGTCCATTCCACCATGGGTCCGTGGACTCAGCCCATTCCACCATGGGTCCGTGGCCTCAGCTCAAATCATGCCAGACTATGGACTTCCCACGTCCAGGCCTTTGCTTCTCTGACATTCTCTGCCAGGACTTCCCCTCTGACCCCCATGCCTCTGCCTGACGACCCTTTCCAGTGTCCACTCAACCTTCAAGGTCTGAGCCTCTCTCAGGCAGAGCCATTGCACTTTGCTCCCGCTAGCAGAGCACCGTGTAGCATGGTGCCTTCTGGAGAGCTTGTCTGTGCCAGTCCCCTCCACCTGCCAGAGCTCCTCACAGGAAGGAACTGTCTCCAGCACGTTGCACTGTGTGAGACACACAGTAGATGGTTTAATGTACATCCAAAGCAAATTTCATTGGCAAACAACCCATTTTATTACCAGATTACTCTACAGAGACATGTAGGCAGACATATATGCCCTTTTCCTACATTGATAAGTTGCCTTTTTTTTTTTTTTTTTAAGAGTCCTGCAGTTCCTAATGAAAGCAACAGGGTCATGAAATTAATTTGTCACTCTGGTGCCAGCTTCACTCAGCTGACTCATGGCCTGGGTTGGGATTTTTAAACATGTGTTTCTCATCTATGTGCTTTTCTCTTTTCCTTCTTGGTCATTTCTCTTCCCTTCAGATTTGTGGGTGGTGACTGCCTTTGGATCTGATGGCACCTGAACCTCCTCCTGCATCTTCCAAGCAGGTGCTTTCCAGCTTTGGGCTGAGAAGGGGGCAGGTGGGCCCTGACTTGAGAAGGGTGGGAGGGAGTAAAAATGAAATGAGAGTTCCTTCCTTCTCGAAATTCATTAGATCATATTTGTTTGAGAAAGTCCTGAAATATATATATATATATTGCTATGAACTGAATCATATGTCTTTCCGAGGATTCTGTGATCTTCCCTCCATGATGGAGAAATAAGAATATTTCCAGGTGCCCTGAGATTGATTTGTTAATTCAAGTATTTATGGAGCACCCACCGCTATTCTGATGGACATAAAGGAGTGAATAAAATGGGTGAAATCCTTGCCTTCCTGGAGCTTATATTCTAGTGGGGCAGACAGATAATGACCTAAGTAAATAAATAAATGAGATGGTAATAACGTATGAAGGCAACGAAAGCAGGGAGTTGAGACAGGGAGTGCCGGGGGAGGACAGTTTAAAATAAGATGGCTATGGATTACCTCCCTGAAAAGTGTCTTTGGGGGTCATCTGGGAGAAGCAGATTCAAGACAGAGGGAACAGCAAGGCCAAGGTCCTGAGGTAGAAGCACGGCTGATGTTTTGAAGAGCAGCAAGAAGGCCCATGTGGCTGGAGCAGGATGAGAGAGAGGGAGAGTAGTAGGAGAACTTGGGCTTATCTTTGGCATTGGGAGCCCACTGGAAGATTTTTACAGTGTCACTCTGGTTGCTGAGTTGAGAGTATATGGAGGAAAGCAGGGGCCAAATAGGGAGACCAGTAAGGAGGCAGTGGGTGGGAGCAGGGTGGAAATTGTAAAGGTTGTGAGAAGTGGCTGGATTTTGAATACATTTCATACATAGGGACAACAGCATTTGCAAAGGAATTGGAAGTGAGGTCTGACAACAAGAGAGGTGTCATGGGTGACTCCAAGGTTTTTGGCTCAGGCAAGTGGAAGAATTGGATTGTTAAGATGGTGAGGACCATGGGGGCAGTGGTTGTGTGTGGGCTCAGCTTTGCCCTTGGTAGGCTTGAGATGGTGATTTGACATCTAGCTGGAGATGTCCAGTAGGCCGGGGCCTTACTGGGCCTGCCCCTGTTGGACCTCCACCCAGGGAGGAGATTAGGAAACATTCCAGTGGGTCTTGTTGGGACATGGTTGGCAAACTGGTTGATCCAAAGGCACAGGGAACTATCTCTGGGCATGTGCCATTGAACTTAAAAATAACAATTAAAAAAAAAACATTTAAAAAAGCATAGTGGGATTCAATTCAAAAAATATTTACTAGCATCAACTAGGTGCTGAGGATATAACACAGGAGTGTATAACACAAGGACTGAAATGGGTTTTGCCTCTTGCAGCTTATAGGCAATGGAGAAAAGTGTGCAAAGCATGCATTTTTATTAGAACAATGGTAAATCCACAACTAATATGAGAATAGGCCCTATATCTTGATGAATAAATTAAAATCTTTACTCATGACACTCTATTTCCATTATTGTGATAAAGCAAGAAAATTTGAAAACGTTTTTTCCAAATGGAACATTTTTTGCAGAGAAATTTGATTTGGAAGTCCTTGTGACCACGTGCAGGTAGAAGTGAGCGCTGAACAATGCTAAACGCTTTCCCATGACTTAGCATTTACATAGGAGGCCTGTGGTTATAGAGATTATAGAAGTCATCCCCGGCAGGGAACTTTTGTTTTTAAAAACTGCTATCATCATGCCAGCCATTAAAATTTTACTTAGTTTAACCTCAAAAATGGATGAGAAGCAGCAAAGGTGACAAAAATTCTGATATGAATATGACACCCGTGTGCCTGGTCCCTATTGTCTGCTACCATTTACTTACCTGGTGGTCTTCATCATTTCGGTCTTTGTGTTGCATGAACTGGGGATTGGATTAAGGTAGGGAGTTGGGTGGTATTCTCTCTCTTGGCATCAGATCATGTCTTTCCTTATTTTGGACAAGATCCCAGGTGACTCAGGGATGTCTTGGGCAATATAGCCCTGACCCTACTACGTCTTAGAGGTTTGGGGAGATGACATCTAGAGTAGCTCCTTGTCTAGCATGAAAACTGTGAAGGTGACAATTTTGTCTTGTTCACCAGTGATCCCCAGCATATGACTCAGTGCCTGGCACAAAGTAAGTGATTGACAAATATTTGTTGAATGAATAAATGAAAACTGCCTCCCACCCCGCTACCGGTCAAGCTGTTCTGTCTCTAGAGCAAACAGAGTCTGAGAGTAGCTGACTTTGAACAGAGGTGTGTGGGAGTATAGTTCAGGCCCATACCCTCTGTCCCCTGGGCAAGGGTAAGGTCAGATAGAGTGGCCTGGGCACCAGAATATACCAACAGACTTGATGGATGATTCCAGAAGGTTTGGGGGAATAGTGTCGGGGTGGAATGAAGCCACAAAGGACAAATGAAGTTAAACTGTCATAGTCAAAGGAAGAGTTAGCCAAAGATGGTGAAATGCTCAGGCAAAAGAGGTTGCCAGCTGGGGGCTTAGTTTATCTTTTGGGAAATACCCTTACCCTCCCACACCAGGGGTTATTTTGAAATAAATCCAAGACATCATTTATTTTATCTGTAAAAACTTTAGTATGTATCTGTAAAAATCAGGATTCTTTTAACAAACATAGTCATCCAAGTTAATAATAATTTCTTAATATTATAAAATATCCAGTTAGTGATGAAATACTTCTCTGTATACACACACACACATACATATATATACACAGACATACATACATATTATTGTTCTAGCAGTATTTGAAAAATGACTTCATTGGTTTTATGGAAATGTGTATTTGTTACTAAAAATTCAAGTAACACAAAAAAGTAAAAAGGTGAGAGCAAAAATGGAGCAAACCCATTAGATGGACTCCATTTCAGATATCTCTCCATGCCTATGTTCACTTGGGAGAACAAATAGAAGATGGGTATAAATACAGTGAGAAGTATTTTAATATTTATATTAAAAAAATGCTAAGTATTATTTTAAAGATTTTATTTATTTATTTGAGAGAGAGAGAGAACACGTGAGCGGGGGGAGGAACAGATGGGGAGGGAGAAGGGGGGGAAAGAATCTCAAGCAGACTCTGCACTGAGCGCAGAGCCCAATGTGGGCCTTGATCTCAGGACACTGATCACTACCTGAGCGGAAACCAAGAGCCGGTCGCTCAACCCACTGAGCCAGCCAGGCGCCCTGCTAAGTATTATTTTAGAGCTGAAAGGGCTCCTAAGGCTTTTGCATAAGGCAGGGCCGGACCGCAGAGCCCCGGAGGGCCGGGCTGTGCCTCAGTTGTGTTTATTTATTTATTTTATTAATTTTTTTTTTTAAAGATTTTTTAAAATTTATTTATCTGAGAGAGAGAATGGGAGACAGAGAGCATGAGAGGGAAGAGGATCAGAGGGAGAAGCAGACTCCCCGCCGAGCAGGGAGCCCGATGCGGGACTCGATCCCGGGACTCCAGGATCATGACCTGAGCCGAAGGCAGTCGCTTAACCAACTGAGCCACCCAGGCGCCCCCTCAGTTGTGTTTAGAAACCCGCCTCCCCCATCATCGAGCCCGGCACCCAGGTGGCCCATTACTGTGATCTGAATGCAAGGGGTGCTTAAGAAACCCCTCGGCCCTCTTGTGGAACTGGATGGCGCGCGAGGTGAAATCACCTGCTAAGATCCGACCGACAGCTAGCGAGGGCACAGGGGGGCGGGGAGCCCTGGTTCCTGGCTCTTCCTCCAGCCCGGGGTGGAGCTGGGTAGCAGTGGGGTGCAGGGCACCAGCGTGGAGTCAGACACCCCTGGGCTGGACTCTGCTCTGAATCTTTTCCCATGACTTCGCAGCTGCGTGACGTCTCTCGGCCGCACCGCGTACCTACGTCAGAGGGCTGGTGTGAAGTCAGTGAGATAATGCTTGAAAGCTTCGGGCACAGTTCCTGGCCTGTAGCAGGTGCCACATCAACGTTGACTGTGATTGTTACCGTTGCGTGTAGTCACGGCTGCCGCGGTAGCAACAGTATCATTCTTACTCCGCTGGAAATGTCAGCTGGAACTCAAAGAAAGTGCAGCCCTCCCCCTCTTCCCTTCCGCTGCCACTCAGGTTCAGGGGGAACCCAGCTTATAATTTTGACTTTTGCTTTATTCCTGCCAATGGGAAGAAAAGATTACTGCGTGTGGGAATCCTTTTCCTGGATTACGTCAGCTTCTGGCTGGCCATTTACGTTTAGGGGTCAAGGTTCATGTGTCTTCTGTCTATGCGTAGTTCAGCGGTGCTGCCTTAAGGAGAGCTTTGCGAAGAAGTATTCTAAGCTCTTCAAATAGAAATCCCGGGCAAAGGGCTGGGTGCAAGAAGTCTGGCCTTCGGCCTTCGGTCTGCTGAGTTAGCAGCTCTTCCAGGGCCCTCCTCCAGGCCCTGGGTCTGTCGGGTCACTAATGGAATCTGCTGGAAGCAAATTAACTCATGGGGGAAAAAAAGGGCTAACAAATCACTCCGACTGTTGGTGTCTGCCCCAGGATGGCTGGCACTTCCCTGCCCGCTCCTAAGTCTTCACCCCACATTTCATACCTCTCTTGGGGAGCCTACCACTTTCTCTTGCATGTCTCCGGAGAGGCCTAGAGGCTGCTCTGGACTCTCAGCCCCTGACAGCAGAGCTGTGGCCTGTGCACATTGGAGGGCCGTCTCTGCGGCCCAGCATGCCCTCCTGTGTGCAAGGCCTGTGAGCTAGCTCCATGCATTAGTCACACTTCTGGGCTTGGGTTGGCTTAACCGTTTACTCCAAGTCGAGGCTGGGGAAAGGGGAGGGGGGCAGGTAGGGGGGAAAACAGCTATGCTCTTAAGCCTGGGCCTGGTCTCTTCTTCCCTGGCCAAATATGTGCTCTTTTAAAAATATGATCCCCCATGGTGTGGGATCCAGGCTCCACATGGGTCTGCCCTGTCCCCCTGCATTTCTCAAATGCAGCTTCCCTCCCTAGCCCCCTGCAGAGTTTGGGGGTCTTCACGAAGCAGGCTGCAAGTGCCAGGCCAGCACTGTGACCTTCTTCCTCTTTCCTCAGCCCTCTTGGCTCTCCCGAAGTTGCCTCATGGATTCCTGAGTAAATTGAGGGTGTTCTGGGATGTGTGTGTGTGTATGTGTCCTGCTGGCGGTAAGAGGAGTGATAACAGAAGAGGGAAGGAAAGATGCTCTCCTTCTGCCTCAGAGAGGGGGAGTCCGGGGGGCGGGGAGGGTTTCGTGGGGCCGGAGAACCACCGGCAGCATCCTCTGGGGCCCGCAGAAGAGAATCTGAGTAATGGAGTGGGGGTGTAGTGGTAGCTGATGATGTGTCTGGGACGGGAGGAGCACAGACAGCCTTTCCCCCTGCCATAGGCGGAGAACGTTGAGAGACTCATGCCATGCCTGAAGCCGTCATGTTGAGATGAGCCATGTGAAGACCCAAAGAATAGGCCAGGCCCTAGAAGACACTCATGACCCACTTGTTTCTGTCTTCCTTTCAATTCACCCAGCTCTCCGCTAGCAGCGGATGATCTAGATTCTAGAACATAAGTTGCCTGACATTCCCTGCCTAAGAATAGAAATTACACCCGAGTACTGGTATCATGATTTGGGGCTTCTGCTGATCACTCATGTCTTAAACCATTAAAACCCCCTGAGGTATGATGTCCCTGCAGACAGCACCCAGGGGCTCAGTCCTAGCTGCTGTCTTCTCTCTTTGCCCAGGGACCTAGGGTGACGCATGTGTGCTCTGGACCACATTGACACCTGGGTTAGATAGAGTCCTTTGCCTTCCCTACCCATGCCTTGGCCAGGGGGACTCTGAGAGTGTCTTAGTTAAAAGGCTCCCTGTGAACTAAGCTGTGTAGAAGCAGGGTGAGCCCAAGGAGAAGGTTCCGGGCTGATCTCCCAGGTGGCCAAATCTTGAAGGCACCACCTAGAGAGGTCTTCACAGGTCAATATCACTGGAATGCATTTCAACGTGTTGAACTGGACTGTGCTTCTACAAACCACGCTGCCCTGGTCAGCTCACCAGTCTGTGCCTCAGTTGCTTCTTCTGTAAAATGGGGCTAATAATAATGATGTGTTATCTCTAACCAGGGGCGATGAGGAGATGGCATGTGTGAAATCTCTTTAGAAAGAAGGCAAAGGGTGGGCTCTCAGTTCTTGCTTCTGGCATTTGTGTTATTATTATTATTATTATTACTTTTGGTCATGGCAGATAAATCACTTGAAGTTCATTTCATTCATCTCACAGATAAAAAGGTAGGGAGGTAAGTCCACATCCTCTTTGCTTCATAAGTCAGAGCGACCGTCCCTGGCGAGTCAGTACTGGAGATGGCAGGAGCTGGGCCCTGGGCCTCCCAGTTTGGTCTCCCCGCCCCTCCTGCCTGTTACTTTTTCATATTCCATATCAAAGTCTTAGTCGTTCTTTCAAGTTCTGTGTAGCCTGGGCTCTGATCATCCGGGGACTGCACAATTCTTATTAATATTAAAGGGGAGGGTTTTCTTAGCCTGCTTCCCTTCTTTCCTAAGCGAGTCTTGGAAAGGAGAGGGAAAAGTGGAATTGGAAGGACTTCTACGTCCCAGAAGGAACGCATCCTGGTTTGTTGCAAATTTGGGTTGCCTCTGGTGACTTCAAGGATTGTGAGGAGTGAAGTGTGAACGGTAACTGATTAGCTGCAGAACTTCTGTGACTGTTAGTGAGCTTTGATTTCAGGGTCAGGCTGGAATTGACAATTTGATCTTGCTGCCTAGCTCCGCCAAAAACCAGGAGTCCGAGAGACCCACAACGTGCATTTTCCTTCATTTCAGATCCCCAGTCACTGATTGGCTGATAACAACTGTATCTAGCTTTATTCAGGCTAAAAGCAGGTGTAAGTGAAAATCCTGTAAATGAATTGGATTTTCCTACTGGCCTCATCACTCCAAGGCTTTTTTTTTTTTTTTTTGACTTCTTTTCTATTTACTTTGCAACTGATAAAGGCCCTTTGAGGTTAGATCCCCATTTCTCAAGCTTCCACAAGCTTCCAACAGAAATATTCTCTATATAAACATTTAAATGATGGAAGAGTTTGGTGTCACTGGAAAAGTCCATTCTTTAAGAAGATGATCTTAAGATTTGGAGGGATTCCAGCCTATTGGCTGATTTTGTGAGTTTGTGTGTTCTGGCCATTGGTAGGGATGGGGGAGCAGGAGGTGTGTCCCACTAATGCAGAATGATAGCTTTTCAGCCGTGTTTCTCAGGTTATCCTTAAGCCAGTCAAGTCAAGAAGCCTGAGCCATTCCCCTGGTCTTGGAACTATATTTCTGACTTAGTGTCTGCCTGATGCACCTTCAAACTCCTCTGTGAAGTGGGTTTCAAGGTATTGTCCTTTCTTAGCTTGGTGCATTCTGGATGAAAGTATTGACAATATCATGATGAAAGTTTGTAACTTTTTTTTTTTTTTTGGTAAAAGACGGCAAGATATTTCCAAAACCTACTGACTTATTTTTTTTTAAATGTTAGTCTTTTTTTTTTTTTTTTTTAAGATTTTATTTATTTATTTGACAGAGAGAGAGACAGTGAGAGAGGGAACACAAGCAGGGGGAGTGGGGGAGGAAGAAGCAGGCTTCCCGCCAAGCAGGGAGCCCGATGCGGGGCTCCATCCCAGGACCCCGGCATCACGACCTGAGCCGAAGGCAGACGCTTAACGACTGAACTGCCCAGGCGCCCCACCTACTGACTTATTTTGTATGGGCATCAGGACAAAAATGCCACACGTGGGAAAAACTAAAGGATCTTAGAGTAACTTTTTCATTTTATAATTTTACACATTGAAAAAGTTAACGTGCTGACTGTAAAAAATGCATAGAAGATAAGGGCATAAAACAAGACAAAAAAGAACAGAAAAAAGAAAGACTTCTTCCCTGATTGCCCATTTTGCTCCCTACTGTCAAGGACAGTTTTTTGGTGTGTCCTTCCAGATACTTTCCTATGGCTCTGTAAGCATACATATGTATATGCAAGGCTATGTTAGAATAGCTGTTGGGTATTTGGATGAAAAAAAGAAAAAGTCAGTTTTAGGGTAATTTCCTTTATTTCTTTGACTATGGTAAATCGAGAGAAGACTCATTCAGACCCTTTAGGAAAATCCTTTTTTTTTTTTTTTTTAAAGATTTTATTTATTTATTTGACAGAGAGAGAGGGAACACAAGCAGGGGAGTGGGAGAGTGAGAAGCAGGCTTCCTGAGGAGCAGGGAGCCCAATGCGGGGCTCGATCCCAGGACCCTGAGATCACGACCCGAGCCGAAGGCAGTTGCTTAAGCGACTGAGCCACCCAGGTGCCCCTAGGAAAATCCTTTTGACGAACACTTAAATATCTCTAATCAGCCTATAATTTGCACATGGCCTGGGCTCTCTTTTGGCAAACAGTATATGTCATGTGTGGCAAAGAAAGTTAATCCAAGTTTTCAACAAAGTGCAGGCTGACCATAGAAATCAATGTATAAGGTAGTAACACTGCCTGTGTGTGAAGAAGGGATCTTGGGGTGTTTTTACAACAATTGATCAGTGGCATACAACTTCTACAGGTATTTCAGAGCGAGATATTGAAGGTCGAAATAAATGCGTAATGTGAGACTGTGTGACGCTTATTGCCAACCACAGTGACAGGGGTGATCCTTAGAGTGTGAAGTGTAGGAAGCCGTGGATGGGTTCTCTTAAGATGGAAAGACGCACCAGGGCCAGGCAGGGCATCCTCTTGGTTTACACACACAAGCCCCCTCTCCCCCTTTCAAGAAGTGGGGGTGGGGTTACCAAAACAGGCTCCCTGTGGCAAATTGGATCCAGATTTCAGTTTTTCCTCCTCCCACAGACTTAGCGGTCATCAGGCTGGAAAAGGTCCCGTCATTTGAACTCTTGTCTCATTTGAACTCTTGTCTGGTTCCTGGTCAGGTGCACACATCGGTCTCCGGCTGTGTTTTCACCTGCAGCCTGCTCCGGGATGGAGCAGTGGGATCCTTGAGGAGCACCCTCCAAAGCAGCAGTGTCTCCGTGGCCTCCTTTGCCCCAATTCTATGGGTCCATTCTTCTCCTGCAACTTGACTCTCTCCGGAGAACCGGATCTGGGGCTCGGAGCCCAGCGCTGTTTTTTCTCCCCTGCCCTCCCTTCAACTACCTGCCACACCTCTTAGCTTCCCCATGCTCAAAAGGGATAATGTTCTCCTTGAAAGCGTCTTTTGAGGATTAATTGATGTTTGCTCTATGCTTTGAAGAGAGAATCCTATCAAGTCTCTCTGCTGTCCTCAAAGCTGGCCCCGGTTCCAGCTGGTGCCAGGCCTGGCCAATCCGGCTGCAGCGTGAGCCGGCCTCTCATTGGCGGCCTTTCTGGAGCATGTCCGTCGCCTGCTCCTGGCCCACCGTAGAAGGGCGACTGCCCAAATAGGAGGCACAGACCCTCCCGTGGATGTTTGTACATTGCATGTTTTTTACTTGGAGAAAGGAGCATTTGCCTCAAAATGATCATTCCTTGGGAAGTTAGTTTGTGGCTATCTGTGACATTTTCTCATTTGGAAGTTGTTCTTCTCTCTGTCTCTTTTTTATTTTTATTTATTTTTTTAAAAGATTTTATTTATTTGACAGAGAGAGACACAGCAAGAGAGAACACAAGCAGGGGGAGTGGGAGAGGGAGAAGCAGGCTTCCCGCTGAGCAGGGAGCCTGATGTGGGGCTCGATCCCAGGACCCTGGGACCATGACCTGAGCCGAAGGCAGATACCCAACGACTGAGCCACCCAGGCGCCCTTCTCTGTCTCTTTTTTAAAGCTTTGTAGGTGTAAGAGTAGTTTGACTCTGCCACCTCTCAAAGAAGTCCCTTCCCCTGGCCATTTATATGGTAATTGCGTGTGGTTTGGGGAGGAAAAGGATGTTACCTGTTTCATGATAAGCACTTTCATATCAGTAGATTCTTTGTTAGAGTTGTTTAATCAAAGAAATGGAAGCTGCAACCTACTTATTGGAAAGATCTAGATAATGCAGCATGAGTTAAGGACTTGAGGGTCCTAGGAGAAGATGGTTGAGAAAAAGAAAAAAAGGTTTGTTTTAAGGACAGACCAAACAGGGAATTAAAACAACGTAAGTCAAAGACATCTTTGTTGTCTTGTCATCAAAGAAGACAAGGCTGAAGGGCAAAGCCAGCCATGCACACTAGGGTCCTATTCTGTGTCCTCAGATGGGTGTCAGGACATGGCAGGGAATCGACGACTTGCTGCTGACCATTCCAGTGGGGTATTTCAAGGGGAGCCTTCACATCCTGTCATTCCTATCAGCCCTCCAGCATCTGATCCTCGTAAAGTGTCTCAAGTGCTTGGAGGCTTGTTTTCAGCACTGGGCTTATGAATAAAAATCAGCGTTTCACTTTTCTAAATGATATTCCTAGCTTCTTGCAAAATCCAGGATCTGATCTCAAGACCCTGAGTCTTCATCCCATCAAGGCGAGCATCAGCAGCTGCAGCCCCTTTTGATGGGGCAGTGAGACAGACACTGTCTGGTTCACTGACCAGGGCACATGCTGACTTCTCACCAGTCTGGGAAGTTAGTGAGGGGATAGAGTGTTAGTCCAGAAGCATCCTCGTGAGCACAGGCATGTACACACACATATGCGCATACCCGTCACCAGGATTCAGGCCCAGAGGGGATGACCTTATAGAAAGGTCACCTCTTCGCAGGTTCAAGGTGTGTAATCTGGACGACAGATTTGAGAAAAGTGAGTCTTAGGGTGATGAGAAGAATCAGATGATCAAGGCACACAGTAAAATAGATGCTGTGTCGTGTGCTTTGCAAAAAGCAAGTGCCTTTCTCTGGCACAGCCATGTGTTTGGAGCGGCAGCGTGGAGGAATAGAAGGACTGGGCAGAAGCAGGGGCAGTGGCCTGTATCTGAACCTCTGTGATGCTCTGGGCAGGGCCCGGGCACCCAGGGGCTTGATCAGTATTGGCTAATGAGAGCCAGCCATGGGTTTGCGCATGAATGCAACTTTGCGACCTGGAAGAAGAATTTCTCCTCTCCCGTTCTCAGTGTGCTCATCACGACAGCAGGCATTGCGAACTCCTGTGCCCACGGGGGCCAGGCTGGGCGCGTGAGGGAGTGAAGGGATGTCTGGATGGGAAAAGTAGAATAAGGAGTGGAGAAGATGGTGGTAAGCTGGAAGTTCATGCCCATCCAGTGGGATGTCCAAATTCAACCCCAGCCATTTGTCACATGGGAAGGTGAGCCCAGTGTTGCCCAGACTCCCGACTTTTCATGAGAGGCTTGAAACCTGAATTTATATGTGAACTCTAACAACCTTTGATGTGATGAATTCACTTTTCAAAGAGCATAGTGCAGCCAAACAAAACATACTGGGGGGCCATGTTTGTCATGTAAGTCCTAGGTTTGCAACCTCGGGGATAAAGCTTGCTTGGTGTCTCCCTACCAGCTCTACTGGGTACCAACTCTACTTTGCTGCGCCTATGGCTTGAAGAGGAAGGAACTGTTATAGATGGAGAATGGCTGTGAGGACAAAGTTGGGGTGGAGGTGAGAAGTGAAACTTGGACCATACTATTACCAGGCTAGACAGATAGATCTGGACATGTTGGCTTCAGTGAGCAGAGTTGCAAGGCCAGGCAAGAATTGTGCATGGAGGCAGGCCGGAGGACAAATCCAAGGGAGGCGGCTGAGGGAAAGGGCAGAGGCTGTGGGTGGCAGTGGTATGGGCAGCGAGGGCAGCCCAGGAGAGAGCAAGAAGGAGCTAGGTGGGCTGTGGGGCTGAGGTAGTTTGCCCTCTCCCCTGCTCTAGCCTGGTGGGTGTGTGCAGCCCCTTACCAACCATGCCTAGCAGAAAAGTGTCATGGCCACACGGGAAGCTCTGTTCATTGTGCATCTACTCAGAAAAGTACAAAACTCAGTCCAGTCTCCCAAACTTGTAATCATAGTTGGGAATATAAGTCTGTCACACATGAAGAGGCAGCATAGCATGCTGGGTGAGCAGAGAGTAAGTTTAAGGCTCATACAACTTGGGTTTGAATCTGACCTTTGTCATTTAATAGCCCTGTGGCCGGGGCAAGTTAACTTCTTTTTGAGCCCAGTTTGTTCATGTGGGGATTAACAGCAGTTCCTACCTTGTAGTGTTGTCATGAGGACTGAATGAAAACAAATGCCTTAATGTGTGTGAAGTGCTTAGTTCAGGACCTGGCACAAAGTAAGTGCTCAAATTGCGCTCATTATTATTGTGAGACAAGCAATAACCTCAGCTACCTTGTGGTTAAGCACAAAATCCTTCGTCTCAGCAGAGAGTCAACAACAGATGCAGTAAAAGTTGACTCCTCCCCTACTGCAAATCCTTCCCTAGACATAGACCCTCTAGCCTGAACTCCTGTTTGCCAGAAAAGCAGGAGACATTGTACTCACCTGGATAAGGGTCATCTATAGAGCTTGGGTGACCCTGTTTGACCCCAGTACTACCTGGTTTATATATTGGTGTTTTCATTCACCTAACAAATATTTGCTGAGTAATAACTATGTTCCAAGCACTAAGAAAAGGTTTGGGGGATGCTGACTAGAAGAGGAGAAGGGTTGGGCCTTAAGGTACTGAATCTAACATGTAGGGTAAGCTGCTATAACACAAATCTCTAAATAGAATGGATAAATAAGACAGAGGTTTATTTTTGTCTTATGTAAGCCCTAGGGCAAGCACACCAAGCTGGTAAAGCAAGTCCATGAATGAGTTCATGGGCCCAGGTTTCTTACTATTTTGCATCTCTAAGTCTGTGTTTCAGGATGTGGGAAGTAGGAGGTGATGAAATCCAAGGCAAGCAGCTAATAATTAAGGAGCTTCCACTCACATCCCAATGGTTGGAGCTTAGTCATATGGCCACAGCTAGCTGCAAGGGATGCTGGGAAATGTAGTCTGGAGCAGATGGCCAGGTACTTTTGCAAAACTTGGGAGTGGAGGTTATTATAAGAAGGAAGAAGGGAGAATGAATCCTGGAGGGAAGCTAGCAGTTTATGATTCAGGGAGATAGGGAAGTAAATGAACGCTATCACAGGCAAATGCTCAATAGCACCAGCTGTAATCCTTGAGTCCAGGAATATGTTGTGGCCCTCATGGGAGTTTGGGATTTGGAATCAGACTTCTGGGTTCAAATCCCAGTTCTATCACTTACCACAGGGTTGGTATAAGAATTAAATAAGTCAACCCATATGATGCTTTTAGGATATGTATGGTCTGATCCAGAGTCAATGCTTAGCAAGTGTAAGCTATTACTGCTAGAGGGTGGGCTATGTCAAGAAAGACAATGACTCAGGATCTGGGGAATTCCTCATGGATTGGCCACCTCCCTTGGTTTTATAGCCCTATAGGCCTTGTCTCTCTGGATGCAAACATTGGGCCTTGAACCCTTGGCCCATCTCATCATGGAGAAATGTTAATGAAGACAAACAAGGCCATCTGAAGGGGCCAGTGTTTTGAAAAAATAGAATCAATTTGTGTTTGCCTGGACTGGGTCTAGAGGATGAATTTAGAGAGGATATTTCAAGGTCCGCTATCTTGAGTAGGAGCCAGTGAATTTAGTACATCGTCTGTAGGCCTCTGTGGGAAGAGTAAGAGCCCTTCTTGTTGGGTGTGTCTCCAGGTAAAGAGCTTGAGAAATTATTTAAAAACTCTGCTACTTAGCTAAATAAAAGGGATAGTGAACAGTGAGGCTTCCCTCACAGGAGCTGGGGAAACCCTTGCTCTTGGGGAAGCCCCTGGTGGCCTGTCTAGGGCCCCTCCAGCAAGAGGAGAAAAGTGGAAAAGCCACCCCCACTGGGTGCTGCACTGGCAGGAGTTGGGGTGTCCGCTTACTGGGAGCTGGTGTTCTATGATATGCAGATGGTGTCATGTTTTCTATCTTCTGCAGGTATCATGTGGAAAGAGAACCTTCCTAGCTTCAGAACAAGAGACTTAGCTTTCCTTGACAACTCACACAGTGGGTAGATTTTAGCAGAAAAATAAACAGACACTGGAAAATGATTTTCTACCAGTTTTCTGCACTGTCTCATTTTCAGAGGTTTGAGGAGCTTTCATACCCTTTTTATCCCCAGATTTTGGAGTCAGACCACACACTACTCTGGAAAAAAGTAGCATTGGATGTTGTCTCACAATGGGTACCATTTTTGACACCCTAAAAGCATCCAGTTGACTCCCAGGAAAGGGGGTGGACATACAGGAGGGAGCACATGTTACAAGACTCATATGTGTTTAGGACCCCACCTGTGCCTGTAGGGAGGCCGGCAAGAGGTGGGCCAGGGCTGAGAGTGGAGCACCTGAAGGCTTGGGTAGGAGCTAGCTCGTGGGAAAGTAGGCAGGTGGTTGTAGTCTTGCCTGTCTCTCGTAACCTTGGCTGACCTCCTGGTCTTGACCTCTTGGTGTCATGAAGATCCTACACTTGGCTAGCCTGGGTCTGTAGGTGGCCATGGCCTGCGGTTTTCACCCACATTTTCTCCAGCTCTGTGAACCTCATGTCTTCTCTTGCACTGGTTCCCAGCTGGGCCTTCACTCTTCCTTACCACTGGGATTAATCTTTTATTCTTTTTCCCTTAAGGAAAACTTATCAAGGGGATGAGGACAATAGTAAAAGCTGATTAAACCAGGGTCTCCAGTCCTGGGGCCTCAGATGAAACTGGGATGTTGTCTCTGTGTGAGATTATACTCTTAGTGTCCGGGATGTGCCTCATAAGGCATCCAGTGTATAGTCCGTGCCTAGACCACATCATCCATAGGCACTAGGAATTAATATTAAGAAGAGTAAATCCTATAATTCTCCTGAGATCAAAATAATTTTTTAAAAAGATTTATTTATTTTAGAGAGAGAAAAAGTGTGCACACATGTGCACACATGGGGGTAGGTGAGAGGCAGAGGGAGAGAGAGAATCTCAAGCAGACTCCCCGCTGAGTGTGGAGCCCCAAGTGGGGCTTGACCTCACGATCCTGAGATCATGACCTGAACTGAAACCAAGAGTTGCAGGCTTAACCGAATGAGCCACCCAGGTGCCCCTTGAGAGCATAAGAATTTTACATTATATTTGAGTTTGTGTGTGTGTGAAAAGTGTGAATTTATTAAGTGTGAGTATTTCAAATGTGCCATACATGTTATAATCCTGCTTTGAATTTCTTCATTTTTTAATCACCTGGGCACCTGGGGGGGTCTCTTCCCCTCTGAGGAGCCCTGTATGCAGGCCTGCTCGATCAGGGATGAACAACCCTTTTTACACAAGAGAAAAATCAACAATCGTATTTACGGGTCTTTACCCCTTCATCAACCTGAAGAGAGCTTTATGGAGTCTCACGACCCAGGGGTGGGTGGGGCATCAAGGAATATTCATTTTACAACTTACTCTACTGGGTAGAATAGTTATCAGTGAGAAAAGGGGCACTGCTTTTTTAGTCATTGAAAACTTAATATCTGAGTGTTTGGAGACAGTTTTCCAACTTTTCATTCTGAAATTAGACATGGGGATGCCCGTGTGATCCTTGTTGCTGCAAGGACTCACCCCAGAACCCTTGGATTTGTGCTTTCTGTAGCTCAGTGCGTCTCTCACCCAGCGTAGAGCCCAGTGCATAGTAGGTGCTTAATAAATGCCTATTCAGAAACAATATGGTAGAATGGTTAAGAACAGACTTTACCAGGGCACTCGCTGCTGCACCGCATCTACTGCAACAACCACATCCTCGTGCGGCCCCGCCGCGGCCGCGTGACGGTCTGGCCCCGGGCCCGGCCGCCCGACGGCCCCCGCGGGCACCCCTCGCCCCCCGCCACCCCGCCGGCGTGGGCAGCAGCGGCCGTGGCCAGCGAGTCCGGGGGCTCGTCCGAGGAGGAGGCCGTCTGGGAGACGGCGGAGGAGCCGGACGAGAAGTCTGAGGAGGGCCAGGCGACCAAGGGAACAACTCAATATCAGCATGAGAAGTCTGACAAAGAGGTCCGCGATTCCGAAAAGGAGGAAGAAAAAGACAAGTTCAACAAAAAACAAGAAGGACCCGACTAAAAACGATCTGCCCCACCAGAGAACAGGCCCAGAAAATCCAGCAAGAAGATGAAAGAAGAAAGAATCTGTTGTTCATTATTTTTAGGTTTTTCATTTTTTAGAAGCCCACGGGAATTTCATTAACACTGATGTCATTCCAAACTGCATCACCCACAAAGTGATATCCAATGAAATACAACTCTTCTCTTAACGTTTGACAAATATATTTGACAGCATTTGTTCTAGTTAAAACTAAGTTTGTTTTAAATTGATACACCGGAATGTAGGCAGATTTTACTTAGTTAAATTATCTTGACTCAAATCTCTCTTTTTCCTCTTTGTTTTGGCCCACCGTACCTTCATTGAAAGGTATCACTTTCCACCATTTGGTGAGCCTATTTTAAATTAGTTTATTACAGCCCCAAATAAAATAAAATGTCAAGTTTAAAACACTTTTTGTAAGGAGAGAGATGTAAGTCAGGTCTTTAGCGCTACACTGTCCACGACATCAGTAACTGTAGTCACACATGGCTATGAAATGTGGCTAGTCTAATCTGATATGTGCTGTTAAGTATACAAATGTTACATTAACTCACTGGTAATTTCATATGGATTACATGTTGAAACGATAATATATTGAGTTAAGATACACTATTAAAATTAATTTCCCCCCCCCCCCCAAAAAAAGAACAGACTTTACCAGACTGCTTCCTTCTGTCACTTAACTAGCTGTGTGTCTTTGGCAAGTTTCTTAACCTTTCTGGCCCTCAGTGGTAGTCTGTAAAGTGGGGATGGTATCAGTCCCTACCTCATAGGTGAGGACTGAAGGAGCAAATACAAGCACTTACAGCCATGCCTAGCATATACAAACCTGCGTAAGTGTTAGCTGTTGTTATAAATATTGCTACTGAGCTGAGTAGAAACCCATCCACTATAAGGTGCTAGAGCCTTATAGAGAATCTCTTTCCATCCCTGGCTTCCGCTTCATTACCATTGATCAGATTTTCTCTCTAGTCCCTTGTCTGTGAAAATACATTTGATTTCCACATGAAATAACTGTGACTTTTCCCTCATTCCAAACTTTAAAAGAAATTGTACTAATTTATTTGACAGAGAGAGAGCGAGCACAAGCAGGGGGAGCAAGAGAGGGAGAAGCAGACTCCCCACTGAGCAGGGAGCCCGATGCAGGATTTGATCCCAGCACCCTGGGATCATGACCTGAGCCAAAGGCAGATGCTCAACCGACTAAGCCACCCAGGCGTGCCTTTAATGATTTTTTAAAAGATTATTTATTTATTTATTTATTTATTTATTTATTTATTTATTTGACAGAGAAAGACACAACGAAAGAGGGAACACAAGCAGGGGGAGTGGGAGAGGGAGAAGCAGGCTCCTCGCCAAACAAGGACCTGATGCGGGGCTTGATCCCAGGACACTGGGATCATGACCTGAGCTGAAAGCAGACGCTCAATGACGGACCCACCCAGGCGTCCCTTTAATAATTTTTTTTAAAGATTATTTATTTATTTGACACAGAGAGACACAACGAGAGAGGGAACACAAGCAGGGGGAGTGGGAGAGGAAGAAGCAGGCTCCCTGCTAAGCAAGGAGCCTGATGCGGAGCTCGATCCTAGGACCCTGGGATCATGACCTGAGCTGAAAGCAGATGCTTAACTGACTGAGCCACCCAGGTGTCCCTCCAAACTTTTTTTTTTTAAGGCAAGAAAAGCAAAAAACAGAAACCCCAATGTGTTTGAAGCAAACGTGGGTCCATCTGTAATAGTGCATTGGATTAATAACCTGGGTGGAGGCTGCACAACCAGATTTGGGGAAACTGCTCTTTTCCAAAGAAAGTGCCGGGCTCTCCATTCCCCTTCCACCTCTTCTCACAGAATGCCCTTCCTGTTCGCTTAGCCACTTGGTCTGCTCTTTGCATCGACAGGAGATCTCCGGGGAATGATGCACTCCAGATACAGTCTAGCTCCAGGAGCCTTGTCTACCTGATTTTATTCGTAATCACCTTTATTTTCGTTCATTGACTTTTTCTTTAAAGTTTTAAATATTGAAATATAGCATACACACAGAAAGGAGCTCATGCGTTCGGCTCAATACATTTTGACAAGCTGAACTTATTGGTGTCTTCAACACCCAGATTAAGAAACAAAGGACAGAATCCTAGCTGTGCCCCTTCCAGTTATTACCTCACCCCCTACCCAACCCCGCCAAGGGAGATTATCCTGGCTCTAACCCCATCAAATGGAATCTTCTAGTATTTGCACTTCAGTGTTTGGATTTCCCCCTTCAACACTGTGTGATTCATTCATAGTGTCGACTGTAGTTGTAGGCTCTTCATACTTAGTGCTGTATAGTATTCTGTCATGTGAGTATACCGTGATTTCTTTGCCATTCTACTCTTGATGGGCTTGTGGCAGTTTCTGGTTGGAAACTTCTATGAATCTCGCTACTGGGAACAGGGTGGCATGTCTTTTCGGGATGACGTGCACAGACCCGCCAGTGGGATATCTAGGTCACAGGAAAGGCATCTATTCAGTAAGTGCTTGCTAAACACTCTTCCAGAGTAGGGGTGCCAATCATCTGCCTGATTTTGATGAAGAAAATGATTCCATATTCAGATTTGATTTGAGTTTTAAAGCAGAATAACACTGCACTGATTCTGTTGATTTCGCCATTCCGATTTCTCCCCTTTCATGTGGGTGAACCATATGGTAACCGGGCAAATCCACTCAAGTGGCTGTAACTCTTTTTGGGAGGCGCTTGACTTTTAGACCTGCTACCTGAAATGGAAGGTTTAGGATTCGTTTTTTTCCCCTAAAGTGTCTGTTTTATTTTCAAGAACAGAAAATGCTAATCATCATATCCCCTGAAAAAAACAAACAACAAACCTCTCCCACCCTCCCAACACTCCTTACACTTTTTATTGGGTGAAATTCAGAGCTTGGGGAAGTTTTGAGTGAAAATCAAACATCAGTGAGATTACGGATTTTCCAAAATTTGCTTGCTGGGTAAGTTCACTCATAAGTTGAGTTATGGGTGCCCTTCTTTGGAATTTGACAAAGCTGGGCAAATGGAGAGTCAAAAGTCCCCTGGTCCAGTCCTGACTTTTGGCTGTAAACAACCATGGTGCAAGGTGCTTCAGCGGTGCAGAGAGATAGAAGGCCTTCCCGTCCAGCCCCAGACACCTTATAAATAGGGACCTCTGAGTCATAGAGGGACTTTAATCGAATCTCTTCATTTTGGCTTGCCCTCCCTTCCCTGACCCCCAAACAACAAGCTAGAAACAACAACCCAGAGAGTACATCACACACTGCTGCCTCATAAAAATCACAAAAGCACTCTCAAATCCTGCAGCACCAAAAAGTTACTCTTTTATTTTACGGATGGGAAAATTAAGACCCATGGCATTGACTTGACACTCTAGGATCCTGGAAAAACGGGTGGTTGGAAGCCAGGCGCATGCCTGGGATTTGCCCTTCTAGGAACAGGGGGGGTCTTTTCTAAGAGGAGTTTTAAGGATGGGAGGCTATATCAGGAGCTCATCATGAGGTCCTTTTGATGGGTGACTTTCACATCCCAGAGCTTGGCATTTTATCTGGTTAGAAAATGGTCTTCGGTAAGGACATATACAAGGAATTGATCGCTGGTTTGTTTGTAGTGGCCAAGAGTGAAAACTCAGTGAGTATCTATGTCAGTAGGGAAATGGCCCAGTAGCTACGCTTCCTTCATACCTTGGATCGTTACAGAGCTATTGAAAGGATTTTGGCAAGGTATGGCAGAATAAATAAGAGGGAGAAGAGTGTATATATGATTCTATTTTTTAAACAAACAATAACCATCCTCCCCCAAACCACAATTTGTGTGTGTGTCTTAAATTACATGAGTATGGGGAAAAATGTGGATGGACACAAACTAAAATGTTAACATGGGCTACCTGGGGAAATCAGGGCTGAGGATGTGGGAGAACAAGGTATAGCAAAATAGCATGTGATAAAATGCCATCTGAATAAATTTATATATACGCATATATATGTATACATATGCATAAGGAAATGCATAAAAAGTACATGCATACATTTGAAAGGCAAACGAGTTGTTCCAGTAAGAACAGGGCTGAGAACCCTAAATGGGTCAGTTAGCTTTGCAGGGACGAGAGCTCAGTTCTGTGGCTGATGGCTTTACCCCCAGGTCAGTTATGTTGTAAGTGAAGGACACTGGTCAGAAGTGGAGTGGGAAAGATGTGTGGGTGTTTGAGCACAGACATGTGGCTGCATTTGGCAAAACCCAGTAATCGTAACTACCCTCCTGATGTGCCTACCACGTGCTGGCATTTTCATACTTTCTAGAAGTTAGATATTTTTATCTCCATTTCATGATGAGGAAAGCTGAGGAGCAAGCAACTCAAGGCCACAGAGTGAGTGAGTGGTGCTGAGGTTTAAGCCCAGATCCGCCTGATTCCAGAACTTCTGCATTTTAGATCTCCTCACAGCTCGGGGTTTAGTGGGGGTGGTTGGGGCTGGCCTGCTTTGATCCACACTGAGATTTCTGTGAGGTCCTCTCTCACAGGGTCCTAACGTGTAGGTTTTGCTGTTAAAAGCAACCATGCCACCTTCTAGGGAATGTTTCCTGTGTGTTCTTGTTGGCCTGGTTTTGGATGGCAGAGCTTCTTACCTGGGTGAGGGAGAGCAGCCTGTTCCGGCCTCTGTTCCCGAGGGAGCAGGGCTTCATGGAAAAGTGGGGCATGTGGGACTTACCTCAGGACAGGTGAGAGACAGACTGGCTTGTCAAAAAGGAGGACAGTTTGACCACATCTAACATCTGGCCCCTGCACCGTCTCAGCAGCCACTTGGGGAGTAAATGTTTGGGTTTCATGGGGATCTCTCTCCCACCTCTCCTTGCCATCCCCCCCCCCCCCCCCCACTAAACACAAAAGAGCGAACAGAACAGTCGTGGCTTGTTTGGTGGCCTGGGGGTGTGACTTCCACCCAAAGCGCTGAGCGAGTGCTTGTGCTGTCGCCAAAGGTGCCCCAAAGTGAGTATTTAAGATAAAAATCTCAGATCTGCAAGTCCATTGTCACCTGTGACCCCCTTCTCTTTTCTTGGCCTTGCTTTCCTCATTCACCAAACGGGGATCGGATTTTTCTCTTGCTTATGATGAAAAGAATAGATGATCTAGAATATATTTTGTTAAACGATAAGAAGCATGCTGTCTGTTTAGAAAGACAAGGCCGGTTCTGCGTGTTAGGTTTTGGCTACAGACAACAGCGCTGCTGACACCGATGGTCAGTGCCATTTTTATGGAACAAGTCTGGGTGTTTCCAATGCGGCAGGGCCACTGTTTTTTACAGGGAGCCGTGTCTGATCCACAGTGGCATTGGCGATTTCCAGGAGCGGGGCCATTACCTAAAGGTGAACGTGTCCGCAGAAGGTGAGCTGGCCAGGGGGTGGCCTTCCCTGCGCCCTCCTACCTTCCATCTGAGGCAGAGGGCTGCCATTCCCCTGGTGCGGTTGCTGGAGCCAGCCTGCTGCCTTCCTTCACTGCCCGAGGAAGCACCACGGGTCCCAGGAGGGCAAGACAGAATGAGGAGAGAGCATGTGGCAAGCTGTTGCCCACACTTTCCCTCCTGCCCACAGGTTGTAGACTGAGCCTCATGGCTGAGGACAAATTGGTCTTTCAGAGCCTCTGTTTCTCTTTTTAGTGGAGCAGAATCCTTTGAATGAGCCTGTGTAGATGTTGTGACGGTGAACAGTGATCTTGTTACTAGTTCCTTAAAGATGGGGATGAGGACTCCAGTACTTGCCATAGTACCTGGTGCACAGGAGGAAGCCTGAGAAATGCTTTTCATTGACATGGAGCCCCTAGACATGTATGGCTGGATGGTGCGAGAAGTAACCGTTCAGGAAATATTTTTCTTTCCTCCTTTGCATTCCTCTATGCATGATAAAGTGTGGGATTTGGACACCTTTTCCTCTATCCTTATTCTTCTTTGCATTTATTTTACTTCAAAAGTGATTTCCGGGTTGCTGGTGGCTCAGTGGGTTGAGTGTCCAACTCTTGATTTTGGCTCAGGTCATGATCTCAGGGTCGTGGGGTCGCGCATTGGGCTCCGTGGCAGGGAGTCTGTTTGGAATTGGGATTCTTTCTCTCCCTCTGCCTCTTCCCTACTCACACTCACTTGCTCTCTCTCTCAAATAAATAAATGAATCTTAAAAAAAAGTGATTTCTTTCTGACCAATTAAATAAAATGGATAGGACCTAATTATACATCCCTCTTCTGTTTGCAGTTTTGAATGGAGAAGGTAAAAATCTGTGCTCTGCTTGATTCTGCTTAAATATGGGGATAGATTGAGCAGTTTGGGAAGAGAGCTTTCCTGCGTCCTGGAAGCTGCTCCTAACTCTTCCCTTTTCCCATTGGGACTATAGAGTCTCCCGAGGTCCCCAGACAGAGTGGTTTACCTGGGTCTAGATAGGATGAGGGCTGGAGTTCCCAGTGGGCTCCCAGGCACTGGATAGTAGGGTATCCTTTAGAGAAAAGAGGGGAAAAAAATCCACCCAAATGGAATGATAAAGGAATGACATCACAGTAGGCATAGCAACGGCAGGGTAATCATAGTCTCTGCACGAGGTGGTCAGAACCCCAAGGGAAGGCCTAGTTTCATTGTGTTCCTTTTCCCATCGGAGCAGGCAGGAGCAGAGAGGCATGGAGGAGGGGTTGCTTATCCAATGGCTAGACCAGGCCAGAGGTTTGCTTCTCTCTTTAGACCTGCCTCCCTGCTCTGACAGTCTCTCTGGGGGTGGTGGCGTGCCATCTTGAAGCATTTGATTCTGTTACTTTATTATTTAGGGTTGCCCTCGGAACTTGGCTAGAGAGGGGGAACAAAAACAGAGGGAAGCATGTCAACGGAGAGGAAAGCAGAGGGGTGAAATTGTCATCAGGAAGTTTCATGGAACCCTGGAGCTCAGTCCTCAGGTTCTCCTGCCCAGAGATATGGAGCTCCTCCAACACGTGCACAGGGTCCATCTCCTGTCCCTTACTTGCTTCTTTGGGCCTTGACTTCTGCAGCAAACAGTGTCGAGCAGGGTGCAAACCATGTAAGTTGTGCTAATTACAAAGTCACTTGCGCCTAAAGCCCAGAGTGATTCCAAGCAACTTCCTGAGGCACCATGTGGATAAAGCAGCTATATATATGTGGTCAGTGCTGACCCTCTGGGACAGCTTGGAATGCTGTCTCGGGAGGTCATCTTGAACACAGTGCAAGGGTTATAGGTGTCGAAGAGTTGATTAAAGGGCATGAACTGGGAGACTGCTATTCTGGGGCTTTTGGGTATTCTTTGTCCAGACATCATTTCTCCTTTCCTGTCATTGTGGGATGACTATAACAGGTCATGCCCAATTGCTGTTTCTTATAGGTCAAATCATGGTTGCCTTTTTGTCTCCCTGTCACCCTGGCATTTTGAAATCTTAAAAATGGGTGCAGCAGCCTGACCAATGCATGAGTAGCTATCATGAGGCTGAGCGCACCATCTCTACTCTTCAGCAGAGCTGCTCACCCCCAATCTATGGATAGGTATTTAAGAGTCTTTTGGGAAGCATGCTTTTGGGCTTCTTTGGTTAGAGTATCTGGAATTGCGTCTTCTTTATGCAGAGTATCTGGACAAGCTGGAGAAATTACTTACCCAGCTGCTCTCAGCTATGGGTAACTTTGTACAGTGAGTTTATTATTTGAATTTTTTTATTGAGATAAGATTCATATAACATAAAGTTCACCATTTTAACTGTGCATGATTCATTGGTTTTTAGGTTAAAAGTGTACGATTCAATGGTTTTAGTAAATCTAAATATTGAGCAACCATCACTACTACCTAATTCCAGAACATTTTCATCACCCCACAAAGAAATCTTGCACCCATTAAATAGTCATTCCGAATCCCTCCCCCTCCCCAGCCCCTGGCACCCACCAGTCTGCTTTCAGTCTCTATGGACTTCCCTACTTTGAATATGTCATATGAATGGAATCAGACAATATATATGGCCTTTTGTGTCTGGATTCTTCAACTTAGCATGTTTTCAGTGTCGAACAATATTGTAGCATATATTGATACTGCCTTTTTAAAAAAAATGGCAGAATAATATTCCATTGTGTGGTATACCACATTTTATTTATCCATTCATCAGTTGATGGACATTTGGGTTCTTTCCACCTTTTGGCTATTATGAGTAAGGCTAACATGAACATTCAAATACAAGTCTTTGGGTGGACATATGTTTTTAGTTTTTTTGACTCTATCCCTAGGATTGAAACTGCTGGGTCATATGATAACTGTATATTTAATTTTTTGAGGAACTGCGCACTGTTTTCCACTACACTATTTTACATTCTTACCAGCAATGTGTGAGGGTCCAGTTTCCCCACTTCCTTGCTGACACTTGTGATTATCTGCCTTTCTGATTCTAGCCATCTTAGTGGATGTGCAGTGGTGTCTCATTGTGGTTTTGATTTGCATTTCTCTAATGGTTAATGATGCTGAGCATCTTTTCATGTGCTTTTCGACCATTTGCATATTTTCTTTGGAGAAATGTCTATTCAAATCCTTTGCCCGTGTTTCAAATGAGTCATTTGTCTTTTTGATGTTAAGTTTGTTTTAATACCTCATCGTTCCTTTCTCTACTCTAACATGGTCTGACCAGCCCATGGAGATGGAGGGGTATAATGGGTCACTTAAAAGCATCTTGAGGTCTCTGCCTCTTAGGCCACTCCTTGGTATTCTTGGGGGATCTCCTCTTCGTTGCCTACCCTTAACAGTTTTCTCCCCCACAGCTTCTGTTTTTCAACCAATTCTTATTTTGCTCTCAGTTCCTTCCCAGTTGACCTCCTCTACACCCATGGCATCCACCACCATATATATGCTGATTACTCCCAAATGTGTACATCCAGCTCGGACTTCTCTCTGGAGCTCCATATTTACATATCCATATGGAACGTCAACATGTTCAAAACCTACTACATTCCTCTGCCAAACCTTCTCCTGGGTTCCGCATCTGGATGACTGGCAGCATCATCTACCAGGTCAAAAAAGCTGGAAGTCATCTTGGACTCCCTTCTCTCTCTCTAGGGCACATCTGCCCTCTTCCTGTCAAGTACAGTGCATTGGCTTTCTTTAGTAGCTCTCTCTAACTTGTCTTCAGTTCTTCACTCCATGCTGACTACCTTAGTTCAGGTCTTTGTCATTCCAACTAGATTCCCTAGTTTTGAGTTACTTCCATCTATCCATCCTCTGCCAGAATGATCCAGTTATATTCCTCCCATCTTAAAGTGGTGCCTTGTTACCTGAAGGATAAACTTCTTACTCCTTTGTTGAGTGTACAGGCCCTCTTGGATCTGACCTCTACCTATCTTTCCAACTTCATATTCCCCTGCTCATTCTCTCCTCAGCCCTTATTTTAGCCATAAGGAGTTCTTTCAGGTTTCTTGGATGGCTTGTGTTCCCTCAAATCTCCATTGAATTTTATCTCTGTGGTCAAGGATAGATTTTCAGGGCTGGATTATGGATCCAATATGGCCCCAATTAAATACTACTATGGAGAGAGAACATGGTGACTGTGGCTTGGATGTGGATTTTGATTTAATAATTTATTTATGTGAAAGGATTTAGAAAGTAAACTTCATTTTATTGTATTTATGAGCCACCTGTATTGCAAAGGTGATGGACATCTTGAGAAAAATTCTGACATCTGCCCCATCCATCGCTTATTGTTACTTTAGTTACTTTCTGAATCAAGAACACCAGGATACATGATGTGACACGTATATGTGTATTTTGGGAGCTAATGGGACAAAATATTTGAAATCAGATTTGGATTCCAAGGTTGCCATAGCTACTGACTACTCTGAACACCAGCATCACATATTTGTTTGGAGAGCTACACCTAGAAACTCTGTGGTGTCTTCTTGTTCTGAAGACGTTAGTCCTTAGATAAAGAAATTCGGTGAAACTGAAGGAATGGTTCCTGGCCCCTTCCAAATATTTTTATTTTTAAAAATTATTTATTTATTTATTAGATTTATTTATTTTTAGAGAGAGAGTGTGAGCAGGGGGAGAGGCAGAGGGAGAGGGAGAGAGAAAATCTCAAGCAGGCTCCCTGCTGAGCACAGAGCCCAACTTTGGGCTCGATCCCAGGACCCTGAGATCATGACCTGAGCTGAAACGAAGAGTCAGATGCCCAACTGACTGAGCCACCCTGGTGCCCCTTTCCAAATATATATATGTATTTTTAAAGATTTTATTTATTTATTTGACAGAGAGATAGAGAACACAAGTAGGCGAGAGGCAGGCAGAGGGAGAGGGAGAAGCAGGCTCCCCGCTGAGCAGGGAGCCTGATGTGGTGCTCGATCCCAGGACCCTGGGATCATGACCTGAGCTGAAGGCAGATGCTTAATGGACCGAGCCACCCAGGCGCCCCTCCAAATATTTTTAAAAACAATTTAATTTAGTTTAGATATTTATTTATTTATTTTTTAAGATTTTATTTATTTATTTGCCAGAGAGAGAGCACGGGAGAGAGAGAGTGAGAGTACAAGCAGGGGGAGCGGCAGGCAGAGGGAGAAGCAGGCTTTCTTACTCTCCCTCAAATTTTTTTACTTAGAAAGGTACAATGAACACCCCTGTACTCTTTGCTCAGATTCGCCATTTACTAGTATTTTCCCACCTCACTGTCCCCCTTTCCCTCCCCTTTATGCACTTGTGTGCACCTCCCACCGCACACTTCCCCTAAATGGCCTTACCGTCCTCTTTGTATTTTGGTTATAGTATCAAATAGTCTGATGAGGATGGAGGATGCTTGATGGGGCAGAGAAATTAGTTGCTGGATCCTCCTGTGGAAGGTACTTTATTCTCTCAGTTTCCAAACGGTTGGAGAAGCCATGGGACTAGATCAGTGGCCCCTTCTGAGAATTTGTTAATCCTCTCCTCATCTGAAGTTGCAAATGTGATCATCTATTTTTTCAGGAAGACTGAGATTTAGTTCACAATACAACCTCTTCTGGGGATGTTTCTGAGCTCCCGGCAAAGCTGAGTGCCAGAACTGAAGCCTTGAGCTCTTGGCTCAGCACTGCCACTGACCGGAACATCCTCGAATGGTCCTGAGCAAGTTCCTTTCTCGTGGTGAGCCTCAGTTTCCCCATCTATAGAATGAGAGCTTGGATTCCCCACTCTTTAAGTCCCCTCCCCGTGCTCACACCCTATGACCCTGTGATGGCCAGAAAAATTCAGTCCTTCGGGAAATTGCCACAGGTACTCATTGTGCTTGTGAGGCGGACTCCAGAATTGATCGCTGGCTGGGCTTTGGCCAGGAGTGTGTCTGCTTTATGACGAGTGTCTGTCCCCTTGTAAGAGCCACCAGTGCGCTCTCTGCCTGCTGAGGGGGGAGGTGGACTTGGCAGGGATGGAGGAAGCAGCGGGAACTCTGACCCCTTCATTGGAGCCTTCCCACCTCCTTTCCTTTGAGGTTGTCTGCTTGTTTAATTTGTCATTTGCCTTGCTTCCCACGCCCTTTTATAGCTACTTTTGTTCAAGGATATCACCATCTCCTTTTCCTGTCCCTGGCCTAACTCCAGGTTAAATATCTAGAGAGGACAGCAGGCTCCTGAAGATGTGGTGAAGCGGGTGACGGTGGTGGTGGGTGGTGGTGCACGCTCATTGGTGGGGTCAGTGTTGTTCAAAGTCCAGGGAGTGGGTGGCGGACTGATACGGCGTGCTAGATGGGTCCACAAGTTTCCCACCCACAGGGCCCCAGCCAGAGGTCCTGGACTGGCCAGGCTTCTTTTATCACTTAATCCCCATGGGTAGGATATGAGAAAGTTCTCATAAAAGAGAAAAGGACTTAGATGTGGCAGGATTGAAGAAAGGAGCTGGTGGGAGCAGGGTGATTTAGGGTTCGTGTATTCATTCAATAAATGTTTTTTGAAGACCTGCTATGTTACATGTAAGGCCCCTTTACTCAGAAAGTCTTAAATCTGGGTAGCCGTTGTTAATGTGCTATGTGTTTAGAAGCATTAGAAATAATATTTATAATGGTCACACTTCTGCTCCTGATAATCATGTGCCAGGCCTGTGGCTAAGTGGGTTACATCTACTCCATTCAATCCTGTCACCCACTTGGACAAGATAGATGCTGTCCTCCTTCTGCAGGGGAGGAGAGGGAGGTTGAGAGCAGTCACTTGCTCAAGGTCAGGCAATGGGAAGGAGGAAGAAGTGGGGTTTGAGTTCAAGTCTGATTTTAAATCCCACCCTCTTAGCCTCTGTGCCTGTGGTTTATGGACTGATGCCTGTCTGTGCTAAACTTTTCACTGGTCTAAAAGATAAGGACAATAGAGCTAGATTTTTAATAAGGCTCTATTTAATTCAGTGGTTCTCAACTGAGATGATTTTGCCCCCAGGGGATGTTTGGCAAGGCCTGGAGACATTTTTTGGTGGTCACAACTTGGGAGGCCCTACTGGTATGTAATGAGTAGTGGCCAGGGCTGCAGTGGGGCCCCCACAGTGCGCAGGACAGCCCCCTATTGTCCCCCTTCTTCCCCATAGCAGAGACTTATTGGCCTCAAGTGTCAATAGTGCTAAGGTTGAGGAACTCTGATTTAATTTGAAGGATTATCCTTAATCTTATACTATTCTGACTTTGGGATATGGATTAAATTTTTTTTTTTTCTTTTAAGAAACAAAGTAGTAGATGGCAGTTAGTAGATGGTGGCTGGGTTTTAGATTGTCCTTATTTGGCAAAATAAAAAAATTGGCAAGACTCTGTTGATCCTTCTAATTTTTTACAAATGTCCTGGACTATGAAATCCAAACCTCTAGGATTTATTTGATTTAGGAATTATGTTTTACAAATACTGTGTGTTAAGGATTGACAAAAGAAAGTGGCGTGTATTGCACGGAAGGACAATGCCTGGGGTGCCCTTGGGATCCTGGGTTTGATTTAATAACAAACATTCATTGACCCCTCAGCGCCTAGTACGTCCAGGCCCTATGAGAGGTCAAAAGAAATTTTGCCTTGATGAGTTCATAGTCTTCCTAGGACAAAAAGCATATGTGCATGAAACAAGTAGGGAACGAGGAAAGAGCCTGGCAATCGAGGGCTCAATTTAGTCACAGGTTGATGTCACAGGTTGATGGCAAACCAAGGGGTTTCTACTGGAAAGAAATTTAGGTTCCTGGCTTCGGTCTGCCATCTAGTAATTTATGGGACCTTAGACAAGGCACTTAATTTCTCCACCTCTTGCTTTCTTATTGGTTTCCTGTCTTGGATGAGGGCCCCTCCAGCCTGAGGGCTGAACCTCCTTTCCTTCCTACCTCCAATGGGACACCCAGTCCTGTGGATTCTGTTTTGGAAATGTCTCTTGAGTCTGCCCAGTCTCTTCCTATTTCAGTGCATTCTCCACCCAGCAGCCGGAATAATCTTGCTAAAACATAAATCTGATCGTGTCACCTGCCTCTGCTTAAAACCCTCAGTGGTTTCCTCATTGCCCATGGGATAAAGTCCAAACTCCTTGGCAAGGCTTTCTTGGCTCTGTGGTCTGGGCCCAGCCAACCTCTTCAGTCTCCTTTCTCATCCTCTGCCCTTCACCGCCACTCACCCTACGGTCTGGATGCGCCAGACGGCTCATTCTTTTCTGAGCACAAATTGCTGACCCATCATCTCCCTGGAATCTCTTTTCCCTCTTCTCTACCTGGCAAAATCACTGTCGCCTTTTAAGGTTTGTCTCCATCATTTCCTCTGGAAGCTGCTCCAGGTGTTGGAGGCAGAGTGCATTTCCTGGTCTCTCTCCCACGCTGGACTGTGACCCCGTTGAAGGCAGGGCTTGCCTTTGGCTGGTTCTGTCTAGAACACTTCATACCCAGCACGGTCATGGCACATGGTTGCTGTTTAACCATTCTTGAGTAGAAAACAAATGGATAAAGAGGAACATTTAAAGCTGAGATGATAATGTTTTTTGTTTGTTTACCACCCAAGGTTGCTAGTGGCATGAAAAAGTAATATTTATCGAGGAACTGAAAAATGAGAGGCTACACGCATGCAGCACGTGTACATGTCATTGTTTTCAAAGGGAGAGATGTTAACTTTTGAGCCACAGATGAAAAAAACCTTCGAATTTCCTCCATTGTATCACCGTTAGCATGCGTACGTGTGCTTATGAACATGTACGTGGTATTGCTAAGAGTAAAGGGCACACGGTTGTCAGGTACTGGGAATTGGTATATCAAATAGAAAACTCCAGATGGTCAGAATTTTGTGCAATTCGGCAAAAATGTGCCTTGTTGGTATAGGAGCATACGTGCCTCGAATCGTGACTCGGTGGCCTGGACCTGCCTGGAGACCTCTAGTGAAAACTGGTCCTTTGCTCTCCTGGAACTAGGGCTGAGCTTAGAGCAGGGGCAGGAAGGAGGAGCTTGGTTTCTTTTTTCTTTTCTGTCCCGTTTTTCTTTCTCCTCTTTCTGATTCCCCTGTTCTTTTTATTTTTATTTTTTTCCAATAATGTCTGCCCCAATCACCCAGATTGTCTATGGTACATCAAAGAAAGAAGATGCAAAGAAATGAAAAGAAAGGTCTAGACTTGTGTAGCTCTTTGCAAGTACTGTTGTACTAACTTTTATTTTCCGTACCTGTGGATGTGCCTTATTGGCAGCACTACTTCCCAGACTGTAGTTCCATTGAGGGGAGGTATTTTCCTTGTGCAGGTGTCTTGCCCTATGGTCGGAGTACATGAATGTTTGCTGAATGAATGAGTGAATGAGCTCACCAAGTAGGAACAAAGTTTACCTCTTGTGCCAATTCCTTAGTGCAGCATGTCTCTCGCTTTCCCCTATTTTTTGAAAGGAGTCGTCTTCCTTTCACCCAGATCAGGTTAGAGGGAGTTTCCTTTGACACTCCTTCTGGGAGCTGTCCCTGTCTCCCACAGGTTTGATTCTCCTCCACAAACCCCCTCAGCTCTCAGAGGCTTTGAGTCTCGGGGTTGGATCCCTCCACTTCTGGACCCCTGAAGGTTGCCCAGTCTCAGAGCGGGGGCAGCGGGGAGTAGGCAGGCTGCGGGGAGGAAGCCGAAAGGATTAACTGGTTCAACATTATTACAAAGGCTGGTCCTATTGTTTACAGACCATTAAAAACCGTGATCATCTTCCCAGGCTAGGCAGACAGCAGCTAGCTGCTTTGATGCATGTCTTAGAGAGATAAGGAAAATTTATCCCTTGTTTTGACTTCAGGATTTCTTTTTGGTTTATTATTTGACTCACTATTCAACTTTCTCTCCAAATGTCCCTGGTCTCAGACAACTTTTTCAAGTTGTTGGCAGGGGAGGTTCAGATTAGAATCCTGTAAGTTTGGAGTTGAAAGAGACCTGGGATAAGTGACTGTCCCTAACCTACCCCTTGTCTCTTCCCACACTCCTAGTCTCCCCCCATAGCAGAGCAGTTCCTGGACACACCAGCTTCTCGAGTAATTTGCACTTACTGATCCCTGAGCAGGGCAGACTTTTCTCATGACCTTCAGCAGATCCTCCCCCAACCAGGACCACATCTGCTCTGCTGAGACGACTTTCTAGAGCTCTCCCCCGACCCCAAATTCCCAGCTCCTCCCCTGAGTGTCCCCAGGATACTGTGTACATAGACAGATGGGCTATCTTGGCTCTGCCATCTTCTGTTATAGGCACATCCAGGCTTCTCCTGGGTGGGCTGGGCAAAGTCCTCAAGGGTCCTCACCCACGTCCCAGACCATCTGTCTCCCCCTGGGCCTTCTTGAGGGCGTGACTTTCCATCTGGACAGATACAGGCATTGGGATGTAGGCTGCAGCCACCTGTCGTGGTCAGGTTTTTATTCAGGGATCCTGCGGAATTTTCCAAGTCCTGGATCTGCAAAGAAACCTCAAACTAAAGCCCGGATTCTGAAACTTACTTTTTGGCTGCTTGATTAAAGAGTTCCAGGGTGCTCTGCAAGCGTGTTAACCAGCTTGGCAGATATTGGGCACTCACACGTTTGCTGAACAAATGAATGAATGGATGTAGGGACGAGACATGCCAGTCACTGTTCAGTCACTCCTTAGGGCTCCGTGTATCCAGTCAGTAAGTGTTACTGAGTGGGCTGCTCTAGAGAAGTGGGTGCTAGGGGCCAAAAAGACGTATAAAACCCAGTTCTTGGCATTTGAGAGCGTATACCTAGAGGGGTGTGAGACTAATTATAAGACAAGGCAGGTAAGCATACCTGGAAATCGAGATACAAGCTCTTGTTGAAGGAGCGTAAGGGACAAGTGACTTAATTTTGAATGAGGGGCTCAGGGGAGCTTCAGGCAGGGAGAGGGTTTTTAAGGATTTCAATGAACAAGGAAGAGAGAGGAAGGAAGGCAGGCAGATTCAGACTGGTCAACAGCTAGGGCAAAAGCTCGGAGACCTGGAATCGTCCTCAGCTTGCCGCGGACCCGTCCTGGCAGCCCCAGTCCAAAGCCACATCTCTCCTCAGCCAGGATAGCTCCAAATCCATCTTAGACAACACCGAATAATCCCAGGAATTTTTTCCCCGGCGTCTGACCCTGGGGCAAGGCTCGGGACAGACATTCCTTTCCTCCAGACTTTGCGAGAGCCCTGTGTTGCCGGAGTTTGCTCTTTGGAGGGTGCATAGGACACACTCAGAGATGGACTGTTGTTGGTGAGGGTGGATAAGCTCCTAGCGCCAGATCCCTCAGTTTCCGTGAGACTTTTCTTTGCCCCTCCCCCAGCTGTCCTCACTGCCGGACAAGAGCCACCCGTCCTGGAGGCTTTGCTCATGCTCTTCCCTCTCCTCAGAGGCCTTCCTCCCGTATCTGTTGTCCAAGTGTGTCCACCCTTCCCCGGAGGTCCAGCCTCCTCCTGGAAGGAGGCACAACTTTTCTGGGCTCCCAGAACATACCCCCCACCCCTGGCTGAGGGTAGGTTGGAGATCGGCCCCTCCCAGAGAAGAGAAATGAGCTTCGTCCTCTCCTTATTTTATTGCAAATCAGTATCCAGGGTCAACGTGATTTTAACACATTAAAAACCTCATACCCAAACCCCCAATTTTTCGTGTTCTCAAGCTGCTTAGTTATGTTCCAGGGAGAGGGAGGCAGACGAGAAGGAGAATTCTTAATCTTGGGGAGAGGACTGAGTGCAGAAATGCCTTGGAAATGGAAGAGTCCCTTGGCTCCTTGCTACGGTGGCGCTACAGCTCATATATAACCGTGGGTGAGCTCCCCCTCTCCGCGTCGCTTATCTCTGCCTCACATTCACAGACTCACCAGCCTGGAGTCTCTCTGGATGTTGGCCAAGCCAGTTGGGAATGCAAAATAGCTGAGATATGGGATGGGGCGAGCCCGCATGTCCTTGCATGCTGCCGTGAAGGTCTTCCTTCTCCCCCTCTTCCCCCCCTTCTAGCCTCTTCTCTGGCATTGGGAGCTAATCTTTGTGGTCCCACTTCCCCAGTATTTGAAAGAAGGGAGAGCCAGATTCCATGCCTGCAGGTGGCTGTGCTAGTAATTATGGACACCCCTTGGGGGATGGGGTGAGGGAGGTTTGGGTGAGCAGACTTAGACCAAATGGAGTTTAGCTAGCTGCCATTTTGAAACCTTAGCTAAAGGGTCTTAGGAGCTTAAAACCTTCCCTATAACCCCTCCCTCCACCTCCACCCTCTGAGCTCACTTGCTTTTTATGACCAAGATTTTGTCCTTCCGTTTTGCTTTCTGGCAGAAGTAGGGATGAGGACAAGAAAGGCCCCTGGAAAGGATTCTAGCCTGATGGGAGCAAGGGCTGCTGGGAACTTTGGTGAGGTCTTGGTGGGAATCTGTAGCCTACCCTGGAGGTGCGGTGCCCAGCACCCAGGTGGTTCAGAGCCCTGCTGTAAGTGCTCCTGTTCTGGGAGAGCCTCTATTTTGGGTGCACAGCTGGGTGCCCCTTGAATCCCTGAGGGCTGACAGAACTAGGTGCAGTTGTGAAAGCTATAGCTTCCTTTTTGGAGATGTCTTGGGCACTGACAGAATGGATGGTTTCTATTCCACAGACAAACTAGAGTTACCAGGGGGTTTTCTGGTATATTCTTTTCTTCCAGTGTCTTTAAGTCAACACTATTCTGGGCAATGGTCTGTTTCCCCTAGGTGGGTGGTCCAGTATTGATGCATGGGATTGTAATAAAGTCAGGTGCCTCTGTTGTTTTACATTTTTAAATTAAATGTGTGTGTGTGTGAGAGAGAGCGAGAGAGAGCGCAAGAGAGTAAGAGAAGCATTTACTCCAGAGCTACGGGAGTGGGAGTGGGGTGACGTGATGGATTGGTTATGGGAGAAGATGCTGGTGATGTTTGTTTCTAGGATGGTTGGTTTGATCGTTGCGAACCTTATCATTTTTGGTTTGATTTCATGTTAATATTCATCCCTGGATTAGTCTGCTTGGGTTGCTGTGGTACAGTACCACAAACTGAGTGTCTTAAGCAACAAAAATTTATTGCCTCACAGTTCTGAAGGCCAGAAGTCCAAGATCAAGGTGTTGGCAGAGTTGGTTCCTTCTGAGGGCCGTGAGGGAGAGCTCTCTTAGCTTCTGGTGGTTTGCTGGCAGCCTTCGGTGTCCCTTGGCTTTTAGAAGCGTCACCTCAATCTCTACCTTCATCTTCACATGGTGTTCTCTCTGTGTGCATGCCTCTGTGTCCAAATTTCCTCTTTTTATAAGAACACCAGACATATTGGATTAGAGCCCATCCTAATTGCCTCATCTTAACTAATTACATCTGCAGTGACCCTATTTCCAACTAAGATCACATTGTGAGACATGAGATACTGGGGGTTGGGAATTCAGCATATGCATTTTGGGGGAAACAATTCAACCCATAACACTCCCCTTCCTTCTTTTAAATAAGGTGTGTGTGTGTTTTCTCTGTTTTGAAAAAGACCTCTATATAATAAAAAATTCAAAAATTACAGCAGAGTAAACCAGAAGAGAAAAATAAATCTAAGCCTCCCTCCCAACCCTCCTCCCCATCCTTAGACCCTAGTTCTCCAATTCAGAGCCAACCATTGTTATCGTTTCGTTTTTTCCCCTCTATCTTTTTGGAGATGTCTATGAGCATAAATTTATATCTATCCTTCTTCCCCCGCCTTCAAATAGTTGTATTCCAAATGCCCTATTCTGCAACTTGCTTTTTAAATTTAATGATACATCTTGAGATTATTCCATATCAATAGCTGTATGTCTGTCTTATTTTTAACAGATGCATAGTATTTCACTGTATGGATTTACTATGATTTATTTTATTTTATATTAAGATTTATTTATTCATTTGAGAGAGAGCGAGAGCAAGCATATACAAACGGGGAGGGGGCAGAGGGAAGGAATATTAGAGCAGACTCCCCACTGAATGTGGAGCCCTACTGGGGGGCTCCACGCGGGGCTCGATCCCACGAGCCACGAGATCATGACCTGAGCTGAAACCAAGAGTGGGATGCTCAACTTGACTGAGCCACCCAGGGGCCCCACCATGATTTATTTAACTTCACCTCTTTTGCTGGACATTAGGTGATTTCCAATCTTTGCCGAATGAAAAAATTTTTATGTATGTTTCTCTACCCATCTGTGTAGGTCATCTATACATCTCACTCCTTAAAGTTCTTATATAGTATATAAATTGAGTACATTTAAGAAATATTTGTTAAGTTCCTATCATCAACAAATATTTGGTATTTCATTATATTGATGTATCCATATTTACTTAGCTCAATGGCTTGTTCTAAGACAGTAATGAAAATTTTCACATGTAGATCCCTAATTTTGATTACTCACCTTTGATTATTCTTTAACAATGTTTTCTAAAAGTGGGTCAGATAATCTGGAAATTGTTAAGGCTCTGAATCCTTATTGCCCAATTGTGTTCCAGAAATGTATCAATTTATATTTTTGCCAGCAGAATGCCCATCTTGCCCTACTAGCCTTATTACTAAAACAAACAAGAAACTTTGCTAATTTGGTATGTGGAATATGGCGTTTCATTGATTTAATTTTTTATTTGCTTATAAGCTTTTCTTATTTCCTCTTTTTTGGCTTATTTGTGTCCTTTGGCCTTTAATCTATTAACGTCTTAATGCTTTTTATATTTGTGTGTGCACTTTATATATTAAGGATATTGCTTTGTCATATCTGTTATATGTTTGGCAAATGTTTTCACCAGTTTGTGGTTTGACTTTTAAAAAGTTCTTTTTAAACCAACTTCATTGTGGTATAATTTACATACAATCAAGTGCATTCATTTTTAAGTATATAGTTCAATGAGTTTTGACAGATGTATATACCCATGTAACCACAACCACAGTAGAATATTTCTATTATCCCCTAAAAGTTCCTTATGTCTCTCTGCAGCTCATTGCATTTCTGGTCGCAGGCAACCATTGATCTGCCTTTTGTCACTATAGATTACTTTTGCTGGTTCAAAAATTTCATATAAATAGAATAATATATGTATTTTTTAAAAAACATCTATCCATGTTATTATATATAGTAGTAGTTTGTTCCTTTTTATTGCTGAGAATATGCCATTATATGAATATACCACAATTTTTATCTGTTCACCAGTTGATGGACATTTGGGTTGCTGCCAGTTTTTGGCTATTATGAATGAAGCTGCTATGAGCATTTGTACACGTCTCTTTGTGGATGTATTTTTCCCCTCACTTCTCTTGGGTAGATGCTTAGAAATGAAACTGCTCAGTCATATGGCAAGCACATTTTGTTTTGTTTTGTTTTTTACAAGCAACTGCCATACTCCTTCCCAAAGTGGTTGTACCACTTTACATTTCCACTGGCAATGTATGAACATTTTGGTTGCTACGTGCCTTTACCAGCATTTGATGCTATTAATCTTTTCAATTTTAGCCATTTTAGTGGGTGTGAGTGGTATCATTGTACTTTTAATGTGCGTTTTCCTGATGACTAAGATACTGAGCATATTTTCATGTGCTTCTTGACTTCTGTGTTTGTGAAAAGTCTGTTCAAATCTTTGTCCAATTGAAAAAAGGATTGTCTTCTTATTACTGAGTTGCTAGGGTTCTTTATATATTCTGGATATAGGTCCTTTGCCATATATATGTACTATGAACACTTTCAGTTGTGGCTTGCCTATTCGTGTTCTTAACAGTGTTTTGTTTTGTTTAAAAAAAAATTTTTTTTTTTAAAGATTTTATTTATTTATTTGGCAGAGAGAGACCCAGCTAGAGAGGGAACACAAGCAGGGGGAGTGGGAGAGGGAGAAGCAGGCTCCCTGCCGAGCAGGGAGCCCGATGCGGGGCTCGATCCCAGGACCCTGGGATCATGACCTGAGCTGAAGGCAGTCGCTTAACCAACTGAGCCACCCAGGCCCCCTTGTTTTGTTTTTGAATTGGGATAAAATAGGGATGCCTGGGTGGCTTAGTTGGTTGAGCATCTGCCTTCGGCTCAGGTCATGATCCCAGGGTCCTGGGATCGAGCCCCGCATCGGGCTCCCTGCTCGGCAGGGAGCCTGCTTCTCCCTCTCCCACTCCCCCTGCTTGTGTTCCCTCTCCCTGTCAAATAAATAAAAAAAAAAAATTGTGATAAAATATATATAAAAGTTGTCATTTTAATCATGTCAAGTGTACAGTTCAGTGGCATTAATTACATTCATATTGTTGCACAACCATTAATCCTGTCATTAGCAGTGTCTTTTGAAGAGCAGAAATTTTTAATTTTGATAAAGTCTAAATTATTTTTTTCCTTTGGTGGTTCTTGTGTTTAGTATCCTAGGAGTCTTTGCCTACACCAAGGTCATGAAGATTTTCCCTTTTGTTTTCTTTTGGAAGTTTTATAATTTTAGCTTTTGCTTTAATTCTGTGATCCATTTGGAGTTTTTGCACACTGTGTGTATATTATATGAGGTCAAGTTTGAGGTTTATTTATTTATTTCTAATACCGCTACCAGTGAAAATAAGTACAAGTAAAAATAAGTAGATATTAACTATTACAGTTGACCTTTGAACAACATTGGGTTTGAACTGTGCGGGTCCACTTATGTGCGGATTTTTTTCAATAAATATATGTACAGTATTATACATGTATTTTGTCTTCTTTATGGTTTTCTTAATAATATTTTCCTTTCTCTAGCTTACTTTTTGTAAGAATATAGTATGTAATACATATAACATACAAAATATGTGTTAATTGACTTTTTATGTTATTAGTAAGGCTTCTCTCAGGTCAACAGCAAGCTAATAGTCAGCGTACCAACTGCTGCATTGTTCAAGGGTCAACTGTATTGCTTTTTGTTACCCTCTGATTTATCCCATTGTTATTTAGCTTAGAAATTTCATCCCCCTAATTCAGCTATCATGTGGATATTCACCTATATAGTCCGCTGGATTCTTCTTCTTTTTTTTTCTTTGTTTTTTCTCTCAGTTCTTTGATTCACTTAGAATATGTTTGGGTTTAAGAGTTGAGGGACTAATTTGATTTTTTTTCTCCCTCCCCTCCCCCAGCAAAGTGAATAGTGGGAAAGGGAGTTCTTAGTGGGGACATAAGGGGGAAAGAGGGTAGAGCTTTTGGGAAATGAACCTGGGGGGAGCCTGGGGAGGAGCATTTGTGAGAGACAAGCCAGAGAGGCTGGCTGGGCCACTCCATGGAGGAGCCCTGGACTCTGAACTTGCGGGTCCTGAGCCACATTAGCATTGTATAGGTTGGTTCTGATTGGGGAGAACCAGAGGCATGAGGACTGAAAGTGGGTGCTGGCAATTTCTAGCTTTGGGAGGGACTAATTGTGCCAGAGAGGATGGGGTGGGGTGGAGGGTGGGGAATGGCCAGTTCTTGATTTCAGAAAGAGTGAAGCTGAAAGGAGGAATTCAAGATCGAGCTTGAGGTTGATGTTGAGGGGCTGGCTAGAACTTCTGCACTTTACCAGGACATAAAGAAAGCAGGAGGAGAACCTGGCTTTCTGAGGGATTTTAGAGAAAAATTGTGACTTTCCTTGAGAGTATAATTAGAATAGTTCCTTATATTTTGTACATGTTAAAGTTTCCAAAGTGCTTTTACATACTATTTCTTCCTTTTTTTTTTTCTTTTTGTGCCTGGTGTGATAGGCAGGGCAGATATTACCCCATTTTCCATCTTATAGATGAGGAAGGTGAGGCTCAGCTTACTTAGGAGGCTTGTCTCAGTTCTATTCTCCGAATTAATAGGCACTTGTGGTGTGAGGAGGGGAAGCCTGGAGAGGATTTTGATCTTGGCTTTGCCTCACTTGCTATGTGAATGTGGCCATCCTGCACCCACCTTCAGTACCTCAGCTTTCTTATCTGCTAAATGGACTTGGTAATATCTGTACCCTTAGCCTCACACAATGGGGAAGGCCAAGTAAAATAACCTAAGTGAAAGAGTGCTGACAAATATAAAGCAGGATGCAAATATTAATCTTCTTAAGGTCACAATTTCATCAAACTGGGGGTGGGAATTGGCTGGTTGCAGGGCGGGGAGATGGGGAGACCCAGGGTCATGCACCTCCACAGGTTAAGCTGCTGAAGAGGAGTACAGAGGCAGGAACTGTCTCTGGTGGGGTGGGGAGGGAGTGCAGGGCCACTGAGACATGGGAAAGATGCCCATCCAACCTCCAAGGCTGGAGGTCTTTAAGGTCAAGGTGGGAAAGTCTGAGGGCTCACATGTACTGGGGAAAAAAGTCTGATTTAGATTTAGAATGTGACTTTTACCATGTCCAAAATCTGGGGTAAGACACTTAATCTCTTTGAATCTCAGTTTCCTTATCTTCGAAATATCACAGTATACACCCTGGAAATATGGAACTGCTTAGAAGTTCAAACTTGCTATGCCTCTGTGCCTTTGGTCAAACAACTCCTTCAAGCAGAGTTGGCTTTGAGGAAGGGACAAGAGCCAAGGAATGCAGGTGGTCTCTAGAAGCTGAAAAAGATATGGAAACAGGTTTTCTCTTCAAAGCCTCTAGAAGGAATCAGTCCTGCTGACACCTTGACATTAGCCTAGTGAAACTGATTTTGGGCTTCTGATCTCCAGAACAATAAGATAAATTTGTGGTGTCTTAAGCCACTAAGTTTATGGTAATTTGTTATAGCAGCAATAGGGCACAAATGCAATGCACTTAAGATTCACTCATATTATTGCCTGTATGGGGTGCATTCCACTGTACGGATACATCTCAACTCGCTTATTCATTTACCAATTGATGGGCACTTGGATTGTTTCCAAGTTTTGGCCATTATGAATAACACTGCTCTGGACATTCATGTATGTAGGTCTTTGTGTGGACATATGTTCTCATTTCTCTTGGGCAAATGTCTAGAAGGGGGATTGCTAGGTCATAAGTGTATATTTAACTTTGTAAGAAACTGCCAAACTGCTTTCCAAAGTGGGTGTACCATTTAGCGTTTCCACCAGCAGTGCATGAGAGTTCCAGTTATTCTATATCCTTGCCAGTGCTTGGCATTGTCAGTCTTTTTAATTTTAGCCATCACAATAGATGTTTAGTGATATCTCATTGTGATTTTAATTGCATTTTCCTGATGACTAATGATGTTGAACCTTTTTTGCACAGGTGTTTTGGCCCATCTGTATTACTTCTTTTGTGAAATGTCTGTTCAGTGCTTTTAGCCATTAAAAAAAATTGGGTCATTTGTCTTCTTATTATTGAGTTTTAAGAAATCTTTATGTATTCTGACTACATGTCCTTTATCAGATATATGTTTTGCAAATATTTTCTTCCAGTCTGTGGCTTGTGTTTTTATTTTCATATTAGTGCCTTTCCAAGAGCAGACATTTTAAATTTTGATCAAGTCCAATATATTAATTTTTGGTTTTATGGTTTGAGCTCTCTGTGTCCTATCTAAGAAAACTTTGCCTAACCTAAGTTCACAACAATTTTCTTCCAGTTGTTCATATAGAAGTTTTATAGTTTTTGCTCTTACATTTAGCTGTATGATCCATTTGGAGTTAACTTTTTTATAGGGTGTGAGGTAAGGGTTAAAGTTTTTAAAATTAAAAAAAAAATTTTTTTTTTGTGATGTCTTTGACTGGTTTTGGTATCAGGGTAATGCTAGCCTCACTAAATGAGCTAGCATTATGCTAGGTGCTGTGGGAATATAAAGGGTAAGATCCAACCTCTGCTGGAATCACACACATGGCACTCCCCCCCCCCCCCGCTGGGGTTTGAGTTTGATGAGCTCCAGAGAGAAGTACAGATGAACTGCTATTGGCATTCAAAGGAAGAAGAGGCAAAGGAAGCCTTAGAAAAGGTTTCCTGAAGGTGAGGACACAGAGGAAGGGCTTTAGTAGGGCTGCAACATTGCCCAACTCTGGGGGCACCATTCAAATGCTGGTCTATTGAGTGGGGCTCCCTTCAGGGCACAGGGAATAGACACAGATGGCGCTCACCTAGAGTTGTCTGACACAGAGACCCTATTAAAAGGAAGTCTAGCAGCTAAGAGACTATCAGCTGCTGGAGGTGGGGGAAGGTGGCAGCGGGGGTGGGGCAGGGACCTGTGTTCTGGGGTGGATGGGGTTCTATTAAACTCATGACTTGTTCTATTTTTTTATTTTATTTTATTTATTTTTTTAAAGATTTTATTTATTTATTTGAGACAGAGAGAATGAGATACAGAGAGCATGAGAGGGAGGAGGGTCAGAGGGAGAAGCAGACTCCCCACCGAGCAGGGAGCCCGATGCGGGACTCGATCCCGGGACTCCAGGATCATGACTTGAGCCGAAGGCAGTCGCTTAACCAACTGAGCCACCCAGGTGCCCCTAAACTCATGACTTGTTTTATATAAGCATGCCTTTGTCTCCCCATCTTTTAACTTAAGCTCCCACTGATCTGCATCCTCCTCCCATCGAATGTGGGGCTGGAGGGCCCAGAGAGGAAGGTGGGAAGGAAGGGGGCCAGCCCTCAGGGAGCTCCCCTCCCCCGCTCCCTGGGCTTGGCACCGTGAATACATGATCTCATTAATCCTCCCCCCAACTCTCCACCCGCAGCTTCCTTCTTGCCACTTCTGCAGATGAAAAAAATGAGACTCATAAAGGTGAAGTGCCTTGCCCAGGGTCAGCCGAGGGTGAGCAGTGGACCTGAGGTTGCTGGCTGGCCGGCTGGGGCCCCAGCAGCGTTCTCCCCTCTGCTCTGGCAAAACCATATTTCTGAGGAAAGCCGCACCTAGAAAGGAATGGGAGCCAGGGGGAGGTCAGGACTAGATATTTGTGAGTGGGTTAGTTCTGATTTAGCAAAAACACTCTCAGCACTGTGGGCTGGGCTATGGCTGACTGGCTGCATGGTCAGGGTTTGCAAAGCTTCCAAAGATCCTTTTGCTAGAAGGGCTTTAAAAGCTGCACGCTCTCAGCAGTTTCTATCAGCTGGGATTTTTCCCCCTCCAGATTAAATCCTGTCGGGGTTTTACTGGCTTACATGTTCCCAGAGCGACCCCACCTCTCCCTCACCTGAGCAGCACCTGCTTTGACACGCATACCACTTCCTGTCACCAAATGGCTCTGGAAAGAATTCTTACCCTGCACTAAGTTTTGGCTCCTAACCTCCCCTCTTCACTCTCTCAAGCCCCGATGGTTTCTCCAGGAAGTGTAGAGCGGAGTACGTCAGGGATGAAGGAACACCAGGACCTCATTTTGATCCCAGATTTGGGGGTTTGTTCCCCTTCTTGGTCTCCTATTTTGAACCATTTTCTTTTTTTTCTTTTTCTTTTTTTTTTTTTAAGATTTTATTTATTTATTTGAGAGAGAGAGGATGAGAGACAGAGAGCATGAGAGGGAAGAGGGCAGAGGGAGAAGCAGACTCCCTGCCGAGCAGGGAGCCCGATGCGGGACTCGATCCCGGGACTCCAGGATCATGACCTGAGCCGAAGGCAGTCGCTTAACCAACTGAGCCACCCAGGCGCCCTATTTTGAACCATTTTCAAAAGAGCTCCTGCAAAACAAGGATACCGTGGAAAAGCTCATGGTGTGAATGTATCTGGAAAATCAGGGGCACCCTATAGGAAAGTTCCCGTGGTCCCCCCCAGCCCCCGCCCCAGCCTGTTGATTCCAGTCCCCCTGAACACTCCGAATGCCCTTGTCCTCAGACCCCTCTCAGGCAGTCTTGCCTGCTTGCCTCTAGGGATTTGGCATCTTGTCCTTTGTTTGGTCATCATGGGCCCTGCCCCTGCCAACTCAGAGGCAAACAGAGATAGGGCCAGGCCCTGGCTGCCCAGCCTCGTGGACAGCATTATACACTGCTCCGTGTCAGCAGAAAATTATCCACCATAACTTGCATTCTAGAGGGCCGTCTCCCCCACCGCCTGGGACTTCCCTTCCCCAGCCTGCAAGGCCTCTGGGCCCGGCCAGCCCTGCCCACCCGGCCAGCAGCGCTCCAGGAATCCCAAAGTGCAGCTCGGGTGGCTCTGGGTGACTTCGCGGGAAGGGTTCTGGGGTGGTTCTCCTTGCCTCCACCTCCTTTAGGGGACTTACTTGCCCAGGAGGATGACGCCCGCAAGCCCCTCCCAGCTACCACACCACCAGCCCTGCCTCCTGGCCCTGCCAGAAAATGCTTAGCACATTAGCAGGTTTAGCTGCCACAGTTGTATCATTTAGAAGGCTGCAGAGGCACAGAGATTTCATTCTGGAACCCTTTCCAGCTGCTCGCTATTTTGACAACACTGGATGGCACCGTTACCAGGAACCTGGCCTGCCTGTGAGCCCGCAGTGGTGGGGGGCCTGGGGTGGAGGGTAGCAGGAGGCCAGGAGGGTGGTGGGGACAGTAGCAGCCGTGAGAAAGGAGGGTGGAGGGCGCCCGTCTCTGTTCTCCCTGGCCGGCTTCCCTTCTTGCCTTCCGGAGCTTTATTGGAACGGATCTTGGATCCTCGCAACTTTTTTCCAATCGCCTCAGTGCAGGGGCTTCTGCTTGCAAGAGAGGCAAGAGGCTCTAAGAGGGCCGGAGAGGCAGCAAGGCAGAGAAAAAGAAAGCAAGCTCACCAAACATCTTCCCAGACTCGGAAGACCTCGCTGCACGCGCTTCCCTGCTGCTCAGTGGCCGAGCGCTCCGAGGCAGCTCGCCACCCCTCTAGAGCTCACCATCCTCATCCATCATCCCAGGACCCACCCCCTACCTCAAGGCGAGGTTAGGGGACTGACAAGAGACGATGCACATGAAAGTGTTTTGTAAACTGTAAAGTGACAAACATCTGCGTACCTGTGCGCCGGAAGACTATGTTTAGTTGATCTTTGAGTTCCTCCCGTGAGGTCTGGTTTGTTGGGTAGAAAAGTAAATATAGTGACTTTCTGGAAATTTCTGGTTTTCCTCACTGGTGATCCGTGTGGTGAAGACAAGTAAGGCTGTGGGCGTATTGGGTTGTTAGGGTTGCTGTAACGAAGTACAGACTGGGTGGTTTAAAGAACAGAAATGTATTGTTTCCGTTCCGGAGGCTGGAGGTCAGGGTCAAGGTGTCTGCAGGGCTGCTTCTTTTTGAGAGCTGGGAGGGGGACTCTGTGCCGGGCCTCTTCTTAGCTTCTGGTGGTTTGCTGGCAGTTTTCGGTGTTCCTTGCCTTTTAAAAGTATCTCCCCAAGCTCTATCTTCATCTCTCCATGGTATTCTCCCTGTGTGCCTGCCTCTGTGCCCAAATTTCCCCGTTTCATAAGGACACCAGTCATGTTCAATTAGGGCCCACCCTAACTACCTGACTGTAACTAATCACATGTACAGTGACCCTATTTTCAAATATGGTGGGCGGGGGTCTTCTGAGCCCCGGGGGGCCAGCTCCAGGATAGGGAAGGCCAAGGCTTGGCTGGGAAAAGAGAGTTCTTCTGATGCAGATGTAGCTGATGGCTGGGTGAGGCACCCCATTTTCTACTACCGTTCCTGGATTTGGGGGGGGGGTGGATCTTTGTTCCTAGAGTTAATTTTGTTTTTTTCCCTTCTGAGTAGCTCCTGTTAAGCAGAGTCGCTCTATGTTTTTTAGACCCCAATGCAGTACCCATTCTTACTCTTCATACCCACTTGCGCTTTCATGGCCCTATCTCCCTTCAAGCTGCTAACCCCATACACGCATGACCCCCCTCCTTTATAACTCTGAAGCCTGGGGACATAGTTGCCGATACAGGACACCCCTGGGGTTAATATGGCTCACCTTCTCTTCTTCTTCCCTCCTCCTCTGCCATTCTTTTGGTCCTGTACCACAGTCTCCTTCCAGAGCATATCCTTGATGGGAGGACCCTCCCATGCCTCAGGCCCCCCCTCTTTGTCCTGGGTGCTCGCACATCAGCAAGCGTGTTCTGAATTGGCGGGATCCACACCGAGTGAGTTCTTGGACCACAGCGTTGGCGCTGGTCATGCGTGGCGCAGGGAGACCTTGGTGGCCCTGCCTTCTATATTGGCATCATTTCCATCCTCCCCAGGATGCACCGCAATTTAGGAAGGGGCTGATGTGGAAGAAGGCATTTAGAAAAGCCACTCGCTGAATAACAAGAAGGAGTCTACTGAATTCTTACTGCACAGCAGGCTCAGTGCTAGGTGCTTTCCACTTTCTTCTCTTGTTCCACTAATCTGAAGAAGCAGGTACTCATTTGCATTATCCTCATTTTCTAGATGGACAGTTGAGGTTTTGAAAGGAAATAAAGGAAATGTAAATGCTCAAAGTCGCTCAGCTAGTGAAGGACTTTACACCCCTGTCTGGAACCTCAAATTCTTTTCTCTCCTCACAGCGTGCCTCTGAGCGAGGGTGGGAGCCTGCTTACATCGGCATCCCGGACCCTGGAGTGCGAAGTCAGGCTCCTGCTCTCCGCCCTGATCTGCTGAACCAGAAGAGGGTGGGGTGGGGCTGGGAATCTACTCTCCGAAGGAGCCCTCCCCTTCTGTGACTCTTGCACACTCCCCACCTCCCCAGTGCCTTCTCGCCTGGTTCCCAGCAGGCTGAGAATCTGCTGTTCCCCGACATGGGGTTCAAAAATGTGGGGCAGCCCACCTTTATACAGCCTCCCCATGCCCCCCTTTCCCCCCTGGTGTAGAGTGGCTCCACAAGCTCTGGGGGAGTAATGCAACCGGGCCGCACACGGGTTGGGAGAGGGCTTATGTGGACTGCGTTGACCCGTGGCTTCTTACCCTTTCTGTGGTTCCCGTGTCCTTTCCCTGCTGCGCTCTGCCCAAGGTCCCTGCAGGAGAAACCAGCACTGGTGTCATCAGGCAGCAGCCAGGGCACTGCTGGCCGGGACCAAGCCCTGTTTGGTGATGATGTTCAGTTTCCCTGTGACTGAAAGGGAGTCAGTATTTCTGAGTGAAATCTTAGCGTGAACCCGGTGGGATATGGGATCTCTGTTGAGAACGACACTTCCTTTCCTTGCTTTGTCTTCCTCTGCACTCATTCTGCCTACCTCATGTTCTTCACTTTCCTGTACATTCTAGCAACTTAAAAAGTCTGAAGAAAGAAGTTCTCTTGTCCTATTTACTGAGGGGCGCAATGACTTGCTCACCCATAAGCTTTAAGATTTTTTTTTTAAATTTATTTGACAGAGAGAGCCACAGCAAGAGAGGGAACACAAGCAGGGGGAGTGGGAGAGGGAGAAGCAGGCTTCCCGCTGAGCAGGGAGCCCGATGCGGGGCTCGATCCCAGGACCCTGGGATCATGACCTGAGCCAAAGGCAGATGCTTAACGACTGAGCCACCCAGGCGCCCCATCACCCATAAGCTTTAAGTCAGATCTTATGGAGCCCCTGCCGCGTCTCTTTTCCCGAGATATGCAAACACATCATGCAGGGTGTGGTCTTCACAGCCTCTTAGGAGTCATAGGATATTGGGGGTAGAATGTCAGCCCCATGAAGGCAGGAACCTGTCATATGCCCACTGTCTAGAAGGGTGTCTGACATGTAGTAGGTGCTCAGTGAATATTTCTTGACTGAATTAACATTAAAGCTGAAAGGCAGTGCTGAGTTAAGCTTGTCCAGAAGGACCAGGGAAGCGAACAGAGGCTCAGAGAGGTGAAATCTCTTGCCTGAGTTTGCACAGCAAGTAGGTGGTGTGGCTGGGGCTAGAACCTAAATCAACAGGGTTATTCCTGAGCCCCCAAGAATATTAAATCTAAGTCATGGCTTTTGAAAGGTACATCCTATAAGCCCAGAGACCTCTGGCTGGTTTTTTGGTGGGAGAAGCTGTTCAGACCCTGCTCTCTTTCTGGGTCCAAGATCTCAGGGATCTGGACAGAATCAACAAGCTGTTTTTTTCCCCCTCAGAAGAGACAGCATCCCTGAAAATGCTAGCTTAGATTTTCAGGCTGACATTCTAAACACTACCTCATCCTAAAAGTAAATGGTGAACTATTTTCATACACTCTTAAAATTTTAATTTGGAAAACTCCTGCCCTTGGAATGCAAAATTCACCAAGCATTTTATATCCTGCAGGCTGAGCTAGTTACTACAACCTTCTTGCCAGTCCTACTTGTGAGCCCCACTTGTGGAAAAGGACCAGGGGAATTTGACCAGCATAGTGACTTACTCTTTGAGTCAAAATGTCTTGTTGGTTTAAAAATGTTCACTCAGTTCAGATTTCTTCTTTCTTTCCCTCCTTCCCTCCCCCTACCCCCTTCACAAAGTGGGGCATTTTGACGCTGTGGTGGGGGTGAAAAATTAAAATGATTAATGTGAGCATCAATCAGACAGTCCTAAATTTCGCCTCACTTGTGCTCCCTCCAACGTTGACCTTTACTCCATTTCTGACCTCCCTACTTTAAGACCCTTCATCCAACTTCGGTCCTCCCCCTTCCCTGACCACCCCAGGCCTAACTCCCACAGTATCCCTACCCCCATCTCTGAGCTTATCTTTTCCCATCCTGTCCCAGGTTAGGGTGGGGTGATCTCAGGGAGGGAGGGAGAAGGAGCTGTTTCTCACATTATCTCATTATTTTTTAAAAGCTGAAAGTTTAGGTTTGTTTTTGAGGCATTGTCAAAAGGCCATCTGTCCAAACTAGCCAATTCAAAAGGGCAGCATCCAAGTTATGTGGGAGTCAATGTCATGCGCCCTTTCTAACCTGTTGATAACAATAATAATGATAATGATAATAAAGTGTTTATCAATACTCTGCTACATAGTGAGCACAGCCTAGGCACTTCCTCTAGTGTGTGCTTGTCAAATCCTCATAACAATCCTAGGAGACCCGTACTCTAATCTTTATTTTATTGCTGAGAAAGCAGGGACAAATATCTGAAGGAGCTTGCCCGAGGGCACGCAGTAAATAAGGAAGGCAATTACAGAATTACTAAGTGACACAAACTCATTAAGTTTGCTCCCTGAATAGGTGAAGTGTTGGCTTCAGGGTCCTGCTCAGATGTTTTAGTGTGGTGGGATGGTGGCCCCCCGAATGCCCACGGTCAGAGAAAACTCACCCCCACGACCCTGTGGGTAGGCAAGCCCTCCCCCAGGCCGTGCCAGAAATAAACCCCGGGGATAGCTTCCCAAAGGTGCAGAGCATCCTGAGGAATGGTGTAGAGATGAGATTTGATGCTGAATTTCTCCCTGCTCTTGCTGCATCTCAACAAATATTTAAGCATTGGGCAGTTACGGGGACAATAAAGAGACCAGTCTATTCCATGCCCTCCTGGCGCTCACAGCTTAGAGATGGACATGTGGTTACCTCTGTGATAAGGGACACACAGCAAAGCACTCAGGGAGAGGGGGCAGTGAGCAGAGCACTTGGGGAAGGACCGACACACAAAATCATGTCACATTTCAGGAGTCATTTGGTGGTACTTCCATCACAGGTTTTCCCACACTTCCAGAATAGCATCGGTTGCAAGAATAGGCTCTCTTCTTTTCCAGGCGAAAAATTATTACCGTGTAAAATGTTCTCTCAAAGTTTGCAGGACTGGACTTTGTTATCACAAGAGGTAATGAGCGTGGACACGCTCTGAGTCCTTTAAAACCCTTTGGCTGATGTCAGTAGTAGATGTGGAGAGATGAGCAGAAGGCGAGGGCTGGCTCTGGTCATTGCCCTATCCCACCACCCAGCATAGGATGGAGGGACCGTTCATTGAGGGAACTAAACGAGTGAGTAGAATCAAGGTTATGAGAGTTCCAAAGGATACATGGCTAATACTGTCAATGTTGGTCAAGCAGCATGATGACTAAGAAGTGGCCTTTGGGTTTGGCAAGAAAAGGAGGAAATTAGTATGAAATGGTGGCTTCTGAGGAAGGATGGTTAATGGGTTCTTTTTTTGTTTTTTAAAAGATTTATTTATTTTAGAGAGCAAGCGAGCGAGCGAGCGAGAGCCCATGAGTGGGGGAAGGGGCAGAGGGAGAGGGAGAGAAAGAATCCTAAGTAGCCTCCATGCTCAGCGTGGAGCCCAACGCGGCCCAATGAGGGGCCCGATCTCACAACCCAGAGATCATGACCTGAGTCGGACGCTTAACCAACGGAGCCACCCAGGTGCCCCTGGTTAGTGGCTTCTAAAGGGAATGGACAGATGAGAATACTATGTATCTGAGGAGCTTTTCAGTCAACGTAAGGAGTGAGGTGGGATCTTGGCCAGGAGGGCCCTTTGACAATGAACGGCCTTCTCTAGTGCAGTCCCCAGTTAGTGTGTGAAGGTGAAGAAAGGGGGGCCTTTGAAGGAAGGAGCGCTGACTGGGTCCAGAAGAGGCAGCGCGCGTGGGGCTGTGGTCCAGGAGGACGGCTCCCCCGGAAAGAGAAGAGAGACCTTCGCTTCGAAACTAGGGATGTGTTTGAAAACGAAACCATCGATTTTCCACACCCTTGCTTTTTACCAGGACACACAAAGATGACCCTGTGTGCCCCTGGCGGGCGGCTTCTGCTCCTCTGCTCCGAGAGTTCGGGCTTCATCTCTGTTTTAGAAGCGGCAGGCTCTCTCCTTCCGCAGTGACGGCCGGGGGAGACGGCCCCGGTCAGGGCGGCCCCCCGCCAGGCGGCCCCGGGCCGCACCTTGAGTCCGGAAGTGTGCGTGCGTGAGGGCCGAGCGTGTGTGAGCGAGCGTGCGCGTGTGCACGAGTGCGCATGCGTGTGCGCGTGCGCGCGTCTCCAGGGCTGGTAAGGACTCTCAGCTTGCATAGGAGGAAACTGAGGCTCGGGGGGGGGGGGGGGGGGGGGGGGGGGGGGGTCGGGGGGGGGGGGGGGGGGGGGGGGGGGGGGGGGGGGGGGGGGGGGGGGGGACTGTCTGTCATTTTCCTCAGTGGCGGGCTCCATGCCTCGCATGTGGCAGAGATGGGACACAGTTCCTGAATAAGCCACGGAAGCGGCTAGTTACGGCAGGGAGATGGGAACTCAGAGATTCAGATTACTTTTGGTCACGGTCTTGCCTGTGTGTGTTTTTTTTTTTTTTTTTTTAAATTTTTATTTGCGAGAGAGAATGAGAGACAGAGAGCATGAGAGGGAGGAGGGTCAGAGGGAGAAGCAGACTCCCTGCCGAGCAGGGAGCCCGATGCGGGACTCGATCCCGGGACTCCAGGATCATGACCTGAGCCGAAGGCAGTCGCTTAACCGACTGGGCCACCCAGGCGCCCTTGCCTGTGTGTTTTACGCCACCGTCCCTGGACCCTGGTTCCGTTGGCGAGGCGGGAAGGAGTCTCTGTGAATGGAATGGACTCACTGAGTGCACTCAGACCCCTTTCCCTTTGAGGGCGGCCTGTGTGGGTCACAGCCTGGCCTCGGCACTGTCTCATGCCCTCCACTTCCTTTACTCTGTGCCTCCTTATTGGGGAAAAAAAAAAAAAATACAACTTCCCAACCCCTGCCCCCAATACTCTCCCAATTCTAGTGAAAGAAGGCCTTGTGCTTAAATAATCATGTGAAAAGAAAAAAAAAAATCCCCCCCTCATAGAAATGTGAAAGGGTACTGGCTCTGGGCAGCTCAGAGTCTTTATTTAAATTAGGGATTTTGTGGATTGTTGTTGTTTTGTTGTTGTTGTTGTGGGATGGTGTCCAGTATCCCGATGTTCATGTAATGCCTTGACTTCACTATCGCTTCTCCTAGGATAATTATAGGTTGGCATAATGTACCTATTGTTCTCTTCCACAAAGAAGCACTGTTACCGAACGATGGGATGGGGTGGGAGGGGGGTGCCGTGTGGATCTGGAAGGAGGATCTTTGTGTTTGTGTGAGTGTGTGTGTCCTGGACGGCCATGCTGCATCTTAAATTATTTCTGTTGTTCCTTCTTTGGGTCCCTACCCACCTAGGCGCCATTCCCCTAGTTGTTTGTCCCTCGTGTTCCTCCCCACATTCCCGGTTTTGGCTTCTCTGCACACTTGCCTCCTGGGGCGTCACCCCGGGCTGGGCATAGTCTGAGGACTTCAACGATGGCTGCTGAGCTGAGGTGTTGAAGAAAGTGTTTAACATTCTTTCAGTGAAGTGACTTGCCCAAAGAGGACAGGCTCAAGGGCTCATGGTATTGCAGATGACCTCGGAGGTCATTCAGGCTGGCCCTTATCGACTGGACATGTTTGTGTTTCTCATTTGAGTTGTTCAGAGCCCTTTGCACTACAAAGCTCATGATACTTTTTGGGACATGGTGGATAATGTAGACATTCATTCACGCGTTCAACAGAAGCTCACGGAGTGCTCGCTGTGAGGCTAGGTCCCGGACGAGATGGTGGGTATCCGGTGATGAGAGGAGGAAGGCAGAAGCTCTGGCCTCGTGGAGCTTCCACTCCAGCTGCCCAGCTCTGCAGCTGTTGTTTGACCTGCTTGACCGTTATGGAATCCAGACCTGGGGGACATGCTGGGCTTATCTCTTATAGCCAGAAACCAGAACTAGAAGTTCGTGGCCCATGTCACCAGCCATTGCCAGGTGACACTTTTTTTTTTAAAGATTTTATTTATTTATTTGAGAGAGCACCTGAGCGCATGAGCTGGGGGCGGGGCAGAGGCAGAGGGAGAAGCAGGCTCCCCACTGAGCAGGGAGCCCGATGCGGGGCTCGATCCCAGGGCCCCAGGATCATGGCCTGAACCGCAGGCAGATGCTCAACTGACTAGGCCACCAGGCGCCCCATTTTTTTTTTAAAGTGAGATCTCTCATACTGAGATCTCCCCTAGAGACTTTTATGGCAGTACCCATCTCACATTTCCTTTCTTCCTCGCTCCCCCTCTCACCAGCCCCTTCTGCACTGGGGCTGGTAGCTCTGGGTAGAAATGTTTTTGACTCCAGCCATAAGCAGTTTTTTGGCCAAGCACCATTGGCATCCAAATGGGAACTACCTGTGTTACCATGAGCCTTGGAAGCCATGGCCTTCATAGCTCACCCTGAAAGAGGCAAAGGCAGACTTCAGTGAAGCCAGGGAACACAAGGGCCCCTGGGCTGAGGTTCTGTGACCACAGGCTTAGAGCGAGAGAATTTTTCTATCCTTGGAAGGAAACTGCCTCAGTTTTGCTGCCTGGAAAGGCAAATGTTATACTAAAAATGTATGTCCTTAATCTAACACTCAGATTTAACTGGGATTCCTTATTTTACCTGGCAGTCTTACCATGTGTGGCGGATGGAAAGGTGGGCAGTGGGCAGGGACCCTGCACCTCCATGGAGGTGATGATGGCAGGATGTGGTCATTGGAGCACCGAGGTCCTGAAGGATAATGTGACAGTTGCTTCTGACCAGGGTATCAAACTGAGACAGGTCAGGAGATGAGAGATCGAAGATCCTGGCCATTGGTAGTCTTTGGAGAAATCACCATGGGGGTATAGCACTCACACGAGCCAAGAGAAAAGGATGGTGTATAGTCTTGCTTCTCACCAGTTGTATCCGAAAATACATTCTGCAAAATAAACAGATGCATTCCCTTTGTATATATTTTACAAGAATCTAAATTCTTTCTTCCTGGTAAGTTAAAACAAACACCCAGGGCTGAAAATACACGTATTCAGGGACAATCAAAAGGGCGTCTCAGTCTTGGGCTGCTCGGGGCCATGTACCTCGAGGTGTGTGCTGCCCGAGAGGCTGAGGGCGCAGCATCTTTGCTCTCACTCCTAAGAGCGAATTCTGAAGTTTCGATCTGTGTGACTCTCCCAAGGCATCGCCTCTGAACCCTGGGCGGCCCCTTGAAGATCAGCTAATCTTAAAACCAAGAACTCACCCAACTTTTGAGCGGTGAGGGGTCTCACTTTACAGATGAGGAAACTGAAGCCCAGAAAACTCCGTGGTGGGCTTTAAGCCCAATGCCATGGAGCAGGATGAGAACCCAGGTCTCTTGGCTCCAGGTCGTATATAGTTTACCTCGGCTATACGCTCATGGGTCTCGTTGCCTCTCTCAAATAGAAGCATGTTGAGGGTGGAGACAACATGTCAGTCTTTTGTAGTGTTCAGGAGGCTGCTGACCATCCTGCACACCCAGCTGTTCCTGTTAGCAACGGGCGAGGGAGCATTTGCTTGCTCGTGGTACTCACATTTGTTGGTGCCTCCTTTGCTCCTCAGTGGGAGTCTGCTTCCCATGACTCATCCCACACTTGTGTTTCCTCAGCTCTGGGACTGGGTCACCTGGAAAGTGGATGCCTGGCAGGGATGCTATCCGCCATGAAGGCTGATTGGCGAGGAAGCTGGTACTTCTTAGCCCTCAGCAGCTACCCTTCTTCTATGCCCTTGCGAGTCTTTAGGTGTGCAGCTCTGTTTTCTCCCACTGTTACGTGCATTCGTTACCTGGTGTAAGGACCGATGAGGTGCAGGGCCCTCACATTTTGTGTTTTATTCCTCATGTTTGGGGTGACATCGCCAGCACAAATAGGCCTTGTCCAGGTGCCACTGAACGTGAGTGCTGCTTTCCTGGTCTGTCCTAGGAAAAGAGGGATTCGTTCATGCCGAACTTTGTGATGGCTTCACAAAGACAATGAAGGGGGAATACGCTTCACAGTGGAGGGAACGCTATGTAATTTCTGAGGCAAGCAGTGGCCTAACTGTGAGCATACACAACCACAATGAAGAGCTCACAGTGTGGCTCTTTGGGAATCGCCAGCTACCTCCCTGACGTCGTGCTGATGTCTCCAGCCAGGCGTCCAAGGGATAGGCCTTGTCTTGGCTCTGAGCTCCATTGTCACTGTCTTTGTTTTTTTTTCTCAGTTCTTTGAGGCAGCTGGTGCCCCTCGTTGGTCACCCTAGACCCCTCAGATCCTTGTTTCAAGGCAAGAGCCTCATGGATCCATTTGGAGACACTGCTAATGATTACCCCAAGTCCAGGCACCAAAACAGTGCCTGCATTCTCTGTGGTTCTTTCTGTGTCTGTGGCTGGTATCTGGATCCAAGTAGATGCTGGGGACTGAGGGGAGGCTACCTCCTCAGGCCAGGGTTTCTTCTGAGGCAGCTGCCTGTGAATGCAGGAGTGGTTTCTGCTCCTGCTGCACAGTTGGTGGGATCGTGTTAACCACCTGGGCTCAGGAGGGAGGAGAACACCTGTGGGATGCGTGCTGCCAGAGAGGCCTCCCCCATTATTCCAGAGACCAGAGCCGCACGGAAGTAAGTCCGTGGCTATTTTTTTCCCCATATTATCAAATGGTCCCCTGATGGCAGCAGCCCGATGTTTAATTGTTTGTATTGTGCCTGTTTGTAAGCAGGCTTATTGTGCAAATCCATAACCACCTGCCCCTCTGCCCATCCGCTCATCCATCCACTGGCTTATCCACTGATGGATCAATGGACCCATCTATCCACCCATCCTTTCCTCCATCCATGTATAAAGGATGATACATTTATGTACTTCAAGGGACCAGGTGGGTAAATTAAATGAGGAGAATGCACAAGGTGAAGACAAGAGAGAATGGTAGGGACTCAGGGAGCAGTTCACAGAGCTGCCTTCCACAGCATTCCCCGACTGCCCCCCCACCCCGCCCCTCAGGTTTGATAGGTGGCACCTGATGACCACAGTGACCAGTCTTTATATCAAAAGCATTTGGGTAGCATTTGAGCAGCCCAGAGGTGTTGGGGTGGGGATGGGCCAGGCTCTTCTTCAGCCTTGTGTAAAATTCGCTGGTAAAATCAGACTCTGGAATGTGTATCAGTCAGGGCTTTTTAAGGTTGCAAATGGCAAGAACCCCAACTCAAACTGTTGGGGCGCAAAGAGGGATATATGGGCTCGTGTAACTAAAAGTGCAGGAGTGCATCCGCTTCCCTTGGGCCTGGGGCTAGGGGTTCAACAAGGTCATCTGAACTCCCTCCACCTCCCCCTTCCTATTGGTTCTGCTTTCCTTTACACTGGCCCCTTTGCAGACAGGCCTGCTTCCTGTGTGTCTCCCAGCAGCACCTCTTTCCCACAGAAACTCTAGGGTTGACCTGAGTTTGCCTGCCTTCTACCACATGTTCACCCTTGAACCAATCACTCAGGCCAGGGGAGATGGGAGGGTCATAAGCCTGTCTCTAAAGTTGCGGGTTGGAGTGGGACTGGTTTTACTCAACTGGTGGTGGGGGAGAGGTGGTTCGCTGGAGGAAAATGGAGGTATTATGATGGCAGCTCAGCAGGCAGACACACCTGTGACGCCCACGGGGGGTGGGTTGGTGGAAGGACTGGACTCTTGCATTCGCACCGTAAAGCAAGACCCAGGACGCTGAGCATGACTGGGGCCGCCCCGCCCCCCCTTTCTGTCCTGTATCCCAGCTTGATGTCTGTCCAGCTCCCATGGTGCACAGGATGAGGAAAGCATGGTGCTAGGTGGGCCAAGGGTGGGCCTTGCACAGCCTCCTTCACACTCCCGAGATGCTTGCATCTGTGGAAACCAATGTTTACTCCAGAACTGAGACTTTCAAAGTTTCTGTTGTTTGGGGAAAGGACAGTAACCCAAGAGGGTCGCGAAGTGCTCAGAATGCTCCTTGAACTCCCACCCAGTTTCTGCCATTGCAGGAGGAGTTGCCAGGATGAAGAGCTCCCTTTTAGCAGGGCTGACTCAGGTGCACGGATCCCAGGACTTGGCCCAAGGCAGGAACTGAGGCCGTGGAAGAGCCATACTTGCAATTTGGAGCCTCTGACTTCCCACCCTGGGCAGAAGCCGCCGAAGGAGAGAGGGACCAGGCCTCATTCTCTGCAGCTGGTAGCCCCTGGTGTGGCCCGAGTGGGGACCCAGAGTCGTCCATTGGAACTTTGGTCCCAGAGAGTAAATCAGGCAGATCAGGTCTGACCTCAGTCACGTGTAATCCTTAGTGCCAGAAATACCAGCTCTCTTAGGGTTGAGCAACAGTTTTCTCCTCCTCATCAAGGATGATTTTAACTGTTTCCTACCTTGGATTTTTGTTACTGTTGAAAATAGCTACCAGAGAGCAGAATGTTAAAATGAAGATGGAAAAAGGGTAGATTGAGCTCATAAAAGGATGTGTTTATAAAAACACTAGAAGCTATCAATACATAAAACTCTGCTTCTAGGGGCACCTGAGTGGCTCAGTCGTTAAGCGTCTGCCTTCGGCTCAGGTCATGATCCCAGGCTCCTGGGATCAAGCCCCGCATCGGGCTCCCTCCTTCGTGGGAAGCCTGCTTCTCTCTCTCCCACTCCTGCCTATGTTCGTTCTCTCACTGTGTCTCTCTCTGTCAAATAAATAAAATATTTAAAAACAAACAAACAAAAGAAAAACTCTTCTTCTAGGGGAAATAGAATCACTCACGGTGGAAAGCATCCAAGAACCTTCACACCCTATCTCACTTGCTACAACAGCCCAGGGAGGTTGGTAGGGAAGGGCCATTTTCTTTTCATATATATCTCACAGATGTAGACATGATAATTAAGAGCACTTTTAAAACTTTTTTTGAAAAAGATTTTATTTATTTGAGAGAGAGAGCAGAGCGAAAGAGATCATGAAGAGGGGGAGGCAGAGGGAGAGGGAGAAGCAGACTCCCCGCAGAGCAGGGAGCCCAATGCAGGGCTCCATCCCAGGCCCCCGGGATTATGATCTGAGCCGAAGGCAGATGCTCAACTGACTGAGCCACCCAGATGTCCCCATTAAGGGTGTTTTTAAGAGGATTAAGTTTTGCTGTCTCCTATCCATGCACCATGTGTTGTCCTATCTCCTATATGCCTTACTTCTTTTGTCACTTTAATACCTCACCTTACCCTGGTGGGAAGATCTGGCATCTCTCTGTCCTCCTCTTCTCCAATTCTACCTACCTTCCAGATTCCACCTTTATAAAACCTTCCAGAATGATTCCAGACTCAACTGATCTCTCCGTTTTTTATCAGCAACAGTGCATTTATTACTCACAGCGTATTTGAGTTAGAGGCTGAAGATGCAAAAAATATCCCTGCCCTCCAGAGGCCTACATTCTAGGAAAATGGCAATAATAAGACCTATTTCATGGAGTTGTTGTAATGAGTAAATGAATTAATATACATACAGTGCTTAGCACAGTGCCTGAGACATAGTAAGTGTCCCATAAATCCAACATGCCAAGGGTTTTATGTGATATTTAATTCATGGAACAGTTGAGAGAGGCCGATTTTCCTGTGTCCTTTTACAGATAAAGAAAGGGATTGCTCAGATAAGTTATGCAATTTTCCCACAGTCACACAGCTAATTAGCAGATCTGAGCTTCAAATTCTAAAACTCTCTTTTTTTTAACCTCACCCGAGATACTTCAGTGATGAAAGCAAATGACGCACGATGTTGTTGTAAGATAAAATCCTTGTTTCTTTGGTGCCTGCCTCAGTTTGCCCACCTATGAAATGGGAGGTTGGAAAGATTCCTGTTGGGAATTGTTGACTGCAGCACGTAGCCCAAAGTGATCACAGTACAATTTAAAATAGCACCATTGTTTGCAGGAGAAAGGCATGTAGGGGAATGGAGTGTGGGTTTGTGGAAGATTGCTGGGGTCTCACACTTGTCTTCTTTCTGCAGAAAGTAAACTCAGATCCAGACCATGTCCGATCTAGGAAATTCTGATCATAAATTCAGATCTTTGGGTGCCTCTGGCAGGGGGTAGGGGGGCTCTGCATTGGGCTGAATGGCCCCTCTGATTCCTGGGACCTGACACGGCTTTGCTGGTATTTGCTGACTGACAAGTAGCTCATGTCAAGCTGGTTTATTTAGTCACTGGGCCTGATAGAACCAAAGCAACGGGCTAACAGAACTAGTGGGCAGCTCATTAGTTGCTGTTTACTGAGCACTAACTGTGTGCTTGGCATGGAGTGAGGGCTTCTGGGTGCATTTTTTCCCTTTGTTCCTCATGATACAAGGACCCTTCAAAGTTAGTACTTCAGATGGGGAAATAGAAGCTCACACAGACATGTCTCTTAGGCACCATACACTTTATACTTTAGATTTTTGCTGCAGTGTAGGATATTTTCAGTATTCTTGAGCTAAGGGCACAACCTTATTTCCTATAATCCCTCACTGTAGCTGTAACAGTTCTCAAGTGTATTTTGCAGCAGAACATACCTTTCTAGACAGAAGAGGGGCCTCTCAAAGAGGTCTGTGTCCTAATCCCTAGAATCTGTAAAAAGGTTACCTTATAAGGTAAAAGGGACTTGCAGATGTGATTAAATTAAGGGTTTTGAGATGGGGAGATTCCCCTGGATTATGTGGGTGGCCCCAGTGTCATCACAGGGGCCCCTATAAGAGGGAGGCAGGAAGGTCAGAGCCAGCGATATGACAGCAGGAGGTAATGAGCCACAAAGCAAAGAATGCAGGCGGCCTCTAGAAGCTGGAAAAGGCAAGGAGACACACTCTCCTCGAGAGCTTCCCAAAGCAAAGCAGCCCTGCCAGAACTTTGATTTCAGCCCTATGCAACTCATTTTGGACTTCTTCTTCTTTTTTTTTTTTTTTTAAAGATTTTATTTATTTATTTGAAACAGAGAGAGACACAGCAAGAGAGGAAACACAAGCAGGGGGAGTGAGAGAGGGAGAAGCAGGCTTCCCGCGGAGCAGGGAGCCCGATGCGGGGCTCGATCCCAGGACGCTGGGATCATGACCCGAGCCAAAGGCAGATGCTTAACGACTGAGCCACCCAGGCGCCCCTCATTTCGGACTTCTGACCTCCAGAACTGTACGATAATAAATTTGGGTTGTTTGAAGCCATTACGTTTGTGGTAATTTGTTGCAGCAAGCATTAGGAGACCAACGTAACGCCTTTCCACATGTCCTGTTGGATATTCTGAAGTTCCAGCCAGCTAAGACTCCTCTTCGTTTGGGTCAGAGGGGATAGGTGCCCTCCACCCACTGCTAGGAGGGTCTGTACTAGTGTTGGGTTTTTGCGGTTGGAGGTGTTTTTGTACTGAATCATCCGCACACTCATCGTTGTGCTTCTGACCACTGACCCTACTGGCTAGACAGCTGACTGGTGGGGGGAGGGCAATCTGAGCCAATGGCGTGGAGCTATTTTATTTTTTAATACATTCTGCTACTGCTCATCTGTGTGGACGGAGAAGCCCGTGGAAGAGATGATACTGTCTGGGGGTTAACTCACGAGCTTTTTCTACCACTGAGGATGGCAGCGAGTAGCAGGTGGGACCCCCGTGTCAGAGTAACGGCAGCTAATATTTACCGATCACTCATGGTGAGGTTATATCACTGGTTCTCAATCATCTGAGGAGGAGGGCACTATAATCATCCCCTCTTTACAGATGAGGAAAGGAAAGCTCAGGAGGTCGGTGGGTCAGACAGCAAGTACACAAGGAGCCAGGACTCGAACACAGCACCCTTGCTGCTCACTTACATGGTGTGCTACCTCTCACACGTGTGCTATAGCATGGACTAGGTGCTCCTTAAGCGCTTACTGGCTAAATGAATGAATGATGACCACTCAGGCCAGGAGCACCTTTATGAACCCCATCCAGAGGCAGTAGGGGAGACTGAGGGGCTGCCAGAAAACCCGGCTGGACAGCAAGGAATTTACTCCTGCAGGTGCAAAGATAGCGCGGACCTGGCTATCTTACTTAGCATCTCCCATCTGGACTCATGGGGAGGCCCAGCTAAATTCTTGTTGAATTTGTCGGTGTCTTCTATCCAGCGGGGAGCCCCAGGCGCCGAGCGGGAGGCGGGGACGGTGATCTCTGGAGATCTCCCTTTCCCCTGGGGCTTCCCACACCCCATCTTTGGATGCTCCAAATGGCCCAGCTGGTGATCCAGGGTGGATGTTGGGTGTAGGCTTGTTAATTTCCTTTCTTCCTCGCTGAATATGGACGAGAGAGATGGGGAGGGGGCCGTGATGATGGACATAAACTTGGTATGAAGCTGCAGGGGCCCCCTATGGCCTTTGCCTGTCTAGACATGACCAATGTCCCTAACATATGACAGCCTGCGAGGATGCTTTTTCCCTTTTGCTTTCTTTTATGTTTTGCTTTTGTGAGCGAGAGGAGAATTTACCACTGATGAGCCTCGTGCTATGTAATGAATAGAAAGCAATAGAAACCAGCTCTCTCCCCCTCCCGTCATCCCAGGAGTGTCTTGTCAGCCTTACTGGTCTCTGCCTGGCCAGTTCAGACGGGCTGCTGCCGCTTTGTTAAATGGCCTCGTGGCTGCTGTCGGACGCTTTTGGTTTCCTTCTTCTTCAAATCTCTCTCAAGTTATTAGTTCATTTGTAGCAGTGGACAGAGCGAGGAAAGTCTATTGATTTTCCTTCCTTCATTCTCAGTTTCCCATATAGTAATTGGGTCTAATCATGTTCGCTATCCTCCTGTCTTTAGGGGAAATGCAGTTTTTGGCGTCTAATGGGAGGGACAGAGAGTGTTTTTGACCGGACGGAGGCTACTCCAAGTTTAGTGCACAGATTTTAAGACGGAACTCAGTTTTGTATTTTAGCAGTGTTTTGTTTTTGTCTTTGTTTTATTTCGAAGAACACTCTGTTCTGGATGTTTTCCAGTCTCTCCAATGCTGTAGGAACCATCCGTCTAGAGATGTCACATCAGTGATTGACGATTTGGAGGGGCTCGGGGAGAGGAGGTTCAGGACAGCTCTGGAGATTTGGGTCCCATCTCATGCTGGGTCACTGGAAACGGCCTCGGCTAATTGGACCTTGTCCTGTCAGGACACATCAGACAGGGCCATGGCTTGGTGGGGGTGGGACGTCTGCAGAAGCAGATGTCACTGCTGCCAGGTTCTGGAGGCTTTGTTCCCCTGGGGTGCGAGAGGCAGCCAGCGGTCCTGTGGCCCGAGGTCGGGAGGCTGTGCAGAGCCAGCTTCTCCACTGGGAGAGCCACTGCTGAAGTCAGGGCTGTGTGGGGCCCTCTGGGGCCAGAGCTGGGATGTGTGCGCGTGTGTGTCCTCACGAGTGAGGATGTTTGCCTTCAAGAACAGTCCTAACACTAGAAATGTGGGCGTTTTTTTTGCCATTGCCTTCCAAAAAAGACCAAACAAAACCCTTTAGTCCTTGAATTGTGTTAAGGGGGACATAAATTTAGGCTGCAGGGAGGACAGGAGGAAGCCCAGTTAGGCTCCAGGTCCCAGAGCAGGAAGCCTTCCTCCCTTTCTGTTGCCGCCTGGTCCCCCTGCCCTGCCCTTCAGAGTTTCCTTGTGACTGTCCAGGGCGAGGGCGGGAGGGCCCATGCCTGCGGGCATGTTTTGTTGACATGCTGGTGTGTGCCCAAGGACAAGCACAGGGCTCCCTGCTGGCTCTGCAGGAAGGAGCAGCGGGGGCATGTTCCAGTGTCCCCGGGCTGGGCTGTGCCTGCCGTGGCCGGGCAGTGCCCCGGCCCTTGGGCAGAGTGGCTCCAGGCAGCAGGGAACACGCCACACTCTTCTCCCCAACCCATACCCCTGGCCACCCGCCCCTCTTGCTGTCACGGGTGGCCGGTGTCTCTGAGCTGCCTGCCTTGGTGTGAATGTGTGGCCCTCCTGCAGAAGGACAGGGTTGGCCGTCAGGCAGCGTGGCCTGGGGGGAAAATACGTCTGCGGATTGAGGCTGAGCTGCAGTCTAATCGCAGCTGCTCTGTGGCCTTGGTTGAATTCCGCGTCCTCTTTGAGCTTCAGTTTCCTTATCTTTTACTATAATGATGAAGGAACGCCAATGGTGGTTGAGTACAGGACCTGCCACCGAGCTGTGGCTCGGCAGATTGTGCTAAGATGGTTGAAGTTGTGATGTTGGCTTCGCTTGAGCTAACAGTACATCACCTATAAAGTCCTCCAACGCCCTGCATAGGATGAGCCTGATCCGAGCAAAGGGGACCCCGCATTGAGCCTGATGACCTCTGTGTTGGTGGGTGTGGGCGGCCGGGGGTACAAGCTGGGTACTTGCAGGGCTGCGTGGTGCACCCCTCTCACCCCGGTGTTGCTTCAGTGGTTAGCAAAGGGGCTGGTGGGGCCCGGGCAGAGAGCGGAGGCTGCCAGGGCAAACCTTCAAGCCAGCAAGTCAACATTTATTTATAGGTCTTGGAGGGATTCAACACCCCAGGCAGTGGAGGAGGGCCTGGCAGAGGGCAGGGGCCGGGGGGGGGGGGGCGGGGGGCTGTGATGGTGGGGGCGCCACTGGAGGAGACAGAGAGGCCAGGTGGCATTCGGAGAGCCAGGGTTCCAGCAGAAAGCAGCAAATTCCAACAGAGTAAACGGAAGTGTGTTTAATAAGATGGCTATTTATAAAAGTGTGGGCAGGGAAATGTCCGAGGTAAGATAGCACGCAGTGCCCTGGGGGCTAGGTCAAGGGGAGAGGGTAGCTTATGGGGAGAGGGCTGCCTGACAGGAGCTGTGACCTTCACTAGACCCAGCAAGGAGGTGGCTGGGGGAGTAAATGCCCCATCTTGTTGTCTTCCCTCCCTCTGACCTGCTGCTGGCATTCGCCCTTCGCCAGGCTGCCAGAGTCTGTGGGAAGATGGCAGGTGGCTGACCATAGGACATACTCCTGGAGGCACGGAGCAGGGAGAAAAACAGTGGAGAGAGAACCTGGAAGGGCCAGTGGAAGAGAGTTGGCACAAAGAAGCAAGGGCTCGGGGAAGAGGAAGGCAGGGGACATTTAGGGATACATGGGTGAAGAGAGTTGAGTTACCCAGGGGACCCAGCCAGAGGCTCTGTGGCAGAATGATTAATATCATGGACTCAGGGAGGCAGACAGAATGGGGACTGATTTTACCCTACTTCTGTGTGGTCTTGGGCCAGCCGTGGAACCTCTCGAAGCCCGTTTCCTCATCAGGAAAGTGGGTATTTTCTACCTCATAGTGGGGTACAGTGAAATACTAATGTACTCTGCAGGATGCCTGGAATGCTGGAACCAGGTAAATGAAGATAGGACAGACAGCGGGCTTTCCACAAAACAAAGTGTCCCGCTGAGCAGGCTGCGAGGGTTGTGTAAGGCCCAGTGGGGATATTATTTATCCAACTGCTGTATGCCAGGTACCTAGTTTGAGTCACTGGGGATGCAGAGGTGAACAAACTAGGCCAGTCTTTCTCCTGGGGAGCTTACATATCTGGAGTGGAAAGACAGGTAGTAAGTAAATATTAATACAATAATTTTTGATAGTTGGCAAAGTGCTAAAAAGACCAGAAACCAGGAGGGTGGGTGAAGAAAGAGTGAGTGCTGTAGAGAAGGAGTCTGGGGAAGGAGGCGGGAGTGAGCAGGGCCCAAGGAGCCACAGGAGCCGCCCTGTAAAGATGAGGGGAGTGAGTGTGCCTGCAGTGGGCCCAGCAGGTGCCACGGCCTGGAGGAGGGGCAGGCTGGTGTTTCTGGGGCAGAGAGGTGGCTTGGGGAGTGCAGCCTCCAGCTGGTAATGGCAGCGGCCTGTCAGGCGGCCAGGAGGACTAAGTGGAGAGCACCCATACGTGCTCGAGGACCCGAAGTTGTCAGCTGGTATTATGATTACTTTCACGAAAATTATTCTTTTAGAACAGGAGGGCATAAAGAAGTGTGGAGACATGGTGTAAACTGTTCCAGTGGGTCGGCAGACATTTACTGCCAGGCAGTGCAGAGTGTTGAAGAGTCTAGACTCTGGTTCAGATCCTGACTTGGCTGCTCCCCGGGTGGCCCTGGGCCTATGACCGTAGCTGTCAGAGTGTCCTCATCTGTGTCACGGAAGGAGAGGGATAGCGGCTCTCTCATGGGGTTGCTGCAAAGATGAAATGCATTATTCTTTCTAATGCACTTAGAACATTCTGGAACCTGGCCCATGGCAAGGGTTACCTGGTGGTATTGTCACTGCTGAGGCTCAGGAGGGGACTCAGTGCCAGAGTGCCAAGGGCTCCATCGGCAAGGAGCTTGCAGTTGGGTCTGAGACAGGTGTTCGAGGAGATCCCAGCCACACAAGGCAGCGAATGCTGATCAGTGAATAAGAGGCCCCACCATTATTGGCGGGGGCATCATCAAAGGGTTGGAGGAGGGAGGGGAAGGCTCTCAAGGGGGTTGTGGAGACAAGAAAATAAAAATACTGACCAGACCTGATGGCATCAGGCGAAGACGAATACGGTCAAATCCGTGCTTCTGCCCTTCACACACAGCCTTTTGTTAGCTGTGTGATCATCCCTAGGCCAGGCCTCAACTTACCTCATATCTGTCAGTAAGGGAGACTCCCCCACCCCCTGCATCAGCTCCTAGGGGCCCTTAAATCTGATGGAAGTTGTTGAGACTCTTCTACCCTCAACTTCCCCTAGGCCAGAGAGAGAAGGAGAGGTTAGAGGTCAGAGGATGGGAGCTGGGGAGCTGGGGACCTGGGGAGGACGAGGTGGAGGTGGATGGCAGTGTGGATGGAATTAACCAGAACCCTGTGTGTCTGGCAACCGGCAGATTCTTGTGGTAAGATAAGTGGAACCCTCTGCAAGGTAATTATTAGAGAGCATAAATTCCCCAGATAAGCTGTCCTCAGAAGAGATATTGATGGCTGTGGGGCATGTGCCGGGGGCCACCCTCCCTCCACAAATATTGACTCCTGTCCCCCATCTCCTCTGTCCCCCTCCTCTGCCTTCTTTGTTGCCTTTCCTCTAATCAGCTGCCCATCTGGCCCTCCTCCCCTACAGACCTCAGCCTACAGCTCAAGTAGGCTCTTCTGGGCCCTTCTTTTTGCTCGCCTCTTGGCTCTCTTCATGATGGAGGTCCCAGAACACAGCACGCCCACCCGCACCCCTGTAGTTCAGCAGGGTTGGTGGAAGAGGGGCAGCCCCTTTGGGGAAGAGTTTCGAAGAACAGAAGGAAGCCCTGAGCTTCACCTGGGTCCGGGTCCCCAGACATGCACTTCCCAAGGGCTGTTGGGTCAGCGTCAGGCTCTGTGAAGGGCCAGGACCCTACCTGGTCCCAGGGATGAAGAGAAGTTCGGGCAGGTGCTTAGCACAGGAGGCAGGGAGTAGGCACCTGTCGGTACATCTCCTGCTTCTAGCACTTTCTGAAGCCCCCTGTTCTCTCCAAGCCTGGGGGCCTCCTAGGGAGTTCACCCTTTGGCTCACATTCTCTAAGTATTTGTTTAACAACTGTAAAAAGAGGCAGAAGGCCTGATGAGGGGCAGCTGGAGAAGCAAGACTGTTTTTCCTGTCTTGTCCCGAGCTGTTCAGTTCCGGCCCCAGACCTGTACCCCAAGTCTTCACCAAACCGGATGTGACCGCCTTAGAAGCCCATTTACTGCCATCACTGACCATGTTCAGGGCAGAGGGGCCCTTACCTCTCTCTGACCCCAAACAGCTTATCAATAGAATGACCTTATCATTTATCAGCCAAGCAAGGGCACTTGTGAAAGGGAAAACAGAGTTACTAGCAATGATTGCTTGTACCTCCATGTGAACTGGCACCGCTCCATGCAAGATGGGTCCTATCTAGCAAAGCTCTCTGCCTGAGATAATGCTGTTACATATAAGCCTTTCCAACTTCCATGGTTCTCTGATGTTCTAATCCTGGTGAGATTGGACCCTGGCTGCCGCCTGGCTGGCTTGCCTTGCCCCTGCGTTCTGACTTTGTGCGTGTTCCATCGTTTGGCATATGTGAAGATGGTTCTCTCCCCTTCACCGATGGAAGCCTGGGGCTCAGCAGGGTTGGGAGACCTGCTGAAGATCCACAGTGATCAAATTCCAACTTCGACCTGGACCCGAGGTCCAGCCTTGATTCCCACTTGGGCCTCTCAGGGGCCAAGCCCCATTCCTCTGCTCCAGGGCATGATAGAATATCCTCACCCAAACTGCCAAGGGCTGGGATGCTTCTGGGAGCCGAATGCTGCCTCTGATCACATTCTGGAGAGCAGAGAGGGGGTGAGGGAGGCAGGGAGGCACCGCAGGCAGGAGAAGCCTGAACAAGAGCCTCTCCTGTGCCTGGTGGTTCCTAATAATGTTATTGGGAAAGAGGGGCCAAGGAGGGTTTCGGCACCATCCTGTTTGACAGGGAGCACCCAGGGAGGGGACAATGATCTCAGTGCCCCCATTTTCACTCCACAGGAGGAGATGAGGCCTCTGCAAACTGTAGGAAGCATGCTTCGTCCATTGGCCAACAGCGTTTTCTAATGAAAAAGGGCTTTCGAGAGAGGCTAGGAAAAAAGTAATTTCCAGCGATGAGTTTTGCATGCTGTAGTTAACAATAATTATTAAATAGGTAGGGTGAGCTAGTGCTTGTTTTCCTTATTATTAGCTGTATTTATGGGTTTTTATTAAGTTGTACCAGACTGGGATAATTGTAAAATGCTCTGCTTGAGCTGTGTGACTCTCGGCCTCCCATGCTATTTTCTTTCATTCCAAGGGCGGAGTCTTTTCATCATTTGAGACTTAGATTATAAACCAGGAGTTGGCAAACTTTTTCTGTAAAGGTCCAGAGGCTTTGCAGGCCACGCAGTCACTGTTGGAACTCCTTAATGCTACCATTGTCTGTGGTGTGACAGCACCTGGACCATACGTAAATGAATGTGCATGGCTGTCTTCCATTAAAACTTTATTTATAGGAATTTGTGGGGGCTCCATTTGGCCCGGGGGTGGTCATTCGCAGACCCCTGCTGTATACAGTAGAGAAGTCCTGAGACGCGGAGCCTGGACACTGAGGATCCGATCTCAGCCCTGGCCTGGTGTGACTGGAGGAAATGACTTCCCCACTCTAGTTATTGGTTTTCCTTGCAGTACAACGAGCGCTGGGCATTAGACAATCTGTAACACCTGGGATTCTTATGGTAATCTGGCATTTTCCTTTTTGTCCCCTCAGCCAACGTTCAGAGAGCCACAGGGCCTCTCAAAGCCCATTACCCCTTGTTCACCTTCGGGATGGATTTGGTTTCTAAACCACATAATAACGTTTTGTATCTCTCTGATGGTATCTTTTCAGGCAGCTCCATAACCAACCTACTTCTTGAGTTACTAAGAGGTGGCCCTGTGACAGGCTCTGTGACTAGCAGTACCTCTGGAACCGTTTGGCAGTTTGGGAAACCGAGGCACAAAAAAGAGAAAGGGCTAAGATTGCCCAGCAAATTGGTGATGCCCTTAGAGAAACCTGGTGCCTCCACACCTGCAAAAAAGAAGTGCTGTTCAAGTTATGCCAGTTCCAGAGGCTCAGTTCTCGGTGAGGGGGCAGTGGTGCCCCTGTGAGAGGCTGGTAGTGTCGTGGCCAAGAACAAGGTTCTGGGTGGAAACTGCCTGAGCTTATTGCTTCGCAGCACCCACCACTTGACACTCGAGGCAAATCACTGAAAACTCTGTGTGCCTCAGTTTCCTCATCTGTGGAATCGGGGGAAATAATGAGATGTGTGAGGATGAAATGATACAATCGGGTTGAGTGCTTAGAACAGTGCCTGGTGCACATAGTAAGTGCTCAGTAAATGGCGGCCAGGCCACAGTTTTTGTTACCACCATCTTGTCGCCTTTCTGTAAGTATGTTGAGGATGTCTCTTCCTCATTTTTATACCTGACTCATCTTCAACTTTTGGATTGGAGATCTGGGCTGACCTGTATGTCAAGTGATTCTAGATGAGGTGGAGAGACCGGAGGAAGGGAGGGAAGAATGGGGGGAGGGAGGGAACTTGGGAAATAGGTCCATGAGGAAAGGAGGGTCAGATTTTAAATGCAGTCAAATCCCCTTATATTATTGGGCTGGCAAGAAAAATAGACTCCCTTCAGTGGTTTGGAGGTTCTGGTATCTTTTGTTCTTATGCCAGGATATAGTTATGAGGGCAGATTTAGGTATTTCTAGGGTGCACTTACCTTTTGGTTTTGGTCTTCTTAGTTTCTCAGAATATTTCTATCTTTTCTACCAGAGAACTTAAGTTTGGTGACATGACCAGCCTCTTGGTCAACCTGGCTTTGTTCTGTCCTTATTAAAAGGTTTACAAGCATGTGCCTCGAAAAAAACAGCAGGCCAGAGGTAGTTTTCTCAGAGGAGTGCCAAGAGAAATTGGGGTGACTCTCAACCTTGTGGCAGGTTAAATGAGACTCAGTGCTTCTTTATTTGGCTCGATGTCCCTTAGAAGGGCAGCCTGGAGATCATTTGGTCTGCAGGGCGTTTGCTTCTACCGGCTGATTTTAACCAACTCTGACAGGAGGGCAGAGGCCCTCAAGCGAGGTCAGGACCACAAATCCCATCCCAGCAGGTGCATGATGGGGAGACAGCGCCCTCCGGATGACCTTCAAGTTCCCATTGATTTCCCGTCAAGCAGTGCTTCCCCACCCCCATCCTGCTCCTGCCCCTGCCATTACCCATAGGCTCGGGGCTCCGGAAGAGGACATGGATCAACTCTCTGGGAAAGAACAAGTAGGGGAGGTTAATTTAGAGACCGGTCCTTTCAGGAAACTGGAATAGGTACATTGGGGACCATCTTTTGGCACTGTTAGTTTACAGTGCCAGTATCAGGCCTGGAATGTTCTTTTTGGGCATAGAAAAGAAGAGCTGATGTCATGAAGGGCATCATTTATCCTCTTGCCCCCACTTCTCTGCTGGTTTTGCAGTGTGCGGCTGGCACTGTTGGGTCATGAGCAAGATTTAAGTATGGACAGTGGAATGGGCTCCTAACCCCCTGATGAGTGTGTTGGGCAGGGAGGATCAGAAGTGAGAAGGTGGTGGTGTCATTCTCTTTCCCTGTGCTGGGGGCCTCCCCCTAGTGACGGCTTTCTTGCCCTTTGGAAAGCCAGGCTCCCATACCTTTCAAGCTGTCCCTTGCAGGTAGCCTGGGTCTTTCACTTCTTTGTTCAGTGTTATTTGTCAAGCAATTTCCTTTGTGCCAAATCCTGTGTTGGGTTCAGAGAGTGGTAGACAAGAGAAATAAAGACCTGGCTCTCATGGAGTTCATAATTTTGTTATGTAGAGACAATCAGCAGGCAAAAAAAAAAAAAAAAAAAAAAAAGTTTGGTAGTAGTAAATATAATAAAAAAAAAAAGTAGAATGGGTCATAGCATAGGACTAGGGCAGAAGTGGAGAAGGGTGGCTGCCTTAGGGTGGGTCAAAGAAGACTCTTCCGAGAAGAGTCCAGCCATGAGAAGACCTGGGGGAACTGTATACCAAGAAGAGGGAATAGCACATGCAAGAGTCCTGAGGTGGGATGATTTTTGGTATATTCGAAGGGCAGAGAGAAGTGCAGTGAGGATGGAGTTGAGTGGGCAAGGGGGGGGGGCGGAGATAAGGGAAAATAGGAAAGGTGGGCATGGCCAGACAATCTGAGGGCCCATAGCTATGGGATGGAGTTTGGATTTTATTTTGAGTGCAGTGAAAACCGTTGGGGGGATTTAAGGAGAATGTCATGATCTGATTTCCATTTTAAAAAGATCACTTGGACTGCTGCGTTGAGAATTGACTACAGAGGATGTGTTCTTTGTGGCTGTGTTTTAAATGCCAGGCCAATATTCTCTTTATCAGGGAGGGCAGCCTTGAGGCCCTTGTATTCCAGCAGCGAAGATGGGGTCTGAGAATATGTTTGTCCAAGAATTGTCTCTAATCAATGGTCCACTTCTCCTGGCGAAGCACACCCAGGGGACAACATACTGGTGCCTAGCTCATCGCTGGGGTTTCAGAGAGGACTCAGTCTATGAACCAGGGAAAGTAAAAACACTTCCTCAGTCAATGAAGTTTCTGTGATGGGTGTGTATTTTCTTTCTAGGTATGCTTCACCCTAAGATAAAGCAGTCTTTTTTTTTCCACTTTTGAAAGTTGGTTGCATTCTACACATTCTTCAGCCTCCAGAGGAGAGATTTATTTTGTCACGTCTGGATGCCATTTGAAAGGCAAACCTTGGATACCAAAAAAGCTACAGTCTTCTTCCTCCCCCGAGCATCCCCCTTTCCTGGCCCCCCCACCCCCCCATTATTTACTGGAAGGAATCATCCTTTTCCCCTCCTGCCTCCAGTCTCTTGTCCTTGGTAGCCCCTTGACTTCAACCCTGAGTTGCATTTGTCATCAGAACACCCAGTGGCAGCTCAGAAATCATGGCCAGGTTCAACATAAATTCCGTCTTGCTTAGGCAGCTTTGCATAATAAGTCCCTGAAAAGTCTTCACCAGAGTAGATGCTGGAAAAGGGATTTATTGGGTCTAGCAGGCCTGAACATCAGACTGCGTGGCATTTAAGTCATCACAGGAGTTTTTAGGGTTCAAATTCTTCATCGGACTTGGCTTTTGCAAGGCAATACCCTTGTCTCCAAGGTGCCTTTCCTGTGATGTTATGAAGGTCAGAGTTACTGCCAGAGTGACTCAAAGAATGTCACGATCTTCTCCATAAATTTGCCTTCACCAGGTCTCTTGGATGTTTTGTGAGGGATGAGGCTTTCTGTGGGACTAGTCTACTACAGGTTAGTGCTGCTTAGTCCATGTCTGCTGCCAGGAAAAAAAAAAATTCAGGAACAAACCCAGCTGAGTTAAAGTCAGTTAACTGGGCTTTCCTGCTCTGCCATTAGAATGTGGCCGAAAGAGCATCACAAGGCCCTCTTGTTCTTCCCCTTGCTTTGGAGGTTAGGGAGCCATCCTTAGGTCAGTGAGTCTCATATGTCTCAGAATCACTGGGGGATCTATCAAAAATACAGATGTCTGGATTACATGCCAGACCACCGGAATCAGAATGTCACAGCCTCCCCGGCCCCCACCGATTCTGACGCAAACCAAAGTTGGAGAGCCACTCCCTAGAACATTCTCCTGGAGAGTGGGGTGTTGGGATTCTTGATAAGCACCGAAGCCTTATTTCCTGCATCAGCAGAGGAAGAGCTAGTCTTCCCGAGGTGATCTGATGACAGCACAGTATTCAGTGAGCTTCTTGTAAAGTTCAGAGAAGGGGAATATTAGTTCTGTGTCTTGCAGAGTGGCATGGATTTTGTAGATGGAGAAGCGAAAATCTTCAGAGCTGAAAGGATTTTTTTAAGATGGTAGGGAAAATTCAGTGAGATTTGAACTTACAGGATATGCGTTTTCAGTTGGCCAAGCTTGTGTTCTGGAGAAGCCAGGTAACTTCAGGCTCCCCTCATCTGCATGTGGAGAGTGTCCCAAGCATCTCTCAGCTGGAAGCTTCCATTAGGATGGCCTGACATCAGTATTTATCACATGCTTCTATAGTCCCAGCACTGGGCTTTGTTGGGTAACATGGAAATTTAGAACTCGTAGTTCCTGTCTTCAAGATTCCTATATTTTAGTTGGGTAGGGAGAGATAAGGAGGATGGTAGAGAATGGCCAAACACAACTGAGACAATCAGGCAGCTCTGAGAGGGCAGAGAGCAAACACTATTGGCAGGGATAACTGGTGTCCCAGAAGAGGCAGGCCTTCAGCCAGCCCTTGAACAGATTAAGATTAGCCAGGCCGGGGGCAAGAGGCAAGAATTTCAGGTGGAAGAAAGAACCTGAGTAAAGTATATTGTTGGGGTCCAGAGGTAGGGCTGTCTGATTCATATATACAAGAAGGTCAGATGAAGATTCATTCATTCATTCATTCATCATTCAATCCAACATGGCAAGCTCTGTGCTGGGCTTGGGGATAGAGCAGCAAACAAGCCAGGAGCTGTTTCTGTGTTTGGGCAGGCTTTGGACTGCTGGGATCATCATGCAACAGCTCTTCAGCTTTCCTTGTTGCCTGAGGTTTGGCCTCAGCCACCCTGCTGCCTAAGGTTTTGGGACAGAGGTTTGGGTTGTTGTCCACCAGCCTCAAAGACACTGCACCAGTGAGTGTGGTGTGTGTGTGTGTGTCGTGTGGGGGCATCAGCCAGCTGAAGCAGATGGTGTACCACAAAGTGGCAGAAAATGCTGCTCTTTGGGGGAAGGAGAAAGGAACCACCATTGATGAAAAGCATTTCCCTCTGGGTGCCAGAGGTTCCTTCTCATTTAATTCTCTCACAGACCTGAAGTAGGGGTTGTAGGAAGTAGAGCTGAGGCTTGGGGAGGGTAAGTAACCGGCCCCGGCGTTGTGTAGCCAGTCAGCCTTGGAGCTGGACTCAGATCTGCCTGATTCCAAGTCTCTGTTCTTTCTGTTCCACCTCAATCCCTCGGCTCTCCAAGGGCCCTGTCAGCCTCCAGAGGAAATTGGGCACCAGTGGGAGCCATCCTGCCTTCCATCCTGAGGAGTGAAAGACTAAAAACTGGGCTCCAGGGAGATTTCTTTTTGTCAGGATGGGTAGAAGAGCTGTAGTAATTATAGTCAGGGGACTGCTGCAGTAACCCAGGAGCTGGGTGTTGAGGACTGAACGGGAGTGGTTGCAGGCATTCTCTTGATTTTTTTTTGCAAGTTGTGACTAGACATCCATGCAATCTAAATCATCAACCTATATGTGCAACAAATTGAAGACTGTCCAAATGGAAACACCTACCATAGGTATATGAGTTGTTGTTGAACGCAATTCATCTGTGTGCTGGGCTCTGTACTGGAGGCTGGGAATAAGTCAGGAAAAAGGCCAGGCTTACAGGGTTACTGGTGCCCCCGGGCAGTTTAGTGCAAAGCCTGGTGGCTTTGTGCAGTGGCCCCGCAGATGTGGTCTCTGCCCTCATAGAGTTTATAGTCTTGTAAAGAAGATAAACAGTAAGCATGGCATGGAATTGAAATTGACCTCATGAATAGTATTACTGTTGCCATCTTTGTTGGAAGAGGACAGAATGAGGGAAGAAGGGGACTGGAATCTTGCTCCACCATCTACAGGCCTTTCTTCTTTTAAATATCAGAAACACTGCCTTAGCTTGGGCTGCTGTGACAGACAACAGAGATTGAGTGGCTTAAACGAGAGATATTTATTTACTTCCCCCAGATATTTATGTCTGGAGGCTGTGAAGTCCAAGATTAGGGAGTCAGCATGGTCTTGTTCTGGTGAGAAACTTCTTGGGTGTAGATGGCTGCCTTCTTGCTGTGTGCTCACATGGCAGAGGGAGAGAGAGAGAGTGAGAGAGAGAGAGAGAGGTCCTTCTCCTATCTCTTCTTATAGGGGCACCAATCCCATCACCAGAGCTCCATCCTCATGAACTAATTACCTCCCAAAGGCCCCATCTCCAAATACTAGAACATTAGGGTGTTAGGGCTTCAGTGCATGAATTTCAGGTGAAACAATTCAGTCCACAGCAAATACTCAACCTGGCTTTCTTTGAAGGGCGGCTTTAGGAACAGTGTCACTGTGAGGAAAACGAAGAGGTTCTTCCACCTTGCCAAATATTGCCCCCTGCTTGCTAGTTATTATAAAATGCTTTCCACAGCACAGTTAGACTTAAATATATTTAAATGCAAACAGGAGGAGGTTAGCATATTGGTGTCAATGAGTCTTAATGTGTGTTTGTGGGTGGTGGTGCAAGTGTGGGCAGTTGGGTGAGAGCAGGAAATCCAGGTGCCCGCAGAGAGGAGGAGGGGCCCATGGTGGGGAAGGAGGGGCCAGAGATCCTGCCACAGGCTAGGGCTTCTTGTTATCTCTGCTTATCTCTGTTTATGTGCACAAATAGCAATGATGGGCCAAGGTCCTGTTTTTACAGTCAAAGGGGACTGGTGGCCATGCAGCAGGAATGGACAGAAGAGGCAACTTCCTGAGAAATGAAAGAATCCAATGCCAGAGGGGATGAAGGAAAGGGAAGGGTCAAGGACACCTTGCTGGGGAAATACGGGGTTCTCTTAGGTCTCCCCCTCCCCCCACAACCCCAGAAGAATGGAGACTCTGGGGAGGGAGCAGGCTTCTGGCAGGAGATGAGGAATTTGCTTTTGGACACGTGTTTGGGGTATGGCAGGACACCTGTTCTTGGGTCAGAACATAGGACCAGAGGGACAGTAAAGAGGGAGGGCTCCAGGTGCCTGGGTTAGAGGGTTGGATCTGAGAGTCAGCTCAGGCCAGTGGATATGGAATAGAAGAGAACAGGCAAGGTGTTGAGAGAGAGAGAGGTGGAAGCATGAGGAAGAAAAGGAGCAGAGGGTCTTGGAGGGGCTGTGATGGGCTCTGAAAAGCACATTTGGAGCCTAGTTGGCAATCGTTTCAGAGAAGTCTTGTACCCCTCCGCATCCTCTTCGGTTCCCTGGAATCCATTTTTTCCACAGATAGGCTCAAGGAGGGTCACTGGAAAGCTCTGAGAACTATGCCTTACTCCAGATTTGATCGCTGGGGGATCTCACCCCTCACGGCGCCCCCAGAACGGGGCAGCCAGCGCTGCTCTAAGCCGCAGGCCGTGGGGGACAGAGCCCAGCAATGTGTCCCGCTGTGCCACTCCTGCTTCTGATTGTAGCCTCGGGTAGCCTGAACGAGGCTGTTGATGAGAACATCATTCTACTCTGCCTTGTGCGAGCTTCTTCCAGCCCAAGACATCCATCAGCCCGTGGTAACCCAGCCCCCTTGGTTTGATGCAGACAGGTGATGGCCAAGGCTGGGTGACCAGCCTGGGACATGCTGGTCACCACCCACTGCCAGCCTTGCCCCCCCCCCTCGCAACTTGAATGCAAATGTCACCCCTGGGATCCTATCATTGTGGGATCTTTTTTTTTTTTTTTTAAGAAATCCCATATTAAAAAGGACATTTGTCCTCTCTCTTGTTTAAATTGCTTTCCACGGGTTAGGGAGACCTGGCCATCGATTTTCTTCTTGAGAGCAGAACAAGCCCCGTGAAGATTTTGGCTAATTAACTTTCGGAGCGGTTCTGCTTGAATTTATCAAAAAGGCTGAAGTCTCTCTTCTCCTCCTGTATCTTGAAAAAGGCTTTAAACTTTTGTTTCCGAGTCGCTGCCAACGCCTGGTCTGTTTAAAAGTGACTTCCCTGGAGACAGGGGCAGGGAGGGTGTTGGATGTCACATTTTTGCAGGTTCAATCTTTAATACGGTTGTTCCAGTCTGGAGAAGGGTTTCTCTGTTTACATAAGAAAGGTATCGTTCACACAAAGATTACATTTAAAAATACACATCCCTGCTCCCCACCACCCCCAGCATGCCTGTTACTAATAACATCGCATGTTACTGAAAGTGGAAAGTATTTAAGATGAAATTAATTTTCGCCCAGCGCACCACTTTGTTTGACTTTCTCGTTCCATTCGGTGTGGGGCATGGACTTGGCCAAACTCACTTTTCATTTTCAGCAACTTCCCTTTCTTGTGCCTCTCTTTGGGATGTTGGAAGCAAGTTAGGAGCGTATCAGGATAAGTCTAATTTGAGATCCTGCTGTCGTTTTCTTTTATCCCGGCTTCCCGAATTTGTTTTGAAGATGGAAACCTTCTCTCCAGTCTAGAGTTCTAGTGTGCCATTTGCTTGGTTTATGGATTCTCTTTCAGCAGAATTTCTGGGGTTGGAAGAGTTAACATCTACTTTGGCCATCTGCCAAAAGATCGTGGGAAACCAGATGGCTGTTTCTCACATCGGACACCTCTCTGTTACCTGTTCTTGTCAGTTCTCATCAACGTGGTGCGGCTGGTCGCTGTTTCATGAAGGAGCTGGAGCATCCAGGATGCCCTGGATGGGGCTGTGTGTCATCTTGGCTGCACTGAGCTGTCTGGGAAAGTTCTGTCACCCTGAGCTTTAGCAGTGGAGGCATTGAATTCGGTGGGACACAGATGTGAACGCTTTGTAGGAAATGGTTCTTTATTTTTGATCAATCTCATGATCCTTGTTACCATCTTTGATTACATCAGCTCATGTTCTGTTTTATAGCATTTTAATAGGCTTCCATCCCCCCAATTCATTTCCAGCTGTGTGGCTATTATAATTTGATTACAGTTTGGTTTTGCAACTGCTAGGACACTTTCTGAGCACATTATGCCTTCCTTGTGAGGCTGAAGATGTTTAGAGGGGGAAAAGGAGCAAAGGGGCCTTTTTTTTTTTTTAAGTGGTATGTCAATAAGTAATTTCCAAAAGATGCCTCAGAAGCTTCAATGGTTGTATCGTCCCAGAATAAGAAATTTGCTTTAAATTCTTTGGTAGACTCTGACTTGCTGATTTTTTTTTTTTTAAAAGAGTATAGAAAAATCCCTCTAAAATTTTGCTTTCTTTAGTTCTCTAAATATTTTGGTTAAGAAATATATTATTTATTTATTTATTTATTTATTTATTTATTTATTTATTTGAGACAGAGAGGATGAGAGAGAGAGAGCACATGAGAGGGGGGGAGGGTCAGAGGCAGAAGCAGGCTCCCCGCCGAGCAGGGAGCCCGATGCGGGACTCGATCCCGGGACTCCAGGATCATGACCTGAGCCGAAGGCAGTCGCCCAACCAACTGAGCCACCCAGGCGCCCCAGAAATTATTATTTTTAACTCCGAGACTTTCTCACCCTGATTTTGGCTTCTTCAAATCTACATAGAACCAAAACAAAAGGACATTCATAATGTTGCTTCAAAGTGAGCTACTTGATTCTCCCTTCTGGCCCAACAATCCCTGTGGCTCCTCCCTTCTGCCTTTCCCCACAGCTCCCCACAAAGAAGTACAATTCTACCTGGCAGAGGCTAGGTTATGACATTTGTATTTCCTTGAGGCATTTATTAACCTCCAACATGTGCCTGTCTTTTATTTGTTAGGTATTTGATCTCACTGATTTTTTTTTTCTTTACATTTGATCAGTTTTACCAATGTTATATTTTTGGTCTTTGAAAAGGATACTATCTTAAAATTAGTAGCATCACCACATGTCCAAGGATACCAAAGATTCAGGAACATAAAATTTACTGTGCTTAATCAGATCACCACTCCAACAAACCAGAAAGGTCTTTCTATTTGTGTTTTAGATCCCAGGGATTAGATTATCTTGAATTCAAAATTCAACTCTTATTACAAATGCTTCCTTTGTTTTCGGTTAGAACGTCATTTTTCTTTAAGTGTGTGGTTTTAAAAGATTGGTGCATCGTATTGAATGGAGCACTGGGTGTTATATGCAAATAATGACTAATGATGTAATGTATGGTGATTAACATAACATAATAAAATAAAATGAAGAAAAAGAAAAAAAAAAAGGTTGGTGCATGCCTCTCTTCACCTCCTTTCACCACAATAGCTCTACTTTTAGGGGATATTTCCTCTGTTCTTCTAGTCTGTGTTTATATGGGTGTTTCTCTTCTGTTGTATTGGAAAGCCATGCATTGATACTGGTGTTTTGGGTTCATTCTAGAGTGCCTTTGCTGGCAATTACTGAGAACAAAGTCTGGCTAACGGAGGATGTTAATGAGGGGACTCTAGAAGCCTGAGCTCCTGGTAGAACCCGGGTAGAAGACTGTTTCAGAGCCACCTCTATCCTGGAGCAGGACCTCATGCTTCCTGAAACAGGGACTTGTCACTTTACTGGTGGTTTATCTAGGGGCCCTAGGCTCTTTGTTAAAGGGGATTCTAAATTCCCTGGTGGATTTGGTATGGGAAATATAACCTGATTGAGACCTGACACCAAGTTGGATTCTGCCCCTTGGCAAGGCTATTGGTCCTCATCGCCTGGGTCTTCATAACTCCATCATTTCCCCAGGGAGGGAGGTGGGTAACATCAGTTTCCCTCTGTGTGTGCTTCCATTTTTCCCTGGCCTCACTCCTCCTCTCTTCCTCTCCCGGGCAGGCTTGGGGACCAGTTCTACAAGGAAGCCATTGAGCACTGCCGCAGCTATAACTCGCGACTCTGTGCAGAGCGCAGCGTGCGCCTCCCCTTCCTGGACTCGCAGACCGGGGTGGCCCAGAACAACTGCTATATCTGGATGGAGAAGAGGCACCGCGGCCCAGGTGAGCCACGCCCCCCCGGCACGTGTGCACGTTCTGGCTTCGTGTCTGGATGGAGGAGGACTAGACCGCACTCGGGAATCTCCGCAGGGTGGCTGGGGAAGGAAGGGCAGGCTGTTCCGCAGGCCTGGGAGACTCTCAAGAACCTCAACCACTTTCCTAGCTCTTGGCGCATGTTCCAAGGGTGGTGTGGGGCAGAGACGCCACACTGGGGAGGAGGCAGCGGCAGAGTGGAAGAACTCAGGCTTTAGCCCCCCAAAAGGGAAGACTGAGGACGTGACAGCCATCTTCATCTTTTGCCCTTTTGTAGCTTAGTGGTTATAAGCTGGAAATCCGCAGTCAGATCTGGGTTTGAGGCTTGGCTCCTTCATCACACCTCTCTCCCTCAGGTTCCTCACCTGTAAAATGGGAATAATAATAGTATTTACTTTAGGATTTTGTCAGGATTAAATGGAAATATTCATAAAAGGCTTATGAGTTAGCTCATAGTAAGTATGTGTTCCAAAAATGCTGGCTATTATTGTTGATATTACTATTATTATTACTATGACACTAGTCTTAATAGGCACCAGAGAACAGAATAAAGACCAGTGGGTAGAGATTAGAGAGGCAACCAAAGTAATGCAGTTTTCTGGCTCTATATGGGTATATTTAAAAAACTTTTTATTATGAAAAATCTCAAATCCATACAAAAGTGGAGAGAACAGTAAAATGAGTGTGCATGTATTAATTGCCCAGCGTCAACAATGATCAACTCATGGCCGGTCTTGTTTCATTTATACTCACCGCCCACTTCCCTCCTTGACCCTTGGTTATTTTGAGGTAAATCCAAGGCAACATATTATTTTGTCTGTAAATTTTTCAGTATGTATCTGTAAATGGTAATGACATAAACAAATCCACAATAGCTATCAAAGCTCCAACTTAACAATAAGACATTAATAGAATCAAATATTTGTTCAACATTTATTTCCCCCTGTAGTTGAAATCAGAATCCAAAGAGGATCCCTACATTGTAATTGGCTGATGTGTTTCTTCAATCATTTTAAATCTGTAGGTCTTGGGGGGTGTGTGTGTGTATGTGTGTGTGTGTGTGTGTGTATCTGTCTGTCTCTCTCCCTTGCATGTTATTTGTGGAAGAAACTGGGTTGTTTGCACTGTAGGGTTTCCCAGAGTCTGGATTTTCTGATTGCATCCCCATGGTGTTATTCCTGTGAATTGGTAGTTAGGACTAGAGACTTGAGCAGATTCAAGTTCAGTTTTTTTGGGCAAGAACAACTCTTAAGTGACGGTGTGTACTTCCATCACGAGCCTCACGTTGCCTGGTTATCTCTCTTTTACTGATGTTAGCAGCCTTCCATGGTAGTTGCCTAGGTCCTTTATTCAATTAAGGGCTGCAAAAAGGTAACATTCAGTTCAAGGGCTGTCACTATTTTTTCATTTCTGAGCTCTATAACTTCTATAAAGAGAGACATCTCCTCATTAAAATTTTGGTTATTGTGAGGTATAGTTCACCTATGAAAGGTGGGATAATTTTGCCCCTTTATTTACCAGTTTATTTTATTTTTCATCATGATAAGTGTACTCTTTAATCCCCATCCCCTATTTCATCCCCCCTCCCACCTCCTTTCTGCTAACCAACAGTTTGTTCTCTGTAGTTAAGAGTCTGTTTCTTGGTTTATCTCTCTCTCTTTCTCTTTTTTTTCTTTGCTTGTTTGTTTTGTTTCTTAAATCCCACATATGAGTGAGATCATCATTTGTCTTTCTCTGATGGACTTATTTTAACTTAGCATTGTACTCTCCAGCTCCATCCATGTTGTTACAAATGGCAAGATTTCATTCTTTTTATAAGGGCATAATATTCCATTGTGTATATATACCACTTCTTCTGTATCCATTCATCTATCGGTGGACATTTGGGCTGCTTCTGTAATTTGGCTATTGTAAATAATGTATTTACCAGTTTTCAAAACAATGAGTTGGTTCCCTAGTATTTACCAAAGGTGATCAATAAAGTTATTATTTTGTTGAGTACCATCATGGATTCACAGATTTAAATGCACTGGGTACATTTTAATCCATTGTAGCTGTTATTCTTTTTGATGCTTCTATTGTCCCATCTTTGGCCAGTAGGGGTTTGGGCCAGTGTTGGTGTTTTGAAAGAATCCCAGTAGTTTCAGATAACTACCTTGCTATCCTAGTATTAAGACAGATGTTTTAGGCTCATCTTCCTGCCCAGACCTGGAATCAGATATTTCTCTAAGAAATCCTGTTGCCTTTTTGTAGGAAATGTTATTTAAAGACCATAATCTGGTGGTGCTCATTGTTGCTGGGTTGGTTGCTGTTTCTAGGACTTTTTAGTGACTAGATCTAAGAAATATGATTTCTTCTCTGAAAAGAGAAAATACACCTATATTTCCCATTCAATTCAGTTTTATACAGTTTTTACTTAACTATCCTAATTGTGTGTCTCCTTTCTCCCACACCAAAAAAATCCTGGCTCTTAATGATGCTGACATAATTACTTATTTGCTTTATCCCACAACATACACACCAGAGTATCAGAATAAAATGAGACTTCCAACAATGAAATTACTGAAATGGTTTCTTCTTCTTCTCCTCCTCCTTCTTTTTCTAATTCTTTTTGTCCTTAAGGTATTACCCATTAAGGACGTAGAGTCCGATTACTGTGTTTTAAGGTCACTTGAAAGAGTTCCTCTGAGTGGTTGTGCCATGAACTGAATACACAGTTGGATTTGTTTCATTTTGTTTTCACTTATTAGGTATTCCTTTTTTTTTTGAATTTCATACAATTTCTTTGTCTTTTTAAAATTGGTTTTTATTTTGAAATAATTGTAGATCCACAGGAAGCTGCAAACATAGTACAGAGAGATCCCCCATAGCCTCCACCCAATTTCCCACAATGGATATATCTTATATAATCATAGCACAATGTGGAAACCAGAAAATTTGATATTGGTAAAATGTGTGTGCACAGTTCAATGCCATTTTATCACACATACAGATTTGTGGAACCACTCTATAATCAAGATACAAAACTATTCCATCACCACAAAGATCTCCCTCATCTCTACCCCTTTATAATCATACTCACCTACCCCCTCATCATTTCAATACCTTTACAGTGTCTTAAACATTTCCTCTACACACACTGAAAACCACAGCAGAACTGTTAACTTAGAAAACTTAAGAAAGTGTCTATTGTATTTACTCATATTTTTACTCTTTCATTGTTCTTTCTTCCTTCCTGATGTTCCAAGATGCCTTCTTTCATAATTCCTTTCTGATTAAGTACTTTCTTTAGCCATTCTTTTAAAGTAGATCTACTGGTAACAACTTATCTTAAGTTTTCTTTCTTCTAAGAATGTCTTGATTTTTTTTTCCTTCATTCCTGAAGGATATTTTTGCTGGATATAAAATTCTGGGTTGCTAGTCCTTTTATTTTAGCATTTGAAAAATGTTTTGCATTTCCTTTTGGCGTGTGATGAGGTTTGTGATGAGACATTTGTTGTTATTCAAATTCTTGTCCTTTATAAGTGAGGTGTTGGGGCACCTGGGTGGCTCAGTTGTTAAGTGTCTGCTTTTGGCTCAGGTCGTGGGTCCTGGGATTGAGCCCACATTGGGCTCCCTGCTCAGCGGGAGGCCTGCTTCTCCCTCTCCCACTCCCCCTGCTTGTGTTCCCTCTCTCGCCGTGTCTCTCTCTGTTGAATAAATAAATGAAATCTTTAAAAAAAAATAAGTGAGGTGTTCATTTCTCTCTCACTGCTTTCAAGGTTTTGTCTTTAGTTCTCACAAATTTGATTTTGATATGTTTTGGTGTGGATTTGTTTGGAATTCACTCAGCCTCTGGAATCTGTAGATTTGTATCTTTTGCCAAATTTAGGAAAATTTCAGGGTGCCTGGGTGGCTCAGTTGTTAAGCGTCTGCCTTTGGCTCAGGTCATGATCCCAGAGTCCTGGGATCAAGCCCCACATTGGGCTCCCTGCTTGGTGGGAAGCCTGCTTCTCCCTCTCCCACTCCCCCTGCTTGTGTTCCTGCTCTTGCTATCTCTCTGTCAAATAAATAAATAAAATCTTTAAAAAAAATTTAGGAAAATTTCAGCTATTATTTTTTTGAGTATATGTTTAGCCCCACTCTCTTTCCCTTATCCTTCTGGGACTCTACTAACACAATTTTTAGATTTCTTGTTATACCCCACAAACCCCCCAGGCTCTGTTTTTTGTTGTTGTTGTTGCTGTTTTTGTTGTTTGTTTTTGTATTTAGTCTGTTTTTTCTCTGTTGCTCGGGGTTATTTTTATTTTTCTCTCTTCAATTTCACTGCTTCTTTCTTCTATTTTCTACATTTGTTATTGTTTTTTTTTTTTTTTTAAAGATTTTATCTATTTATTTGAGACAGAGAGAATGAGAGACAGAGAGCATGAGAGGGAGGAGGGTCAGAGGGAGAAGCAGACTCCCTGCCGAGCAGGGAGCCCGATGCGGGACTCGATCTGGGGACTCCAGGATCATGACCTGAGCCGAAGGCAGTCGCTTAACCAACTGAGCCACCCAGGCGCCCTGTTATTGTTGTTTTATTGTGTTTTTCAGTTTTATAATTTCCACTTGGTTCTTCTTTATATCTCCATTTCTTTGCAGAGACTTTAAATGTTTTCATTTGTTTCAAGTGTTCACGATTATTTGTTAAAATGTGTTTATGATGCCTCCTTCGAAATCTTAATTCAGATAATTAGGATTCAAGATTGATATTTCTTTTTAAATTTTTTTTTTTTAAAGATTTTATTTATTTGTGAGAGAGAGAATGAGAGACAGAGAATATGAGAGGGAGGAGGGTCAGAGGGAGAAGCAGACTCCCTGCTGAGCAGGGAGCCTGATGTGGGACTCGATCCCGGGACTCCAGGATCATGACCTGAGCCGAAGGCAGTCGCTTAACCAACTGAGCCACCCAGGCGCCCCAGGATTGATATTTCTAATAATTCTATCAGAATATTGTCAGATTAGAATTATCTGGCAATTCTAATATTGGTGTTGATATGTTATCTTTTATCTCATTCAAGTTGAGAGTTTCCTGGTTCTTCACATGAGTGATTTTGATTGAATCCTGGACATTTTAGGCATGATGTTGTAAGACTCTATATGTTCTTTGGTAAAGTGTGCACATCTTTTATCCATTTAAAAATTGGAGTTTTAAAAAAATTGAAATTTATTTGACATACAACACTGTGTCTTATTAAGGTGTACAACATGTTAAATTTATACATTTATAAATTATAATATGATTGCCATTGTAGTGATAATTATCAGCTGTATCACATTACATAATAATTCTTTTTTTAGTGGTTAGAATAATTGAGTTCTAATATCTTAGCCAGTTTGGTGATTATAATATAATATTGTTATCTATATTCTCTATACTCTGTATTAGATCTCTAGGGGGAATTGTTTGTTTTCTTATTATTAAATTTTGATAGTTCTTTATATATTCTGGATTCAAGACCTTTATCTAATATATGCTTTTCAAATATTTTTTCCCAGTCTATGGCTTATATTTTCATTATCTTAACAGTATCTTTCAAAGAGCAGATATTTTAAATTTTGATTAAGTACAAATTTATCAATTTGTTATTTTATGAATTGAGATTTTGTTGTTGTATGTAAGAAATTATTGCTTAATCCAAGGTCAAGCAATATTTGTTTGTTTTTTTCCTAGAAGTTTTATGATTGTGGGTTTTATACTTAAGTCTGTGATCCATTTTGAATTAATTTTAAAATATAATTTGAGATACAGATCCAAGTTTATCTTTTTGCAGATAGATATTTAATTGTTCCATCATAATTTGTTGAAAAGACTAGCCTTTCTCAACTGAATTGCCTTTGTACCTTTGTCAAAGATTAAATGTTCATAGGTATGTGGGTCTATTTCTGGACATTCAGTTTTGTTTCATTGGTCTATTTGTCTTTCCTCACACTAATATCATGCTGTCTTGATTATTGTATTTTTGTAATGCTTTTTGAAATCAGGTAGTGTTAGCCCTCTAAATTTGTTTTTCTTTTTCTAAGTTATTTTGGCTATTCCAATGTCCTTTGCATTGCTACATGAATTTTATAGTCAGTTTGTCCATGTTTACAAAAACTCTGCTGGGATTTTGATTGGGATTATGTGGAATTTGTAGATCAGTTTTGGGTAAAATGAACAATTCTCAATACTGAGTTTTACAATCCCTGAATATAACATCTCTCTCCATTTGTTGCCTTCTTTAATTTAATTTTTCCCACTGATGATTTTTAGTTTTTCGTGTACAGATATTTCACATTTTTGTCAGATTCATCTGACAGTAAGTCTTAGACAGTAAGTATTTAGACAGTAAGTCTAAGTACTTAATATTTTTGATACTATTGTAACTGGAGTTTTTAAAAAATTTCAATTTCTGATTATTCTTTGTTAGTTTACAGAAATACAGTGGATTTTGTATATTCATTCTGTATCCTGCAACCTGGCTATATTCATTTATTTTAACATCTTTCTGTAGATTCCACAGCATTTTCTACATAGTTGATTGTTGTTAGTGAAAGAGAAAACTTTTCTTTTCAATATGGATGACTTTTATTTATCTTACTTGTCAGTTGCACTGGCTAGAATGTCTAGTATAATATTAAAAAAAAGTGTTTAGAGTGGACATCCTTATGTTCCTGATCTTAAGGGAAAAACATTCATTTTTTTCATTATTAAATATGATGCTAGCTGTGGGCATTTTGTAGTTGCTTTTTATTAGACTGAGGATGTGCTTATTTCTAGTTTGAGAATTTTAAATCAGGAACTGATGTTGGATTTTATTAACTGATTTTTCTGAGTCTGTTGAGATGATCATGTGATTTTTCTTTTGTGGTTTGTTAACATGATGAGTGACATTGATTGATATTTGAATGTTCAACTAACATCGCCTTCCTAGATAAACCTCACTTTGTCATGATGTATTATCTGTTTTATATATCATCAGATTCACTTTGCTGAAGTTTTATTAGAGGTTTTGCATCTATGTTTATGAGAGGCACTTATCTATAGTTTTCTTTACTTGTTGTGTCTGTATCTGGTTTGGGTATCAGGATGATGTTAGCCTCATTTAATGAGTTGGGAAAAATTTCTTCCTTTTCAGTTTTCTGGAAGAGTTTATGTAGAATTTGTATTTTTTCCTTAAAATGTTTTATAGCATTTACCAGTGAATTCATCTGGGCCTGGCAATTTCTTTGTAGGAATGTTTTTAAAACTACAAATTTAATGTCTTTAATAGATATTTAGGTTATTCATTTTATATTGAGTGAGTTTTGGCAGTTTGTGACTTCAAGGAATTTGTCCATTTCATCTAAGTTGTCAAAATTGGTTGTACAATGCTGTTCTTACCATTAGTATATTATTCTTTTAATATCTGTAAAACCTTGTGATATATTCTCTCTTATTCCTTATGTTGGTAATTTGAATTTTCTTTTTCATCTAATCAGTCTAGCTGGAGGTTTATCAATTTTATTAATCTCTAAGAAATAGCTTTTGATGTAATAGATTTTTTCCATTTTTTTTTCTGTTTTCTATTTTCTGTTTTCTGTTCTGATATTTGTTTTTTCCTTTCTTTTCCTTACTTGGATTTAATTTACTCTTCTATTTCTTCTATTATTTCTTCAGGTAGAAACTGAGGTCATTGGTTTGAGACTGTTCTTCTTTTCTACTATAGGTGGTTTCTAACATAGTTTACCCCAAATATAAATACTGCTTTAGCCTCATTTCACAAATGTTGATACTGTATTTTCATTGTCATTCAATTAAAAATGTTTTCTAATTTGTCTTTTGAGTTCTTATTTTACCTATGGATTATTTAGAAGTGTGTTATTTAGTTTCTAAACATTTGGGGGATTTTCCAAATATATGCCTGTTACTTATTCCTAATTTAATTCCATATGGTCAGAGAATACTTTGTATGACTTGACTCCTTTAAAATTTACTGAGACTTGTTTTATGGTTCAGAATATGGCCTATCTTGGATAAATTTTCTCTTTGGTCTGAAAAAGAATGTGTATTTTCTTGTTGGTGGTTGGAATGTTCTATAAATATCAATTAAATCAAGTTGGTTGATATTATTGTTCAACTCTACATCCTTACTGATTTTTCTGTTGATTTGTTCTATGAATTATCAAGAGAGAGTACTGAAATTTCTGACTATAGTTGTGAGTTTGTCTATTTATCCTTACAATTTTATCAGTTTTTGCTTCATATGTTTTGAAGCTCTGTTATTAAGGGAATACACATTTAGGGTTATTTGCTCTTGATAAATTGGTCCATTATCATTATGTAAGGACCTTCTTTATCTCTACTAATATTCTTTACTATGAAATCTGCTTCCTGTGATATTAATATAGCCATTCCAGCTTTCTTTTGGTTAATGTTACCATGGTGTATATTTTTTCATTCCTTTACTTTTAATATATTTGGATCTTTATATTAAACGTAGATTTTTTTTGGTAGGCACATATAGTTGTGTCTTGCTTTTTTTTTTTTATTAACATATAATGTATTATTTGTTTCACGGGTACAGGTCTGTGATTCATCAGTCTTACATAATTCACAGCATTCACCATAGCACATACCCTCCCCAATGTCCATCACCCAGCCACCCCATCCCCCCCACCCCCCTCCACTCCAGCAACCCTCAGTTTGTTTCCTGAGATTAAGAGTCTCTTATGGTTTATCTCCCTCTCTGGTTTTGTCTTTTTTCATTTTTTCCTCTCTTCCCCTATGATCCTCCGCCTTGTTTCTCAAATTCCACATATCAGTGAGATCATATGATAGTTGTCTTTCTCTGATTCACTTATTTCGCTTAACATAATACCTTCTAGTTCCATCCACGTTGTTGCAAATGGCAAGATTTCATTTTTTGATGGCTGCATAATATTCCATTGTAGATGTCTTGCTTTTTACTTTTTTTTTTTAAGATTTTATTTATTTATTTGACAGAGAGAGGCACAGCAAGAGAGGGAACACAAACAGGGGGAGTGGGAGAGGGAGAAGCAGGCTTCCCGCCGAGCAGGGAGCCCAATGCGGGGCTCGAACCCAGGACCCCGGGATCATGACCTGAGCTGAAGGCAGACGCTTAACGACTGAGCCACCCAGGTGCCCCTATGTCTTGCTTTTTAAATGCAATCTGACAGGGGGCACCTTAAGTGTCTGACTCTTGATTTTGGCTCAGGTCATGATCTCAGGGTTGTGGGGTCGAGCCCCTCTTTGGGCCCCATGCTGGGCATGGAGCCTGCTGAAGATTCTCTCTCTCCCTCTCCCTCTTCCCCTCATCCCTCACTTGTGTACGCACACACATGCACTCTCTCTTTCTAGGAAAAAAATAAATAAATGCAAACTGACAATCTGTGTTTTTAAAATTGGGATATTTAGACTATTTACATCTAATGTGATTATTGCTATAGTTTGGTTTAAAGCCATCAGTTTGCTATTTGTTTCCTATTTATCTATCTGTTTGTTCCCTTTTCCCTCATTTTCTTCCTTTCTGGGGATTAATTAAGTTTTTTATGACTCCATTTTATTTCCTCTGTTGGCTTGATAACTCTTTTTGTTATTTTAATGATTACTTAATGTTTGTAGTCTCCATCTTTAATTACAGTTTGCCTTCAGGTGATACTTTACTACTTCATGAATAGTATAAAAACTCTACAATAGTATTCCAGTAAACAGAATAATACTATCCACAAAGACGTCCACATCTGGAACTCATGGAAATGCTGCCTGACATGGCAAAAGAAACTTTGCTCTTTTGATTAAGTTAAGGACCTTAGATGGGGAGAGTATTATTATTATCCAGATGGCCTCAATGTAATCATAAGGGTCTTTATAAGGGGGAAGGCAGCAGGTCAGAGTCAGAGCAGGAGATGTGACAACAGATGCAGAGGTTGAATTGAGGCCACTGAAGAAGAGGCCACAAGCCAAAGGATGTGGGTGGCCTCTAGAAGCCAGAGAAAGCAAGGAAGCAGATTCTGATCCAGTTTCCAAAAAGAATGAAACCCTGCTGAAACCTTGGTTTTAGCTCATTGAGACTGATTTTAGACTTCTGACTGCCAGAATTGTGAGACAACAAATTCATGTGTTAAGCCTCTGAGTTTGTGGCACTTCATTATGGCAGCAGCAGGAAACTAATACAAGTGTACTTTTAACTTTTCCCTACTGACCTTTGCAATTGTTGCCATATATTTTAGTTTTACATATGATATAAACCTTTTTACTACACTATCATTATCTTTGTTTAATCATCTTTTAAAGAATTTTAAAAAATAAGAGAAAAACACCTTACATAATTATTCATATACTAAACCATTCCTGATGCTTTTCATTTCATTGTGTACATCCATATTTAGATCTGGTATCACCTTCCTTCTGCTTAAATGACTTCCTTTAATATTTCTTGTAGTGTGGGTCTGCTGATGATTAATTTTTTAAACTTCTGTATGTCTTGAAATATCTTTAGTTTGCTTTAGTTTTTTGAGAGATATTGTTTTGGAGCATAGAATTTAAGTTGACAAGTTTTTTTTTTTCCCCATTTCAATACTGTAATGATGTTGAACCACTGTTTTCTTGCTTGCATCATTTCTAATGAGAAATCACCCTTATCTTTGAGCCTCTTTGTATAATATGGCTCCTTTCTCTGGCTGCTTTTAATATTTTCTCCTTATCACTTTTTTGGGTTGTTTGTTGTTGTTTTTTTTTTTGGCTGAGTGGCTGCAAAGACTTTATCAAATTATTTAAAAGTGTTGGCATTTAAGTATTCACATATGTACATTAAATAGCTATATAGACTATCAATATTTTTGAGCAATTTTGATTATGATGTGCCTTGTTATAGTTTTCTTCATGTTTCTTGTGCTTAGTTTTATTGAGGTTCTTGGATCTGCATGCTTGTAGTTTTCATTAAATTTTGAAAATTTCTAGCCATTATTTCTACAAATATTTTTTCTTCCCTTTTTCCTCTTTGGGGACTCGAATTACACATATATTAGGCTTTTTGAAGTTGTCCCACAGCTCACTAGGCTGTTCTAGAAAAATTCTCTTTTTCCCATGGTTTTCATTTTGGATAGTTTCTATTGTTGCACTTTCAAGTGCACCAATTTTTTTCTTCTGCAATGTCGATTTAATCTGACATTAATCCCATTCAGTATTTTTTATTATTATTATTTTTTATTGTTATGTTAATCCCCATACATTACATCATTAGTTTTAGATGTAGTGTTCCATGATTCAATGTTTGTGCATAACACCCAGTGCTCCATGCAGAACGTGCCCTCCTCAATACCCATCAGCAGGCTAACCCATCCTCCCACCGCCCTCCCCTCTAGAACCCTCAGTTTGTTTTTTAGAGTCCATCCTCTCTCATGGTTCGTCTACCCCTCCGATTTCCCCCCCTTTATTCTTCCCCTCCTGCTATCTTCTTCTTCTTCTTTTTTTTTTCCTCTTAACATATATTGCATTATTTGTTTCAGAGGTACAGATCTGAGATTCAACAGTCTTGCACAATTCACAGCACTTACCAGAGCATACCCTCCCCAGCGTCTATCACCCAGTCACCCCATCCCTCCCACCCCACCCCCCACTCCAGCAACCCTCAGTTTGTTTCCTGAGATTAAGAATTCCTCGTATCAGTGAGGTCATATGATACATGTCTTTCTCTGTTTGACTTATTTCGCTCAGCATAATACCCTCCAGTTCCATCCACGTTGTTGCAAATGGCAAGATCTCATTCCTTTTGATGACTGCATAATATTCCATTGTGTATATATACCACATCTTCTTTATCCATTCATCTGTCGATGGACATCTTGGCTCTTTCCACAGTTTGGCTATTGTGGACATTGCTGTTATAAACATCGTGGTGCATGTACCCTTTTGGATCCCTACTTTTGTATCTTTGGGGTAAATACCCAGTAGTGCAATTGCTGGATCATATGGTAGCTCTATTTTCAACTTTTTGAGGAACCTCCATACTGTTTTCCAGAGTGGCTGCACCAGCTTGCATTCCCACCAACAGTGTAGGAGGGTTCCCCTTTCTCCGCATCCCCGCCAACATCTGTCATTTCCTGACTTGTTAATTTTAGCCATTCTGACTGGTGTGAGGTGGTAGCTCATTGAGGTTTTGATTTGGATTTCCCTGATGCCGAGTGATATTGAGCTCTTTTTCATGTGTCCCATTCAGTATTTTTTTTAAATCTCACACATTGTAGTTTTCATTTCTAGAAGTTAAATTTGAATCCTTAAAAAAATCCATTATTGACTTATCTTTTGAACATATGGAATACAAATGATAACTGTTTTAATGTTCTTGCTGCTAATTTTACTGTCAGTATCAATTCTGGATTGGTTTTAATTGATTCTTTCCTTCTCATTATAGGTCATATTTTTCTGCTCCTTTTTATATGCCCTGTAATTTTGGATTGGATGCCAGACATCATGAATTTTACCTTGTCGGTGCTGTCTATATCATTTATTCCTATAAATATTCTGGAGTTTTGTTTTGGGACAGTCAAGTGACTTGGCAACAGTTTGATCTTTAGGTGATACTGGAGCAGTGCTTAGTCTAGGGCTAAATATTCTCTGTCAGAGAGGTAAGACTCTTCTCTGACTCTACCCAGTACTCCATGAATTATGAGGCCTTTCTAACATGCTGGTGGGAACAGACTGTTTCCAGCCCCTTTGCACACCAGGCACTCTTATTTCTATTCTTACTGGGTGGTTCTTTCTTCAATATTGAGTAGCTTCCTCACAAGCATGCACTGATTAGTACTGAATTGAATACTCAAAGGGGACTCTCTGTGATCTCCAAAGTTCTTTCTCTATGCAGCTCTCTTCTGTTTCCTATTCTGTTTCTTGAATTCTAGTCACCTTGGTCTCCCCAGACTCTCAGCTCTTTCTTTTCACTCAGACTCAGAGAGTCTCTTGGTTTCCATCTGTGTTCCTCTTCCCTATGCTGCAATCTGGAAGCTCTCTTGAGGTAGTAAACTGGGGCAATTATAGGGCTTATCTTGTTCATTTCCAGTGTTTCAGGCATCACTGTCCTTCATTTCCTGATGTCCATGGTCTTGAGAATTTTATTTCGTATTTTCTTTCTCTTTTGGTTTCATGTAGGAGAGTAAATATGATCCTTGATACTCCCTTCTAGCCAGAAGCAGATGTTTGCTTTTTTAATTTAACTGTATAAAATATTCACATGGTTCTAAAGTCATATCAATAAAGCATGGTATAATCAGAGAAAGTCTTGTTCTGTCTCTGTTGTTTTACTCTGTCCCTTTCTTGTTTCTATAGGCAACTTCCTCTTCTCCTTGTTACTATTATTTTGTTTTTGTTCTTTCTCTAAGTAAATTTTTTTCTAAGCTTTTGGTTTTTAAAAAACTATGTGAACGTATGACATATGTATTTATGTACATATTATGTGTGTGTATCCCCATTTATTAGATAAATGATAGTATGTTATATACACTATTCTCCACCTTGCTTTTTTCACTCCATTGCAGGATATAGTTCCCTCCCTCTATGTCTCAATAGCTTCATAATAGTCCATTGTGTGTATATCCTATTGTTTATTCAGCCAGTTCCCTATAGATGGACATTGGATTATTTCCAGTCTTTTTCTAGTATTAAAAATGATACAATGAATACATATTTTTGTGTTTTTGCATTTTTGCATATGAATCTGTGATATAGATTCCTGGAAGTAGAAATGCAGGGCCAAAGGGCAAATACATATGCAGTCTTGCTAGATATGCTAAATTTCCCTTCATAGGGTTTTGCCACTTTGCATTCTTACCAGTGGTGGATCAGATTGGTACGCATATTTCTAACACAATATTTCAGTAGCACAGTAGACTGCTCCATGAAAGGGTGAGGACTAGAATTATTGAAATGAAGGCCAGGGTGGAGGCTCTTGTCAGGGATGTTGGAGAGGTGATTCTTGTATCGGGTAAGAGTCAGACCCAATAATGTTTAAGCTCCCTTCTCACATTATAATGCTATTATTCTTAAAATATCTTTTTCTGATGAATTTAGAAGGTATGTAGTGGTTCCCCACACATTTTATGTGCCTCTCAACAATGCTTTTATATTATCAGGATGCATTTCTCCATGAGCAATTTTAGTTGGTGATGTGGAAGGAAAGGAAAAGTAAATTCCACAAGAAATGGCTTGATGGGGGTGAGTGGGAGGGCTGGGGGATATTTTCCTGATAGTTTTGGTGTAAGGAGCTGCTTTCCCAAGGGAAGGACTCAGAGGTTCAAGCATGCTGTGTGTGGACCAGTAATGGGATGGCTTGGTGGGGAGTTAGGTTAGTGGAGAGGTTTTGAGTGTGGGCTGTGGACTAGATTACCCTTTGAATTGTATGACCCTGTGCCAGGTACTTAATCATTGTTAGCCTTACTGTCCTTGTCCTTTAAATGTCTCATAGGATTGTTGTGGTGAGATAACAGTAAGTGTGAGTTACTAGCCTAGGACAGAGTAAGAGCTCAGTAAATGTTAGCTATTGTTACTGTGTCAGTGTTTGAGCGTGATGGGGCCAGTGAGGGGCTTGGGAAGCTCTGGGCCAGAAGGGGCAGGAGGCATACTGGATTTGAGGCCTACCTTACCAGGATAGTTTTGGTACATGGGACATTAGAATTGAATGTTAGAGAGAGAAGCTAGCTTATGGAGAAGAATGGGAAGGGTGGTTGGAGGGGATGGTTGGTGAGCCAGATAGAGAGCTGTGCTGAGGGCTGGGGTGTTGTGCCTACTGCCCAGGACTTCAGGCTTTCAGGGAAAAGAAAACACACTGAGACCTGGGATGCTTGAAGGGGGCTTCACTGAATAGGTGGTCCACAAAGTCAGGACAACTTTTATTATTTTATTTTATTTTATTTTTTAGGACAACTTTTAAATAAGCCAAGAGAAGAGGGGAGGGCAGAGAACCAGGAAATATCATGGGTGTAAGTGCTTGTGAAATATGTCTTGCCCGCTCCTCAAGCCCTACCTCTGGACTTACCGCTCATCCCTCCAGCTCTGTAGAGTTGGTCCAAATTGGTGTTTTCAACCGCAAACATTAATGGAGCACCTATTATATCCTGGGCCCTGGGAATATAAATATGAGTAAGAGTTGATCTAGTAGCATCCTTATGTAGGAGTTTTTCAAACAACAATTGCCTTGGTTATCTCTGATGTTCTGGTTTAGTAGGATTGGGCTGGAGTCCAGGCATCTGCCCTTTTCAATAACTACTTATACAGTTCTGATGCCCAGTCTTGGGGAAGAACCCCTGGCTTTTGTCATTATCTGTTTATAAATATGGGGGCTGTTGGTGACCCATTGTGGAGGCATGTGGTAGGAACAACATGCAGAGGAGCTCTTTAATGGCAGTGATGGTCTGAAGAGCAGCCTGCTGTTCCATCCCTTTCCTGTCCAGTAGGGGGTGGGCAAGGGGGAGATGATGAAAAGGAAGCAGTGTTTGGATTCTTAATTTGGAAACTTGAATCCTGTTACCCCTGTTCTGAGCAGGTGTGGTCACTGCCTCTTTCCTGTAACTCCCATCCCCTCCGGTTCTTCAGCCTCTCGTTGGCTGTCCTTCAAACCCAAGTGGGCGGATGGGACAGATGGTTGGGATACAGGTGACACCTGTCCACCCTGGGGACCGAGAGTGGACAAATTGGCATAAGTTACAGGAAGGTAGATTTTGATTCAAAATAAGGGTGAAGCGAAACTGTTTATCACAATAAGAGTTGACCAACCACAGGCAGTCTGTCCTGTGAAGTAGTGAGGTTTCTGTCGCAGGGCGTGTTCGGCGGCAGCTGCTGGCCCACCTCTCTGAGAGGCGGCACGGTGGGCTTGAGCTGCCACCGCTCAACTCTGGCTGGGGGAAGAGGAAGTTACTTCAGTTCTTTTCTTCTTTTCAAACCCTGTTCCTATCCCCTATCATCCTTCCTTCTCTTTTCTGTCCCACTTCTTCTGAATTCTTTTTTTTTTTAAAGTTTTATTTATTTATTCATGAGAGTCAGAGAGAGAGGCAGAGGCAGAGGGAGAAGCAGGCTCCCCACCCAGCAGGGAGCCCGATGCAGGACTCGATCCCAGGACCCTGGGATCCTGACCTGAGCCGAAGGCAGACGTTTAACCATCTGAGCCACCCGGGCGCCCCTTCTTCTGAATTCTTTTTTTTTTTTTTTTTTTTTTTTAAGATTTTATTTATTTATCTGAGACAGAGAGAATGAGAGAGACAGAGAGCACATGAGAGAGGGGAGGGTCAGAGGGAGAAGCAGGCTCCCAGCCGAGCAGGGAGCCCGATGCGGGACTCGATCCTGGGACTCCAGGATCCTGACCTGAGCCGAAGGCAGTCGCTTAACCAACTGAGCCACCCAGGCGCCCCCTTCTTCTGAATTCTTAATAGCTTATGCTGTGTCTGTCAGAAATAGTCCTGACACTTAGGATCCACCTGGTGATTTGGTCAATGCTGGTAACAAGTGACTTGTCTGGAGTCTGCTGACCATCCAGGCATCAAAGCCCATCCTGCTGTTTTTTTCTGTGGAGACAGCTCTCCCTCCAGCCAGTGTGTGAGTTCGTGTGTGTGTGTGTGTGTGTGTGTGATGCCTGGGTTGGCATCTGAGTACGGGTGGTACAGCTGGAGTTGCAGCTCAAAGGGACAGAAAAGCAGTTTGCTTAGTGGGGTATATGCATGGAGGGGTAGCTGTGGCCTTGGTTACCAGGGAAGACTAGTTCCCCCCCACCCAGTCTTTGTCCTGCCTCCTTTCCCCCCTCCTCCACAGTCCCCCTAGCCCCAGGCTCACTCCTTCAGGTTAATTTCCCTGGCTGCAGCTGTGGGTCCCCCCACCCCTTTCCTCCCTCCTCCATCTACCACACACACAGGCTTTGAGTTATGTGCCTCCTGTTCTAATGAGATAAACAACGTAACTCTCATAGGGCTCTGCTCGTCCCTCTATAAGTGGAACTCCGGGGCTGAATGCATTGGCCCTATAAAGGCACCCTGGTGCTTGTCAGCCTAGGGAGGAGGGCAAGGAAGGGGGGCTGGAGCCCCGAGAGAGTTCTTGGGGCCATTTGCTTGTTGAGATGAGGTGGAGTCAAGGCAGACATCAAAGAGAGGCCTGTTTCTACCCTCATGGCTAAAGGAGCAAAGAGCAACATGGGCACGCAGGGTGGCGGCCTTGTCATGCCACATGGCTGTCGAGTCCAGACTCATCTAAATCAGCCAACTCACAATAATTAATAACTGACATTTGCACAAGGCTTCATGGTTATAAAGAGCTTCTTCTTGAATATAAGCTAATCCCCGCAACAGCCTCTGTAAGGTAGGTATTGTTAACATTCTTATCTTCTGGGTAAGGAGACAGGCTCAGAAATGTGTGATGATATTTCCAAGATTATAGGAGTGGTGGTATGAGGACTCATGTGCTCTTCCTCTGCACCGCGGGCCTTCTGTAATCCATCAGAGAAAGTTAAAGAATGATATAAAAACAGTCCCCTCTTCTGGCCATTCGAACTACCTACTACCAAGTGGGTGGGTGAGTGGGTCTGCAGCTATAAACTGAACAGCCCAAGGCTGCATTGATGCTGCTGACCAACAAGTGCAGTGACCAGGTCTCAGGGAGGGCAGAGGCCCTGGGCAAGTGTTGACAGTTTTGACCTCTTGTCATTTAGATCTTTTGAGTGCTGTCTGGACCAGTCCTTTCTTACTCACCTGCTCTTGGTCAGGTTGGAAATACTATGAAGCAGTCTGTGGGGCAAGAAGGAGCCTAAGGCACAGAGACTGCCATCTTGGGGTGGATTCTGTACTCACCTCCTGGCCCCACCTCTGGGGTCCCTCTTGGCTGGTTTGGATGTGGGTGGATGAGTATCCTGGAACCAGGAATAGCAGGTCATTTGCTTCCTGCATTTCTGAATCTGATTCAGTTCTGGTTGAATTCATTTGGTAAGTACTTCTTGATATGCCTACCAGGCACTGTGCCAAGTATTAGGGATACTAGAGATGGACATAGTTCCTGTCATCCTGGGTCTTATAATGAGCAGGAAATTAATGACAACATGTTGGGGGAAACACTGGAACCTTGAGATGCTTTTGGGAAGGCCATGAAACTAATCTTGATACATTAGAGAGAATATCCAGGCAGTAACTAGATGATGCTTAGACACCCAGGGGTTCTTGGCCAGACATTGGAACAATCTATAAGGTTCTTTAAAAAATAGTTGGCCTATTTCCTCCACCCATTACATTCAGATTGGGTAGTTTGGGCATTAATTTTTGGCCTTGATGTTATTAAGAAGTTCTCCAGGTTCAGTCTGGATTTTTGGGTTCAGTCTGGATTAAGAATCACTAACCCAAGATGAGTGGGGATTTGTGGGGCCAGTTCTGGGTTGTAGAGTACTGGGTCTGCCCTTGTACTTGGCCTCTGTTGGGATCCTGGGGCATACCAGCTTCAGAGGTGGCTCGAGGGACCAGAATCAATGCAGCCATTCAGGAATTCTAGGGTCAGAGATGACATGGTCCTGGAGTGAATCACACCAGAAACATCAAACTATTCCCAGTGATGCCTTCCCTCAAAGAGAGGTCAAAACTGGACCTTCCATGGAAGGGAGAGCAATATTACTTTGATTCATTTGGTCTTCTCCAAATCAACCACAAGGCTGGTCCTTAGAGCACAGGGAGCTCAGAGCTTTGGGATCCTCCTACTGTGCAGAAGCTATGAAGCTATCAACAAAATTAAGCATTAGGATGACTCTTGGACATGAAAAGCCCTTAGCTCATGACATCAGAGATTTTTCTGGAGCTTCTAGGCTCCATGATCCTTAATGGTTTCTGAGAACCCAAATAGGGGAGCGGTGGGGACCTCCAACTTCTTCATAGCCTTGCGACCTGTGGGAGAAGCTATGTGATTAAAAATGAAACTTAGCACTTAAAGAGAATTTGACAATTTTGCTTCCTTTAGTACTGGAATAGTTGCCTCTGCTTTGGACCCAAACCAATAAATGGGTAGAGATGACTAGTAAAAATGAAAAATGGAGAAATGGATATATAGCAGTGAAACTTTGGTAGATTGTCTCTGCAAAAGGTCCCCAAATGGCAGACAGCCGATGGAAATAGGGTCCTGATATTTTCTATCCCTGTGGTCCTAGGTCTAGGAAATGACCTTCCCACATGGGTCTAATGGTTGTCACATGCCCCATTTATCTATCTGTGGTTGTTATGACAGATGGCGCTCGTGTAGAACTTTGGTGCCAAAGGCCAAATCTAAATGGAGACTCTTGAGAGACAGTGTGGTTGGCATATAAGCCCAGCCACTGGACTCTTGCCCATTTCTTTCTGAAAGGCCCAGGCAAGTGGGCAGGGATGTAGAAGTATGCTGGCTCTGCAGGCCGAGGAGCCTGGTCACCAGAGTAGGCTTATATTCTGTTGGAGGTTCTTGGGGCTTGCATTGGCTTCGGCGAGATGCCAGTAGCTAACAGTGGGTGGAGAAAGTCAGTGGGTAGGAGATCTGGATCCTTGATCCTGTTTCCTTGAAACGCTTCCCAGTCCAGACCATCTATAGGTAGGCAGACTGACTTCTGCTGCTTTGCGTGGAAGAGAACCTGCTTTACCTGGACCTGTATAGAGGGGCAGTTGATGGGTAGTAGCTGGAGGTCTACTGCCTTGGAAACACTGTCGTGAGGTTGAATCTGAAGAGGTCCCTCTGATCTCCCCAGACCAGGAGAGCAGAACTGTCTTGGTCATGGTGATGATGGTCCTGGGCTTACAGAGACAGCATGGTGAAGCAGACAGGGCAAGGGTCCTGGGATCAGATGACCTAGATACTGTCTCTGTTCTACCGTCAACCAGCTGTGTGACCTTGACAAGTCACGCTACCTTTCTGGTCTTCAGTTTCCTCTCACTGTGAGTGAGAAGCTTGGACAGGGAGGTTTCCAAGGCCCCTTCTAGCCTGGAGCCTTTAACCTTTATGCTGTCTCTGTCCACAGGCCTCGCCCCGGGCCAGCTATATACATACCCAGCCCGCTGCTGGCGTAAGAAGAGACGATTGCACCCACCTGAGGATCCTAAGCTTCGGCTGCTGGAAATAAAACCTGGTCAGTGCCCTCTGGAGCTGGTGGGAGCGGTGGGGAGGGCTGGGCTGGCCCAGGACAGGGTTGCTTTGCTCCTTTGTCTATAGAGCTGAGTTTTGTGGGAGAGTGAACCTGGCCCATGGTGCCCAAAGGTGTGCCTCTGTGCCTATTCTCCTGTATAAACATGTCCATGTATTCACCTGAGCATCCTTTCCTCTCGTCTCCCTCTTGCCACCCTGTGGAGTAAAGCAAGCAGGCAAGGGTGGGAGCAGGCCCAGGAGGAATGCCTTTTCCAACAGGGCCCCAGGAGGTGTAAAAAATAGAACCCATCTTGGGCATGGAAATGGGAGGGTCTGAGTTCAAAATTTGCCTCCAGGCAATGCTGAGTGCTTTGTGGCCATGCAGAAGGAACTGGTTAGTTTTCTCCACTACTGACCTATTAGAACACTTCTGACTTGATGGCTACCTTCAGACCTGTGTCTAGGTTGCAGTGAGGCCAAGTGATTGTCCTGGGTCTTCAGCTTTCAGAGAGTCTCTGGTTTTAGGGGTGCTACTAGGGCTGGGAGGTGACTCAGGGTGGTGGGGACAGTGCTGACAAGTGGAACAAAGGCAGGGCTGACATGTCCGCTCCCACTGTCACCAAACAATGCAGACCTGACTAAGGAAGGCTGCCTGGCAAGGTTACCTCACGCCTTTCCATGTTGATTTCTTAGCCTGCATTTTCTCTGCAAAATCTCTATTCACAATTGTTTGGGATGCTTTCACTCATGGTTCTATGGTTAAGCCTGTTTCGATTGTTTATTTTAACCTAGATTTCACTCGTCGGAGAAGTTTTATTTGTTAGAGATGGGTGGAGGCTAGATTTTTTCAATGAGCTCTATCCACGTTCTTGATGGCCCTGCAGAATTTACAGACCCTTGCAAACACTTCCGGGTCGTGACTGAGATTGTTCCAAACTCTCAAGACGGAGGTTGTAGGAGAGCCAAGCCTCCCTGAGCAGTATAATCCAGTAGAAATATAATGCCAGCCACATGTGTCATTTTATACTTTCTGGTAGCCACATTAAACAAAGGAAAAAAAAACAGGCGAAATTAATTTTAATTATAGATTCTATTTAACCCAACACAGCAGTCATATTATCATCTTAGCATGTAACCAATATAGAAATGATGAGTGAGATATTGTACATTCTTTTTTTGTATTATTTTTTAATTCCAGTGTATATTTTACACTTTTAACATATCTCATTGCAGACTGGCCACATTGCAGGTGCACACATGGCTAGGGGTGCCCATGTTGGTTGGAGTTGTTCTAGAACTACACTCAAAGTGTGGTCTTGACCGGCAGGCAGCATAGGCAGCCCCAGGGAGCTTGGTAGAGATGCAGAATCTTGGGTCTCACCCCAGGCCTGCTAAGTCAGAGTCTGCATTTTACCATATCCTGAGGACTGCATTCCCCACGATGCACACTCAAGTTTGGAAACACTGGTTTTAAAGACTTACAGGTGGTCAGATCAGAAGTCCGCATGGTGTGACTCCACATCACCTATGTTTTTTTTTTTTTTTTTTAAAGATTTTATTTATTTATTTGACACAGAGAGAGACAGCGCGAGAGGAAACACAAGCAGGGGGAGTGGGAGAGGGAGAAGCAGGCTTCCCACGGAGCAGGGAGCCCGATGCGGGGCTCGATCCCAGGACCCTGGGATCATGACCTGAGCCAAAGGCAGACACTTAACGACTGAGCCACCCAGGCGCCCCTATGTTTCTTTGTTAAACATGAGCAATTACCGATATGAACAGTTTATTTTGGAGGTGGGGACTTCCTCCTTCTTTGTTCTGGAATCATTGATCCTGTTCTTTTGGAAGTGCCATGGATCAATCCTTACCTGGACCAATTTCATTGGTCGACCCCTGGCTCGATCCTTACCTGGACCAATTTCATTCTACCCCATCCAGGGCTTTGCAGGAGGGGCTGTAGCAGGAGGCTGACTACATGCTGTGTCGTCTGTGTGGACTTTGAAGGGAGGGTATTAGTGAGGTGTCTGCCACTAGCTGGATGTGTCTCCATGGTGGAGTATGTGAACCCTCTGGGTATATTTCCCCATCTATACATAGGCACAGTGGTACTTGGGGATTCCTAGTTGGGGTTCAGTTTTACCATGAGGTTCACCTAAGTCATCTGTAATAGTATTGCCCTTTTTTACCACTTTCCCCCCCTTTCTTACTCTTTTAATTAGAATTAAAAAAAAATTTTGAGTAAGCAACACAGTCACGTGTTTTGACATTCCAAGGATAAAAAGCATATATAGTATGCATAGTGAAAAATAAGACCTAGTCTCCAAAGAGGCCATCAGGTCATCAGTGGCACCAGTTTCTTGAGATTCTTCAAGAGATTGTCTATGCACACACCAAGAATTACATCCATATGACCTTTTCCTCGTCTTTTGACATAGCACGGCCACCATGTGTTTTGCCCATTCCATTGAAAAATGTGCCTCAGGCATCGGCCCTATCAATATATAAAGAATTTCCTCATTCCTTTTTTACAGTTACACAATATTCCATTGTATGAATGTACTGCAATTATTTTAACCAGGTTGTTCCCATTTTTTGTCTCTAATCTTCCCAGTTTAACTGGAGATGCAACGAGTATTTTCACATGCATGTATGAATTCATATGAAATTTCAAATGGGAGGACATCTCATACGCAACTTATCAGTTTAAAAGATTTTTCTTGTAAGTGCTTGATGCTAATTTTAAATTGTTAGTCTTTATTCTTAACGTTTATATAGAAAGTCTTTTTTTTTTTTAAGATTATTTATTTTAGAGAGAGAGAGCAGGAATAGGAGGGGCAGAGAGAGAGGGAGAGAGACTCTCAAGCAGACCCCATGCTGAGCTCAGAGACTGACATGGGGCTTGCTCCCATGATCCCATGACCCTGAGATCATGACCTGAGCCGAAAGCAAGAGTCAGATGCTTAACCGACTGTGCCATCCAGGTGCCCCTAGAAAGTCTTTCTTAAGAACACTTCGGGGCGCCTGGGCGGCTCAGATGGTTGAGCGTCTGCCTTCGGCTCAGGTCATGATCCCAGGGTCCTGGGATCGAGTCCCGCATAGGGCTTTCTGCTCCTTGGGAGCCTGCTTCTCCCTCTGCCTCTCTCTCTCTCTCTCTCTCTGTCTCTCATGAATAAATAAATAAAATCTTTAAAAAAAAAAGAACACTTCGTATTAGATTAATTGGAATGTCTTTTATGGAACTGAAGACATTTCGTGCTGTAAAATACCTTAGACATCATTAGCTCTAATTCCTTATTGTATGAGGTTCAGGCAGGTTAGGAGACTTACTCAAAGTCACACAGCAATTCCTGTGGGAACAAGCAGAGAATCCACGTTGCTCAATTTCTCTATTCAGTGCTTTTTCTGCTTCTTTGCGCTGCTCATAGGTACGTTAACTTAAAAAAAAAGAAAAAAAAACTTTAGCAAAGTGTTTCCCTTAAAAACTTTATTTTGTGATTAAAAAACTAATACATAAATGATTAATATGCACCCAAGAGATAGTTGGAATTCCTTTAGTTATAAATGTCAGACACACACTCCAACTAGCCTAAGGAAAAAAAGAAGGGAAGTTGGTTCATGTAATGTTAGATCTCAGCGTTGCCCTGGTTTCAGGCATAGCTGCATCTAGGGGTTCAAACATTGTAGTGAGGGCTCTGAGCCTCTTTCCACCTCTCTCTTCTCCTTGTGGGGCAGGCAAGGTGGCCATCTGCAGTCCCAGACTCTGCACTCCTTAGACGCAGCAGAAAGTCCCCTTCAATAGCTGTGGCAGAGAAGTCCTGGGAAGGACTGATTAGCTGGCTTGAGTTTACGTCTGCCCTACCAATCACTGCCACCCAGGGGTTGGGGAGCTCTGATTGAATCATCATCGTCATCATCATAACCAGTGTCTGAACAGCACACTGTCATTTACAAAGCCCTTTACAAAGCATTTTCATTTACAGCATTTCCTTTGGTCCTTACCATAGCCCTGGGAGGTAGAGCAGGAAGGAGGGCATCCAAGTGGAATAAGCCCACGTTATATATTAGGGAAATCTGGCTGCGGACAGCGCCAGGCCACGCAAGCTTTACTGTGCTGTTCACCTATCTGGGAACTGACGGTCTCGTTGTTGGTGAGACTGAGGAAGAATTTGTTTTATGAGTGTCTGGCCCTTTTGTCTACCGACATGTCATGACCTGTGGGCAGTGGGAAAGGGAAGAGCCCCGGGGCTGGGGGTTCGCTGGAGCCAAGTGCCCACCAGCACATCATGTCTCTATCTGCGATCCTTTAAAAGGTTGCCTTGGCCTCTGCCCTCGTGCTTGGGGCAGAGGCTGAGATGGTCTCGGCCCAGCCCCCTGAGATGGGGTGGTCCTGTGGGAGGATGCTCTCTGGGAAAAGTGAGTGCCAGCTTGTTAAGAATGGGCCCTCAGAGGCGTAGCCATGTCCCAACGTGGCAAAAGATCCCAAGTTTGTGGGGCTCTCCCGTCCATGCCAGCATCCAGGCACTGAGAAACAATAAACAGCCAGTCCTGGAATAAATAACTGAGCTCTCTCTCAGGCGAACTTGTTCCCCCGATTTGGGGGATCAGATCTACAGCTACGCCTACTAAAAACAAAACCCCCCAAGCCGTGGGCCAAATGCGTGTCATTTCCATATACCGTTCTGAGTCTGCCCTACGGGGGCCGCACGCTCAGGCTGCCCCTTGCACCAGCGGGCCACCGCAGGCTGTGAATGAAACGGCCGGGGGAGTGCCTGAAAGTCGGTGATAAGGAACCTCGGCCTTGGACCTCGGAGCATCAGGGAGCATCTAGAGAACGCGAAGCTGCACGGATCACTGTCTTCCTAGAGGTGCCGCACGGTTGAAGTTGAATTTTTCACATAAGCCAAAATGTCAGAAAAGGGCCTTCATCCAGGGCCTCAGCTAGCCGGAATGGCAGCTTTGTGCAAGAGTAGAAGACGCCCTCTCTGGCTGCACGTTTGCAAAATGATGTCCCTTCTGCTGGTGAATAGAGCCCAAGCTGGCTCTCAGCCCTCTCTGTCCCCTTGGCAGGTCCCCACCTTCCAGTGGCTCTGCCCACTTCTGAGTGTGACTCAGGCTAGAGTCATGGCGAGAGTCCCTGGAGCATTTGCTATAAATTCCTAGGAGGTGGGGACAGTCAGTTGGGTGAACGAAGGCTGCCTTCCCAGGGCTAGGGGAGCAGCAGAAAGAAACAGGGACGAGGGGAGAGGCGAGGGATCTCCTCTCTCTTTAACACACTGCCGTGGAATTGGGTATAACCTTTTGGGAGGTCGATGCTTAGTACCTATCAGTATTTAAAAGGCACATGACCTTTGACCTAGAAATTCTGCTGCTAGGAATTTATCCTACAGATAAATATATACTCCCAATGTGTAAGGTCATCCATTGTGACATTGTTCGTAACAACAATAACAACAAAGAATGGGAACAACCAGGAGGTCCATTGGTAGGGGACTAGTTAAATATATAGTACATTCATAAAATAGAATACTATTTTGTCTTTTAAAGAAATTAGTGGGAAAAAAACGGAAAGATGTCTAAGATATATTGTTAAGTGGAAAAAGAAAAGCAAATTGCACAACATTATGTATAATCCTTTTTGGGCAAACCTTGCTGAAAATCGATAATCAATTTGTCTAACCTGAGCTGAATCGCTTTAAATTTATGGAAACTAGAAGACTAAGTTTATGTTGAAAGAAAACCAATGAATGAACCAATCAATCCTTGGCACCCCTCCACCACCCAGCGCCTAGGATACCATCCTGTCTTCTCTCTTCCCTCCCAGCTTCCCGCTGCGAGTCTCCTGAGGTCCCCTTGACAAGCTCCAGGAATGTAGTTATGTCTGTGATGCTCAGAGCCTCCCCTGGGCTCCACTGTCAGCACCCTCATTTCTTCAGGGGGAGAGGGAGAGGAGTTCCCCCGATTTGTGAGAGACGGGGGCACTGGCCTGGAACAGAATTGTCTCAAGGCATGAGTTTTCTTCCATGTCAGGCCCCTCTGTGGACAATGAGGAGGTGCCACAAGCAATTTATCATGCCAACACCCAGTTTGTACCTCTTGTCTTCCTTTGTGTCCCTGCCTGAAGCCTGCCAGTGATGGGTAGCTTTCCGCAACAGAGGCCGTCAGGTAAGAGTTGTCCTTGACCTCAGGTCTGCAGAGCTCTGTCAGGAAACCAGGTCAAGGCAAGGGGAGGGGGTGTAGATTAAGGAATCTCGAGGGACCTTGGGGAAGGTCTGAGGACAGGGCTGCAGAACCGTCTACGTCTGGTTCAGCCCCTGAAAGGCAGAGAGCTCGTCTGGGCTAAGGACACATCTCAGGGCGGGGAGAGGGGAGGCGGATCATGGCTGCCATTCAGTCATCGTTCAGAGCTGGATCACACACTGGTGGATTACCCCCTGTCTTGCTATCCTCATCCCATCTTCCTCACTGTGACTATGACATCCTGCCTGTGTTTCTTTACTACTCGCTAAAAATAAAAATGTGTCTATGTGTGGGTGGGATGGGGCTGAGAGCTGCGGAGAGCTCTTTGGGACCTGAAAACATTCTGTGTCCCTGGACCTATGTGTTTCTCACGCCTAACATCACCCCTTCAATCTGTCTTGAATAAATATCTTGCAACCTCCTACTTGCGTGGGCGTCTGAAGGACAACACATACAACATTATTTCTCTCCACTGACTGACAATGGAGTTCAGTGTTCTCTGCTGCTTGCACTTGGCTGCAGAGGCGAATGCAAGGTGTTTCACGGTGCAGCTATCACAATTCATGCAACATGAAGACTGGGGCAGAGGCCTGGTGCCAGAGAGGGGCCTCCCCTGGACCATTTCCCCAAGAATGGAGCTCTGTCCTTGTGAAGGGGGAGCTGAGCTGGCAGGAGAGAAAGGTGGATAGTAAATATCCACCAGAAGGCCCTGAAGCAGGGCAGATGTTGGGCAAAAGCCAGCTGATTAAAAAAGAGGCCTTTAACTTCACTTTGTGTGTGTGTGTGTGTGCGTGTGCGCGCACGTGTGTTTGGATGAAGAGAAGAAAAAGGCTGGGAACAAACTTTTACTTGTGTCTCTTTGGATTAAATGCTTGGATGGTCTGCTTAGATCAATTTAGCAGCTTCCAACCCCAGACCCTTTGGTACCCCTGGTCTAAGGTAGATTTTATCTTCGTTTTAGAGGTTGGGGAACTGTGGCACTGAATTAGGAAGTTAATTTCCCAGGGGAGATCAGCAGTGAGGCCAAGGAGAGAACCCTCAGGGAGAGCCTGTTGGAACTGGTGCCATGTTGCTCCAGGACCCAACACACACGTTCACGGTGGTGTTCTCAGACCAATAGGGCCTTTACAACAGATGTTCTTTCTGCTCCTGGAATGTACCTGAGGCCTTGTAAATCCCTTCTGCTCCAGGATACTTGGGGAGCAACACGGCTCTTTGCCACCCTTGCCAAATTCCAAGGGTGATGGGAGGGAAGGCAGCCAGGAATAATAGGGTTCTGGTTTTTTCTCTAGGGTTTTTTTTTTTTTTTTTTCCTTTGGCAGCCACTCAGTGACTGGGGATGAATGATCAGGATGGTCACCACCCACCACACGTCATTGGGGGAACATAAGCCGAAGGGCAGGACCCCTGAGGAGATGGTAGCCTAGGGTGCCTCAAAGCAGAGGGTGCCCCAGCAGACCAACAAGCAAGTCACGGGGACCCTCCGAAGGGCGCCCCCCACAAGGGGGCGGTCCAGGCAGAGAAGCTTGAGTCCTGCCTGCTTGGGCAGGGGTGGAGAGGCCTGTTTCGCCGGCCTAGGATGCTGTCCCCACCACACTGCACCGGCAGAACCCCACAGATGGGAGCAGGCTGCGGCCAACTTCCCCAGCTTTTGCAAATCCTGCATCTTAATTAGTTCCCTACTGCTTTTGTACATGGCCCACATTTTAATAGTCTCCAGGCTTCTTCCACCATTTGCTCTCTGATGTTCGGCGTGATTTCTCTTCTCCTCCAGACAGTCCCCCTGACTCCTCCAGCACCCTCCCAGTCCGGGAACAACTTAAGGAATGCCGATGTGCCAAGCATGTAGCCCGAGATTGATGAGCCTGTCAGCTGGCTCCCTCTGCCCCTGGCCCTCCCCCTCTCCCGGGTGCTCCTCGCAGCGATGAGCCTGGCGGGGGGTGGGGGGAGCGGTGGGCGAGGTGGGAGGCGAAGGAAAGGACCCGTGGAGCCCCCAGCCAGGTGTGAGCCGGTGGACACCGTGACCTTCTCCCGGCCTGCAGAGGAGTCTGGCTGTGTCCTTCTGAGGGGGAAGGACACTCCGGCTCCCACCCGCATCTGTCAGTGCTTATCTGGCTCTGTGCGGGGGCTGCCTGAGCTTGGTACAGCTGGGAGAATGGATGCCTCCAAGTGCATCAGGGGGAAATGACCAGTCATTTATCTCCTTCCTGCAGTGTCAGAGCCTGCAGCCATCCATCCTGAAGGCTTGAAACAGCGGCTTCTTTGGCTCTTGTTGGCCTCCGGAGCAGGAGAGCCGGGGAGAGGTGGGCAGGCCCCTCCAGCCCCCCGCTTCACGCTGCGACTCTTCGTGCTCCCTCTGCCTTCCTGGCAGGCTGGGGGACTGAGGCGGGGCTGTCTCAGCCCTGCTTGCAGCCCGCGGGGCTCCGGGAGCTGGGGCTGGCGGAGGACGCGGGTGGCAGCCGGGAGTGGGCAGGGCAGCGTGCCCAGCGGGGGCCGAGTGTCCATGGTCACGTGTGCCTTCCCACCCGGTGGCACCGCGGTTAGAGCATGGGTCATCCACCACGCTGCCTGTTCGCTCCTGTCTCTCCCCACTGGGAGGTACAGTGCACACTTTGAGGGCAGGAACCCACCGGTTTCTTCATCTGGCTCCCCAGCACCCAGCACCAGGCTTGGCACGTCGCAGGCAGACGGGAAAGATTTATGAAAGGGATGGAGGAGAGAGAGGTGCCCAGTGTTGGGTCTCAGCCTCGGAGAACATGGGTATCTCTCAGCATGCCCGTTTCACAGATGAGGGAGACCCGAGCTGACTGTGGCAGCTGGCCTGGGCTTCCTGTCCGGTGCCCAGCCTGGCCTGTGGGGCCTGTCCCAGGTTGGCCACCTTGCCCCTCTTCGATTTTAGGTCATAGCGGCCTTTGCTGTGCCCTACAGCTGTGCTCTGCAGGAGAAAAGGCACCAAAGGATCCCAAGGCCTGGGTTCAAGTCCAGACTCTTCCACCCGCTGGCTGTGTGATTTGGGGCAGCTACGTAACAACTCTGGCCTTGGCTCTTCGTCCGTGAAAGGCAGACCCTGGCAGCGGCTTTGCTCACATCATAGGGCTGTTCTGAGAGTCCCAACGGAGGGTGGACCTGGAGGGCTTCTACAGAGACGCCGTCTCTGCACTGTGCTGCCGGGTGGGCCGCGGGGGTCTCGGCTAACGCCACGTCTGTCCTCTGCCCAGCGACGTGCCCTTTGCTTGAGGAGCGTGTGCTGTCTGGCCTGGAATGGCACCACATTCTGCCTTTGAGTCTTTTAAAAGCCCCAAGTTTGGAACCTTTTATACCGAGGAGAGAAGACCTGGCACCTGGCTGTGGGATCCACCTCTACCAGACCCACAGCTTGCAAAAGTCACCCCTTGTGTCCCAGAACTCTAGCATCCGTTGTCCAGGGCACAGAGGTCAACTTAGAAGGGTTCCTCCCCACTTTTACTGACACCTATCATCCCATAGTGGGCTAGGCCAGGCCTGTCTGACTGGCTCTTTTCTCCTGCCCATGGCCTAGGCTGCTCCACCTTCTTCTGGAAAGCCCTTCCTCTGTGGACTTGCTCTGGTGTCCATAAGTCTGCCCCTCAGCGCCGGGCACTGACCTCCGTACCCGTCCTCTCTCCTGGTTCACTGTGTGTGGATGCCCCCTGCTCAGGGGCCAGGGGACTGCTCCCTGGATGTATCTGGAAACCAGAGTGCAAGTGCCATGAAGGCAGGGCTCATGGGGATCATGCACAGCCCTGTCCTAAGCCCTGGGCTCATTGGTGGGGCCCCACACATATTCCAGTAACTCCCGACTGCTCTGCGCACTCTGCCTTTCCTCCTTCAGTTATTTTCAGAGTGATCCTCTTAAAATACAGGCAGCATCATGTCACTCTTTGCTCGAAACTTCCAGTGGCTTCTGATCACACAGTGGCAGCCGACCTCCTCTCAGTGGCCTGCATGGCCCTTCAAGGCCCCTGTAACTCTGGATTCGTCTCCTGCTCTCCCCCCAGGCTCACTGTGCTCTAGGCTCACTGTGCCCCGGCTTTGGGTCATTGTACTGATGGCTCCCTGGCCTGGAGCGTCCTTTCCTAGATATCAGCGTGCCCCCTTTCCCCTCCTCAGGTTTCAGACACATTTCAAAGTGTAACCACCCTCCTGCTTCCCCCGATACCCCGCGTCCCCTCCTCTGCTCTGCTTCCCTGCCAAAGCACTGATTATCATCTGTTGTGCTCTAGGTCTCACTCATTTATTTTAGGTATTGTGCCCCCCCGCCCCCCAACTAGAATACAGTTTCTGTGAGGGCAGAACTTCTCCTCTCTTGTTCACAGCTGTGTCCTCAGCACCTAGAAGAGAACCTGGTACATAGTACATGCTCAGTAATGATTTGTCCAATGAATGAATAGGACAAGGAAGGCATTTTCCACGTGGTTCTGCCGTGACTTCCAAATCTGCAGGTGCCTACCCTGGACCTGAAGCAGGGCTGGACTCTGGCCTTCAAGCTAGGTCTCACCCTTGGTCCCCTCTGTCCTCAGCACAGCTCTGGACTCGGCCTCTTTGCTGCCACACTCCCTGGGCTGGTGCCCAGGCTGGGGGAAGCCGGGCCACACTGGTTCCGCTGGTTGAGAGGATCCGAGGGTGAGGAGCTTGCTGGGAAGTGCCACCACTTTGGAGGCAGAAGGGAGGGCACTCACAACTGAGCATCACGCCTCTTGTGCAGGCACTCTGTGTCCCTTGTCTCAGCCCCACAGCAACCCTGGGAAGTGGGCTTTGATCCCTTACTTTTATAGTTAGGGAGATCAAGGCCCAGTGTGTGGTGTCAGGAACTAGAGTGGAACTTCCACTCCGGAGAGGCTCCTGCACTTTCTGGTTATCTGTATTCCCTTGAACACAAGGGAGATATCACCCCTCCATGCGCCGCCATCCTTCCCTTCCCGCACCGTCCTGCTAAGCTGCATCCACCTGGTCTGCCAGCCAGCCCAGTGGTGAGCTTCCTTTGGCCGTGTAGGTGTTTTTCTGGGCCTCAGGGGTGGGGAGATGCTTATCTGAGGGGCTCACCCCTGGGTGCTGTGCACGAGGGCCAATCCTTGCATGTTGGCTTGGATGTGAGAGGATAGGCACACCAGGGAGTGGGGGGCAGGGGCCATATGGGGAAACAATCAGCCCTCCCGTTGTGTGGATATCATGGGATTCTAAAACAGGTGGTAACAAGGGCCTGCAGGGTGCAGCCTGGGTGATGGGTCCTCAACGTGAACCTCATCTATTTTGAGCTTTATGAATCACAAAACAGGGAGTCAAATGCAGCCAAGAAAATGGCATCCCTGAGGAATGAGCAGATGGATTTCTGGGCCTGCCACCATCTCAGGAAATCAGGGCTTTGGTCTGTCCCCCACCCCAATCTCTTCCTCCGTGGGGTAAGAGATAACAATATCCATCCCCTATTCTTTCTCCCCATGAGTCTGAGAGTCTGATGGGGATAAATGAATTAATGATTCTTAAGCTCCTTGCTTCTTGGTGTAAGTTGATGTATAAATCCAAGGAAAGAGGATGAGCTTAACTCCTTACAATAATAAGCACTCAGAAGCAAAAACTGCACATTTGTATTTTTAAAGAAAAACTAGAGGCAGGTAAAAAAAAAAAAAAATCTGAGCACTCCCGATGTAGCAGGAGGATTGTCTGCCATTGTCTGTGGGGTCTCTCCCTCCCTTTTGCACCATTGCTCTGTCTCTAGGCCCCTGCGTCACAGAGAGCCCGTGATGGATGGATGGATGGATGTGCCTTGTCGGGGTGTTTCACCACTATTTCCCTTGGGGCAGACTGTCTGTTCGCAGAGCACAGCCTCCCGAAAGATGGTATCTCTTGCAAACTCGACAGCTAACAGACAGCTCCTCTCTTTGTATATTTCCCCAAAGAAGAACTGTCTTAATCTGTTTTCTATATGGCATATTTTATTATAATCCATACATGACTTGCAGGTTCCCGGTCCTCCACCCTGAGCCAAAAAACGCATGAGGAGTCAGAGGCTCTGTGAGCCTGTGACATCCAGGCGTTTGCATTTTTAAGTGGCCTGGGATTTAATTACTCACTGTGCTCCCATGTTGCACTTTCGGGCTCAGCTCGCCTGCATCCTGTTAATGAGCTCAGTGGCTCTAACAACCCAGTGGAAGCTTTGCTTTCAGTGTGTTGGGTGGCAGGCTTGGGGCACCTGTGTCAAAAGCCTGTGGCTTTGATTTCCATCAGGGAGGATGCTGCCCTGTCCACAGCCCTAGATCGAAGCGACTGCTCTTCTCTCGCAAATTTTTTTTTTTTTTTGCTTTAATTCATGCATTTCTTTCTTTCCTTCTTCTTCTTCTTCTTCTTCTTTTTAGAAGACTTTCTATGCTTCAATCCTTGTTTGTCTAAGAGGTTTTTTCTTATTTGGAAACCGATTTGCTTCGGTTTGCACAGAAGCTGTCTCTAGTGTGATGGATCGTGCTGGAAGTCACCCAAGGAGTATCTCTGCTCCCAATTAGAAGTGGAGGTAGAGCTCCTTACGGGGGCCCAGGGAGGCGGCTGGCTTGGGTGGCGGCTGCTGCCACTCTGGAGAGAGTAACGATCCGTGGGTTTATATCCTTGTGTATAAAATCAGGCTAATTTAAAGATGAATTATGTGTGGGTTTTGGACCATTTTCTTTTAATGTTAAATGTCTGATGGCTCTTGTCAGGTGATGTGGTCCCCAAATTTGTGCGAGGGTCAGAATGAGAACACTTATAAAGAATGACTAAATCCTATGTCTAGATGGAATGTATTAGAATAAAACAATCAATGAAATCCCTGAGGGCTCAATAGGGAGCATGCCTAGGACGTATGTTGTGCAAGAGCTTGGACCTGTTACCTTGTTTTTCCCTTCACTCTGGGACCTCCTGTGGTCAGGGGCCAGGGAATGTACCCTCAGCTGGTTTGTTGGGAGGGCACTGGTTAGCCTGTCATTCTGACCTTGCAAGCCTTGCCCAGAGGGCTTTGAAACCAGGGTTTGCCAGTGGTCAGCTAGAACGCTGTCCTGGAAGTGTGCTCAGCCGGGTATGAAAAAGGCAACATTAAGAACCATATCCTTCTGTTTTTGGGGAAACAAAATCATAGTACATGTTACTTTTTAAGGGTACAAACCTGCACTAATATGGTAGCCACTAGCCACATGTGGCTATGGAACACTTGAAATATGGCCTATCTGAACGGAGATGTGCTGTAAGTATAAAAATAAACACCAGATTTTGAAGACTCAATGCAAATCAAAGAATGCAAAATGTCAAATTAATTTTTTTATATTCGTGACATGTTGAAATGATAATGTTTTGGACAGAGTGGGTTAGAAAAAAAATATTAAAATTAATTGCACCTGTTGCTCTTTTTAAAATGTGGCTGCTGGAAAGCTTAAAATTGTGTAAGTGGCTTGCATGATATTTCTATTAGTCAGTGCTGCTGTACCATTAAAATTAGGATTATTCTAACTTCGACACTAATAAATTGTAGCATTTATAGGGCACTTGGACCATCCCAGGCTCTTTACATATATGATCTAATTTTGAATTATAAGTTTTGTAGAGAAAAACCAAAACCCAAACAAAAATTGATACGCTTCATTTTCCACTCCATTTCCATGCTTCCGCGCTGTTTTTTTTGTGGATCTTTCATCTTTATGCAGCATATCACCTTGTTTCATTTTCGCATCAACACTGTGAAATATTCTGATCATTCTCACTTAACATGTAAGGGAACAGAGACTCAAAGGTCTAAGGAACTAGCCCATAGTCCTTTAACTAATACATGGCCGGGCTAGAGCTTGACTCCAGGGCCATCTGGAAGCAGCACTTCTATAAGCCCATCAGATATTTTGGTCATTAGACAAGGATAATGCCACGGAGTTTCTCCGTGACCCTGGGAAAGGCTCCTTATTGTGCTGTGCTATACTTTCCTCCCTGAGAAATTGTACTCTAGATGCTACTGGAAGTCCCTTCTGGCTTTTTGCATGTAGAGAGACCATCTCACTGTTCCCAATTTGGTTCTTTTGTCTCTCTTGGGGCTTCTACTGTGCCCATCTGGTAAATGACCAGAGGACCAAGAGAGTAGACTGAATTATGGGAAAACAGGATGGAGGAATATTTACCAGGGGAGGAAGAAGGAGTAGTTGTAGGAGGAGGAAGTTCACAGTGGTTTGAAAGTTCCGTGTGGGGTCAATACTGTTGCAGAAGGGGTGAACACCACATGGGGATGTTCATATACAGCAGAGCCCAGAACCATGACACAGACCTGCCCTAAGCCTCAGCAGAGAGCTGTCTTTTATCTTGAAATATGACAATTGTGAAGAGAGTATAGGGATGCAACAGAAATGCACAAAGGTTTGGAAAAGGACTTTTTAAGGAAGAACCAAAGAGAGACAAAGCAATGTCTGTACAAACTAGAGAGTATGTGAATGGGTTGTGGGGACAGATTGGGGTAAGGCTGGGCTTTGCCCCCAAACAGCTGTGTGATATTAAACAAGTTCTGCACCTCCCTAAGCTGCAGCATCCTCATCTGTGAAATGGGACAATAACTGTGCTTGCCTCTTGGGTGGTAGTGGGGATTAAGCAACACACAGCAATAACAGCCACCGCATTTTGAACGTTTTGTGTGTGCCGAGCACTCTGCATGTACACAAACATATCAGTGCCCATTGGGGCTGAGCCTGGGCCTGCAAACTGCTAGTAAGGATGCATCAAGTGGGGCCTCATCCTGATCTTAATGGCATCTAAGAAAGAGATCACTGGGCTGCATTCTTGTTCTGCTGTGTGGCTTTCTGTGAAGTTACTGAACTTCTCTGAGCCTCAGGTTCCTCATTTATAAAATGACATGATTAGAGCAGATGATCTGTAAGGCTTTTTTCAGCTCTAAAATGCTGTGCGATTCTGGAAATAGGATTTATTTAGTGTTGGGAGGCTAAGGGGAATACTAAGATACGAACTTCAAATATATATGTATATGATTATTGTAAGTTTAAAGGATGGTGACCAGCTGTTCTCTTTTGATTGAGGACAGGACATGAGGCAGCATGCTTTAATTGTTTTATATTAGATGTTTGCAAGCTTTTTTTTGACTTGGGAGAAAGAGTAATATGTCATCAGAGCAGGCTCTGGAGTTGCACGCTCTGAATGCATTAAAGCAGACAGTGGACTGTTTTCCTGACACTCAACTTCAATGCAACTTCATCACATAGTCCTTCCCTGACCCCCTGATCTAAAGCAAACCCCCCACTGTATTCTCCCTTCACATTGCACTCTGTTTTCCTCCGTCACCCTTATGGCAATTTGTCATTACGTATTAATTTTTTATGCAGGTTTAATGTTTGTCTCTTTAGATTGTAAACCACCTGCGGCCAGGCCTGTCTTTATCTGGTACACCTCCTGGGTGCCTAGTTGCAACACAGTGGTTCTTTGTAAACATTTGTTGAATGAATAGGTGTGTGGATGAGTTTCAGGGGTGGTTTATTTGGTGGTAATGTTTCTTTTCTTTTTTTTTTTTTTTTTAAAGATTTAATTATTTATTTGACAGAGAGAGAGATAGCGAGAGCAGGAACACAAGCAGAGGGAGTGGGAGAGGGAGAAGCAGGCTCCCCGCCGAGCAGGGAGCCCGATGCGGGACTCGATCCCGGGACTCCAGGATCATGACCTGAGCCGAAGGCAGACGCTTAACGACTGAGCCACCCAGGCACCCCGGTGGTAATGTTTCTTGATGGAGATGGATCCTCTGCTTGCCAAAGACCTTGTTGTCTCTCAGGGGACTTCAGATACAGTTTCTCCTTCCCACCATCTTCTTCTGGGGGCTGGTCACTTGTAGGTGTGGATTTCTTCAGTTTTAATGAGATACCCTGGTGCCTCTTCCTTGTGGACTGGCCAGCCTGCATCTGGTTCTGAGGAGACGGAAAGGGTTGGTAGAGTTCCACTTGAGTTAGAATGAAGCCCAGCAGAGCAAGGCTTGATTGTGCTGGTTTTTTCCATTTCTCCCCTGTCCCCCCCACCCCCCACCCCATCCACTCTTTATCCTGGGGTCCCTGATCTGGGCCCCAGGAAGCTGGCTTTGGTGTGCTCTATCAATAAGGCCCCTTTGCCCTTCTAGTTGAGGTTGGCCAATGGGAGGGCAGAGCAGGAGGACAAGGTTGGAAAGAGAGAGGTTAGGCCATGCGTCTCTTTACCTTGGTTCTCTTTTTCATGAGCTCACTGAGGCTGCAAGCCACAGATCTCTCCAGGCTCTTGCAAACGCTCTCCCTCAGTCCCTCCAGGAACAGCAGTGGTAATGGCTCCCCACTGTTAACTCCCCAGGGGTGCTTCACCTTTCCCTGTAGTTCCCTTATTCCTGCCCACACCGCTGTAAATAGTCCCTACACTCAACTCTCAATTCCCTCATACACATGGGCCATTCCCCTCCCCTGGCTGTTTTCTAGGGCACCAATCCCTCATATTCTTGTATTCATCTTACCTGGTGACAGGATAGGGGCCATGCATCTGATTGCTGGGGGGTATGAGGTACAGGATCAGAGGAGAGATCGGAGGAATGTTTCATAGCAAATCAAAATAGGATCACCTGTACCTGAGGTTTCTGTTTTTAATTTAAGAAAAACCAAAACCATCTTCCTTTGGGTTGAGCAAGGAGTTCAGCTTCTTTCTCTGATCTCTTTCAGATAGGGCTGACTCTGGCTGCCACTACTCAGCTGGCCCCATGACCTCAAGCCCCAGGTAGCCGAGCAAACTCTGACATTTCCAGAAAAAGTGCCCTGCTGTGCAGGCGCTGCAGCTCCCAGCCACTGAGCTGGGGTCTGTTAGGCAACTGTGCTCCCTCCTCTCTTCCCTTGGCTTTAGTGGTCTTTGTATCCCTTGATGAGAACAGCCTCTCTGGGGTCGAAATAGCTTCCCATGGAGCAACCCGGAGCTGGGCAGCCAGCATGGCAGAGGGCAGGTCATGGAGTTGCCAGATGAGACTTGGGGTAGAGGGAGAGAATAGTAAGATTTGAGGTGAACATTGGTGTACTGCTGTAGAGTTTTCAAAGTACTTTCATGTAAAGGGACATGTTGATACCCCACAAAACGGCCCTGTGGGGTACTGAGCATTGTTATCCTCACTCTGTAGATGCAGAAGAGGGCTCTGGGATCGCTGAGCGCCTCGCTCACAGTCACGGTCTTTCTGGTGCCCTCCTGCTCTGCCTCTGCTGTCTGTGAGGGTATGGGCAGGGTTGGGATCTGTCTCCGGGGCTGGGAGCAGGAGACGGAAAAGCCGGACCCAGCTCCGGGGTTCCTGTTCCACCCAGAGGAGAGAGCGCAGGCCGCCTCTAGCCCTACCCAGAGCTCCAGTTCCTGAGTGTCTCTCTCGGTCCTCCTGTCCCCCCTGCTTCTAATGGCCTGACCCTGCTTCTCTGTCCTTACTTTGCAGAAGTGGAGCTGCCCCTGAAGAAGGATGGCTTCACCTCAGAAAGCACCACCCTGGAAGCCTTGCTCCGGGGTGAGGGTGTGGAGAAGAAGGTGGATGCCAGAGAGGAGGAGAGCATGCAGGAAATACAGGTATTTCTGTGCCCGCCGTGGGGGATGTGTCCCGCGCGTCCGCGCTGTGCTTCTGGGAGGCCCGCACCCGGCTCCTCCTCCCAGGCCATTGCGTGCAGGGTGATGGGGGACTCGCACTTGCCTTCCTACTGTGACTTGTCCTCCAGAACAAGCCCTCACTGCTCTCTTGGCGTCCCCATGTAGCGTTTCAAAAACTATTTTTTCCAGCCTGCTGTGTCCCAGGGTCTGGGCTAGGGCCTGGGGACACGATGGTGAGCAAAACGGAGTCCTCACCCCCGCGGAGCGGGCGGGCCGTAGTTCGGGCTTGAAACCTCAGGGTCGTCTACACCGGCTTGACCCCAGTGAGCCCCTGCCTTTCTCACACCCCATCCTCACACCCTGTCCTCAGCTCTAGTTCACAGCACCGCCTTCTCCTCCTTCAAGGCCCTGTGGAGGAGTCACCCTCCAGGTGGGGCTGGTGGCTCCTGTCCCTGCTGGTTTCCCGCCCTCCGTTCCCAGCACTACCGAGGCTCTGGCTACTCAAGATCATAATGGTGCGCTCTGACCGGTTCTGATATATTCGTCTTGAATCTCTGTTGTCGAATACAATGGTTGGCATGGAGTATTGTAGTATAGTAATTAATATAAATATTAAACAATAGTATTAAAAATTAAATACAATTCAATTATTAAAATCAAATTACATTGATATTAAATGTATATTTTATTTTACTTTATATTTTATGTGATACCTATCATGTATTATATATTTATTAATTGCATATCTAACGTAATGTTTAGTATTTGCATATTCATTTATTGACGTGATAATTAAAGTAATAACAGGTACATTTCTGGTTTGCTTCATGAGTGCCACCGGTCAGTGAATTCCGTTGAGTCAGGGACCATGCGGTCGTGCTCACCTTTGTCCCCTTGGGGCCTTGCACGTGCACAGCAGAGCCGAGTCTCAATGAAGATGTAGGATGAAGCCATGGATTGGCCTCCTCCTCTGCCATCCCTGTGTGCAGATGAGTGCTCAGGTCTCTCCATATCACAGCATGGCTTATATGGTTGCCTGTGCTCCTCAGAGCTAAGGCCCTCGTGAAGGTCCTTAATCGCTGTAACCTCCATGTGCCTTATGCACCTTGGAGTCATTGGCCACTCCCGCCTTAACATGGCACCCAGCATCTGGTTCATCAGGAATCCCGTCAGCTGTGCCTGCAATCCAGATCCAGAGCGCAGGCTCCTCTTAACCATGTCCCCCCGCCACTGCCCTGGTCCCGGCTACTGTCATCTGTCTGAACGGATGCACTGCAACTGCTTTCTAAACGGTGCCCCTGCTGATGGCTGAGAGGGAGCCCTTTAAACCTAAGTCAGATCCTGTGCCCCAAATCTGGCACAGGCGCCTGTTCCCCCAGAATAAAAGTCAAGGCCCTCTTGCCTCTCTGACTCGGTTTCTGGGCCTTTCCCTTGCTCATTCTGCTGCTGGCACACTGACCTCATTTTGCTCCTTCTAGAACACACTCTGTTGCCTCGGGGTTTTGCTCGGCCTGTTTCCTCTGCCTGCAGGGTCCTCACTCCAGACATCAGCTGGGCCCTCACCCTCACCTTCTTCAATTTGTGTCTCTTCCTCTCTATGCACTTGACCCTGACCCTGTGTGTACTACCGAATCCTGTGCCCTCCCCACCCTCCACATCTCCTGATTCCCTTACTCTGCTTTCCTTTGCTTTTTCTTTTTTCCCATAGCTTTGATCACTATCTACCATACTTTGTACTCTGCTGATTTATTATGTTATTGGGTATTTTCTGTTTTCTTCCAATGGAATGTAAACTCAAGGGTGGGATGCTTTGTTTTGTTCACTAATATATCTGAAGCATGCAAACAGTGCCTAACACATAGTAGGTGCACAGTAAGCATCTGTTGAAGGGATGTACGAGTGAACAGATTCCTGGGGGTCGCCCTGTAGGGCAGTCCGTCCCTTCTTCGACATGTCTCGCTTTGCTAGCTGATCTTTCATCCTGAAAGAAAGTTCTGCTTGTGCCAATCCCTTCTTTAAAAAACTTAGCTGAAACGCTTGTATCCTACCAGGTAAATCCAAAATGATGAGTGTGATCTTCTTGGGCCTCCTCACTCTTTCTCCTAACCTAGTTTTCGGGCTTATTTTCTCCTACATCTGTGCCCCCCCCCCCCCCCGCCCCATTCTTCAGTCTTCTCTCCTCTGTGCCTGTGGTCATGCCGTGTCCTTTACCTGGGGAATCTTTTCTTCTACTCTATGTGCACAAATTCCACCCATCAGTCAGGCTCAGCCCCAGTGCCACCTTCCTCAGAAAGCCTTTCTTGATGGTCCCACAGCCAGAGGGATTCTTCTTGTCACTGGCATTTAGGGTGCCTCGTCCTTTCTTCTTTGGTTTTTTCCTTATTCATGTTCCCCCCCAACTTTCCGCCAGTTTTTGGACTTTTCAGGTCTTTGAAGTTAAGGTGTGTCCCATCTGTATTGTGTAGTTAGTGTAATTTCACTGAATCAGTGGATGGGACAGAACCATTGCCCCGAAGCTCTGACTCTCTAGTGACAGCTTACTCTTTTAAGCTGGTGGTGGGTTCAAGTTCCTCTCAGGCAGTGTTGGGCTAGTATATAAGCTGTCACTATGAAATCATCACCATCACCATCATCCCCGACATAAACAGAACGTCTACTACGTTCAGAGCATGGGTCTACCATCTTCTGTGCTAGAAGCTGAAACCAGGACCATAAGCCAAATGAGTTTACGTGTCCTTATCGGCTTTGGTTATTAAAATAAAGTACACATGTAGTAAATGGATTATATTTGTTCATTTTTCGTTCATTCATTGAACCAAAGTTTACTGAGTGTCTCCTCTGAGCAGGCACTGTGCTAGGTTCTGGGGAGAGAGAGAAACCAATAGCGAGCAGTCCCACCTGTTCATATTTATATTCTAGTAATGACATACAGACAGAAAACAAGTACACAAAGGAAATAATTGCATTTCAGGATAAATGACCATGAAAAGAACAGAGTATGAAGATTAAGGAAAGAGGAGGGACAGATTCTAGGTAGTGTCCTAAGGGAGATAAAGGGATTTAACCTCAGTCCTAAGAAATGAGAAAGAGCAAGTGAAGTGAGGATGTGGGGAGGAACTTTCTGAGCGGAGGAACAGTGTGCCTGAAGGCCTTGAGATAGGTCTGAGCTTATAGTTTTGAAAGAACAGACAGAAGATGCAGAACTCATACAACTCAAAAACAAAAAACCAAACAAGTCGATTACAAAATGGGCAGAGGACCCGAACAGACATTTTTCCAAAGAAGACATGCAGATGGCTAACAGGCACATGAAAAGATGCTCAACATCACTCATCATCAAGGAGATGCAAATCAGACCACAGTGAGATCACCCCACACCTGTCAGGATGGCTATTATCAAAAGACAAAAAAAATAACAAGTGTTGGTGAGCATGTGGAGGAAAGGAAACCCTTGTGCACTGGTGGTGGGAATGTAAATTGGTGCAGCAACTATGGAAAATGTATGGAGGTTCCTCAAAATATTAAAAATAAAACCATCCTATGACCTACAAATCCACTTCCAGGTATCTCTCTGAAAAAATGAAAACACTAGTTCAAAAAGATACATGCACCCTTATGTTCGCTGCAGCATTATTTATAATACCTAAGACATGGAAACAATCTAAATGTCCATTGATGGATGGATGGATAAAGAAAATGTGGTACATATATGCAATGGAATACTACTTAGCCATTCAGAAGAATGAAGTCTTTCCATTTGCGACAGCATGGATGGCCCTTGAGGACATTATGTTAAGTGAAATAAATCAAAGAAAGACAAAAACCATATGATTTCCCTTATATATAGAATCTAAAAAACAAAACAAAACCCAGAATTATGGATATAGAGAACAGATTGGTGGTTGCCAAAGAGGAGGGGGGTTGGGAGGGTATGAAGTAGGTGAAGGGGATTAAGAAGTACAAACTTCCGGTTATAAAATAAGTCACAGGGATGTAATGCACAGCATGTGGAATGTAGTCAATAACATTATATTAATTTTGTAGGGTGACAGATGGTACCCAGACTCACTGTGGTGATCATTTTGCAGTGCCTACAAATGTCAAATCACTGTGTTATTCACCTGAAACTAATGTAATATTGCATGTCAATTATACCTCAATAAATAAAAAGAAAAAGAAAAAGAGGAAAAAAAAGAAAGAAGGCTGGTGTGGCTAGAGCAGAGTGCTAGGGAGAGATGGGCCTAGGATGGAGCGGGAGGGTTGGGCCACGTCCGACCACTCCAGCCTCTCAGCACACGGAAGAGGCACTTGATTTCATGGAAATGAAGAAGGAAGCCATTTTAACAAGGGCAGTGAATTCATGTTTCCTCAAGATCCCTCTGTCTGCTGCCTGCAAAAGAGACTGGACGCAGGGCCGACGGAAGAAGGAGGGAAATCAGTTAGGAGGTTTTTGCAGTGTTCCAGGCTAGAGATAATGGAGTCTTTTAAAGGCATTCCTTCTTCTTTTTTTAAACACAACCACAAACAATTGTTATCGTCACTGTAAAGACTGTTTAGAGTAACAGGGAGAAAAGTTATTTTAAAATGTGTTTATTTTCCAGATAATGTCCTTGGACAGGGAATGCAAGTATGTTAGTGGGGGATCAGCTGCATCTTAGTTGGACCCCCGCCCTTGACTCCTCTGCACAGGGCGCCCCCTCTGCTTCCTGAGCCCTGTAGGCGCGCTTTGTTTGTTAGGGACTCCTGGCTCCTCCCTGGTTATGTAGAGAGGCTTCTGGGTATCAGGGCCACGTTGTCGCAGGAAATGCAAACACACTGGGGTGGCTGCTGTCACATTGGAGGCCGGGGGCACAGACTAGGGGTTCTCAAGACGCAGGGAGACCAATGGGAAAGGGAGGGAGAAGTCCCTTTACTTCTGAACCTTGAGGCCATGCGGTGGGCACTGCTGGAGACTAGCTCAGTCACCTTCACCAGGTTTTCACTTCCCACCCGGGGTCTGTATTGCAGGTCACAAATACCTGCATGATAAAAAATGAGAGTGGACTCAGGTTGTACGACAGGCCAGAGGCCGTGACCTTTAAATTCGAGACCCTTGGAACTCACCATGATTAAATGACTTCAAGACCCAGAAGTGGGCAAGACAGCTGTTTGAACGGCAACAACAGTCATAACAACAACACCTCATATTTATACAGCATCTTTTCACTGAACTCTGCAGAGTGTTCGACTTGTCATCATCTTGCCTGACTTTCACTTGTGTTCCCACCTATGGTTCAGGAAGCCAAGGTGCAGAGAGCCTAGGAGGCTCAATGGGGAGGTGGGCCAACGTTTCCTGGCTATGGGCCAGAGGGCGTGTCTAGCAGACAGCACCACTTCTCTGTTAGATGGCTGTGGTCCGCCCAGAAACCCCCGCGTGCTGTCAGCTGATGGCTTCCCAAGTAAGCCAAGTAGAGAAGCCGGAGGAGAATTTGTAAGACCTGTTTTGGGTTCCGTGTGAGGATTTGTAATCAGCAATGTCCTGACTCCTGTGATTGGGAAAGAACTCTGACAAGAAGGCAGTGGGAGAAGGTCCCTGGAAACTCAATCCTGGGCTTCCTGCTTGGAGGACAGGCCAGGGGCATTGTCTGGGAGGCCACTCGAACAGTGATGATGATACCACATGTCGGTACAGAGTGTCCTGCTTCTAAGCCTTTTCATAGCTTGTGTCATTGTCACGCCATCACAAGCATGGGTGGATGCAAATGTGCGCTGTTATCCAGTATAACGTGGTGCCTGCCCTCCTTTCTAGCCTCTTCTTATGCCAATCTCTCCCTGAGTCACTGAGCTCTAGTCACCCTGGCCTCTTCCTGCAACGTGGACAAGCCATGTCCTTTCACTGCCTGTGGGAGCTTGCTCATGCTGTTCCCTCTGCCTAGAACACTCTTCCTCCCTCCCTGCCCTTGGTCCCCATTCCCAAGGCTAGACTTTGCTCATCCTTTACATCTCAACTCACTTGGGTTACTTTGTCAGGTAAGCCTTTCCTGACCCTCAGATTAGGTAAAATTCCCTCTAATAGCCTCTCGTAGCAGCTTGCACTTGCCTGTCACTGTGTTTATGGCAGTTGTAACTATATGGTTGTGGATGTTACTTGAATCTGTCCTCCCTTCATTATACTGTAGAGTCCTTTTAGGGCAAGGACTGTAGTCATTCTGTGGCTTGTCTAGCACAGTGCCTGCCATATAGTCAGCACTAAACAAATGTTTGTTGATTGAATAAATGAATTCCTATTTTATAATTGGGGAAACTGAGGCATGAAGAGATGATGACTCACCCAAGGTTGCACAGTGAGTCCATAAAGGGCTCCTGACATGGAGTCTGGTGAATTCCATGCCCCCCTTCTGCTTATCCCACTTTCAGTCTGGGGAGCTGGGTCCTCTGCCACAATCTTTTATTTCGCCCTTAAACCTAGAGGTACACACCTTACCTGCCCTCCCCTCCCTGCAAAGGGAGTGAAGTGTTCAGGTCCCTACAGGAGGGGTCTACTATCTTCTTCTACTTCTATCTTCAGACACATGGGTGAGAAATGACCAGGAAACTCTGAGCTGATGAACCTGACTTGGCTTTGGCCATGGATTCACTGTATGACCTTGGCGATTACAATTGTTTTTAGCCTCAGTTTATTCACCTGTAAAATGGAAACTGGATTCTCTGCTGCTGTGTGAATCACAGATCTGTTGGAGAGAGATAATTAAATTCATGATCTTTAAGCTTCATTACAAGTAATGTGCTGTAATGAAAATCCATTTTTCTTAAAAAAAACAACAACAATGGATGATTAAGAACCAACACATTAATGTCAAATTCTGGTCAGATGAACAGGAAGTTACTTGTTTTCATTAAACAGGGCAGGGTTCCAGAATGGCAGAGAAAAGAAGAACACATTTTCATATTTAGGAACAGAAGGAAAATTACGTTAAAATTGTAGGTTTTGAAAAACATCTTGGGTCCACGTAAAAAAGCACCCCTACCAGAGTATTCTCTTCTTAGAAAATGTTTTTTTGGGTAAAAAGAGTTGAAAAAAGTCAGTGTTCTGGGAGGATCAGGCTGGACGGGACCCAGGGGTTTGAGAGGCTTGTTACCGCCAAGAGCTCGGACTCTGGGCAGCCTTTTGGAGGCTCTGCTTCCCCAGCAATGGTCTTCACTTTGTTAAAACACAACAACAAAACAGACCTCCCACCCCTCCCTCAAATTACCTTCTGACGGCTTCTTCCTTTGCATTTTATTTCTCAACCCCTCTGTTTATTTTCTTGTCATTTCAGAGGGTTTTGGAAAATGATGAAAATGTAGAAGAAGGAAATGAAGAAGAAGATTTAGAAGAAGATATCCCCAAGCGCAAGAATAGGACCAGAGGACGGGTAAGCCGGGGATGCCATGAGGGAGGGAAGAGTTAAAGGAGGCTGAGGCTGGGAGAACAATTGGGCCCCAGACCCCAAGTCCCACCGCATGACCTCTCATATCCATGGTCTCCCTTGAAGAATACTCAGAAAGGAAGAACTCCAGAAGAGCTCTGGTCCCAGGCGATAGCCTGTAAGAGTTTAGAGCTGGCCAGAGGGAGAAGAAGAGGGAAAGGGTGCCCTGAGGGGACAGTGAGGGTCCTGGGAGGGTTGCGGTGGGGGTCCAGGGAGGGTGGGGGAGGAGGAGAATGTGACTGTTGTACCCATTACTTGGTCTTGAAAGAAGGCTGCATTTTCCTGTCCCTGGGGCTGCCCCAGAAAGACCTGCTTTGGGGTGTGGTTTACTAGGCAGAGAGTAGGATCACTCTGGGAGAATGTGGGGGCCACAGCTAATGGTTTCCAAGTGGGTAGGGCATGGGCTTTTGGTGTGGGCTCCGGATGTGGCAAGAGGAGGCCAGAAGCCTGGGGTGTGGCCAAGGGGAAATCCATGGTGGAAGTTATACAACTTATGGGAGCGGGCCTTGAGGGGAGGGACCCAAGCCTGAGCAGTGCTCTGAGGCATGCGGGTTGCTCCTCCAGAGTCCTCATGTCCAAGCCCAAGGGGCTTTTGGTGGCCACCCTCAGGGGTCTGCAAGGGCATCTGACAATAATGAGGTGGAGAGGGACCTCCAGGGGTACGCTCGCTTGGCGTCTAGAGAATTAGGATTGGGCCTTCTGGCTCCTTCAGGCTCTAGGCAGGACCTTTACCCCTCTTCTCCATGGGTGCCTTGCAGGTTTGGGTCCAGGGCTAATTGTGACCCGCCTCTCCATTCCTGTGCTGCTTGTACTTAAGTATCCATCAGAATCACCAGGAGAGCATGTCGAAATGCAGATTCCCAGGACCCACTCCCAGAAGTTCTGATTTAGGAGGTCTAGGGTAGGGTCCAGAAAGCTGTATTATAAGCAAATAACCAGGTGACTGGTGTAAGTGGTGCAGTGCTGCCCACATTGAGCTCGGATGCTCTGACTTGTTGGCAGGGGCTGGCATTTCTCAGGCTGGGCAGGGCAGCCCTCTGATGCTTCATGCCTCTTATAGTGGCCAGCCAGCTTCAGCGATGAGCTTGTCTTATTTGTTCTTTACTCCCACTTTTTGTTGGTTTGTATATTCAGTTCTTGGGAGAATATCTGAAGGGAAGTCCTAGACATTTTATCATTTAACCTGCACATACCTCAATCTCTAACAAATTGCAGTATTACAACCAATAAAAACAACAGCTCTTCTAATATCTACTCTCCAGTCCCTGATGATTTTCCTGGATTTTCTCAAAAATGCCTTTTTACAGTTGGCTTGTTTGAAACTTAAGCCTTTTTTATTCTAGGGCATACCTCTTCCCTGCTCTACTCCACCATGCACACACATGTTTTTTTTCTCCATGCTATTTATCTGTTGAAGAACTTGGGTGGTTTGTCTTGCAGAATTCCCGACATTCTAGATTTGGTGGATGGGTGGTATTTAATGTATCCTCTTTATTTTCTGGAAACTGGTGGTTTGATTAGAGACTTGATTAGACTCAGGCTATTTGTTCATATGTGTAAATATTTTTTGGGGGAGGCAAGGACCTTTTCTGTGCCTCTTACTGCATCGCACCAGGAGGTACATGTTGTCCAGCTGTTCTGCTCTCGGGGTGGGGTGGGGGCAATGGGTCAGTGGATTCAGGTGTTGTTAGCCTGATCTCTCCTTAAAAGGTTCCCCATCAAGTTTTCATCTAGCTGTTTCAGCAGCCGTCGATAATGCCTAGACTCATGACTTCACTGGGGCCCACAAAATAATGAATATCTAATTCCATCATTGCAGGAGGCTTTAGAATTTCTGGGCCTTTTGTGAACTCAAGAGCAGTGTGCCTCCAGGCCTGCTTCCATCCCGTCCCTCAGCGCAAACCAAAGTTACTCAGGTAGATTTTGGAGAATGGTCCTCTTTACATCTTCTCCACTCCCAACCTCAATCTAGATGATTGAACTCGGCAGTGCATGGATGTGAGCTAGGTGTCTCCTCTGTAAGAACACAGCAGTGGTACTCACTGTGTACTGACTGGACACCAGGCCACGTGCTGGGGCTCTTTACAACAAGAGTTACACGTCAAGGGTGACGACTATGTACTTTGTCCTGCACTCTCGATTTCTGCCCTGTTCCTTTGGCAGCCACTAGCCACATGTGGTGAACCAAGCACTAAAAATTTTGCCAGGTCAAATTATAATGTGCTGTAAAGGTAAAATACCCACCAGATTTCAAAGACTTAGTATGAAAAGAATGCAAAGCATCTCATTAATGTTTTTTATATTGATTATGTACTGAAATGATAATAGTTTGAATACATTGGGTTGAATAAACTATATTATTAACATTCATTGTACCTGTTTCTCTTTTTATCTTTTTGAAAAATGTGGTTACTAGAAAATTTAAAATGATGTGTGTGGCTCGCGTTATGTTTCTGTGGCCAGCACTTCTTGTTTCATTCCCATACATTGGTATTATTACTCCCAGAGAGATTACGTAACTTGCTCAAGGTCATCTAACCTAGTAAAGAAGTCAGGATTCGAATGCAGGTCTGTGCTTTTGTCATGGAGTCATGCCTGGCCCAGTGCCCATCATGGGCTAAAGACCAGCTTGTTGAATGAATGACTGTGTTGGGAAATAAAGAAAAGCTATATTTCAACTTTGTGGGAGTTGAGAGAAGGCCTGAACGCAGTGAGGGAGCTGGATGGAGCTTAGACTAGCTCAGGGCCTACCTGATGCTGGCCAAGGGCCAGTTGAATGGCTCTAAGTTGGGTAGTGACACTGTGGACATGTCATCCATGGTGGGAGCCATGGGATGATCTAGAAGGGCGTGAGTGGGCCTGCCTGTGCTGGAATACGGGCATGAAGCTGCTTTACCCATAGCCTCAATTAAGCTACCCTTTTAAGTGGTGTGTTCAGGCTGCTTCTGGTTCCTGGAGAGCATTTCTGTTGTCAGGACTGACAGGAAGCGCCTCAATGTGTGGTCCCTGGACCGCAGCCTCAGGATCACCCGGGAGCTTGTCAGACACACAGGGCCCTGGACTCCACCCTAGACGGACCAAATTACCAAATTAGAGTCTGTACTTTGACAAGACCCCCAGGTGCTTTGTGCACTCATTGAAGAAGCCAGGGGTAAGGCAGTAATTCTAAGAACAGCCTCTGCCCTGTTTGAACCATGAGTTCACATCCCAGTTCCACTATTTACTAGACTTTGGGGGAATTATGTAACTGCATCATCTTGATCAAATTATAGCAATATTCTGGGCCTCAGTTTTTCATCATGAAAATGGGAGTAATAATACCCAGCCAATTCTGAGTGTTTAGTAAAGGCTAAACATCGTTCAGAGGTTGCAAAGGGAACAGCTCTTGGAGTTTTGACAGTGGCCATACCCTGAGGGGTGAGGGCAATTCAGACCCAACAATTAATAATTGTGTCTATGCTAACTTTAGCCCAAGGAATCCAAGCTCTTTAAAATTCATGAAATTCCTGGAAGTCATCCATGTGAGCATTATCAATCAGTCAATCAATCAGGAACTATTTATTGATGCACTCTGGTGCAGTCCAGTGCTTCTCAAAGTGTAATGTGCATGTGAAGCACATGGTGATTTTGTTAAAGTGCAAATTCTAATGCAGTGGGTCTGGGGGTTGGGGGGAGGACTGAGAGTTTGTCTGGTTAACAAGCTCCCAGGTGATTCCAGCACTGCTGGTCTGAGGGCCACATTCTAAATAGCAAGGATAGGGAGCTATGGCTCTCAGGAGTTTTCTTTTTGGTCTCAGGAATTCTTTACTTAAAAATTACTGAGGGGCGCCTGGGTGGCTCAGTTGGTTAAGCGACTGCCTTTGGCTCAGGTCATGATCCTGGAGTCCCGGGATCGAGTCCCGCATCGGGCTCCCTGCTCGGCAGGGAGTCTGCTTCTCCCTCTGACCCTCCTCCCTCTCATGCTCTCTGTCTGTCATTCTCTCTGTCTCAAATAAATAAATAAAATCTTAAAAAAAAAAAATTACTGAGAGAGGCCCCCCAAAAAAGCTATTGTTCTGGTGGATTATAACTAGTGACACTTACCATGTTAGAAATTAAAGCAGAAAAAAATGTTAATCTTCAGAATACACCAGCACACAGAGTGATGACATCATCATGTCAGGTAGCCTCTGGAAAACTCCACCGTGTACTTGTGAGAGAATGAAAGTGTAAAGTTTCGAGTAACATTCTATTACTATTTAGTACTGTGATGCAGACCCCCTGAAAGGGTCTCAAGGATCCCTGGGGATCCCTGGGCCATTACTTGAGAACAACTCTTATACAGGAACTAGCTCTCTGAGCCTGTCTGAGTCAAGAGTCTTTTAATTGCAAGAAACTCAACACTTCAGCAAAAATGGGGAGTATCTGAAAAGCTGCTGGGTCATTGCCCCAATTCGGTACAATCTTTGAAGTTTCAACCTTCAGGAAGGGCAAGAAAACGGCAGACAGGGACTTAGGACTGGGATAGAATAAGGAACCTTGGCGGCTCGTGGCCTCTACTTCTTCCTTCTTTATTTTTCTATCAGAAGACTGTATTGCCTGCGTCTCTGTGCCCTTGGCTCCATAGTTCCTGTATTGATGGGTTCCCAGCTCAAGTGCCCGTACTCACTGGAGTCATTGCCCCAAGTCCAAGTGCTTTGGAGGCAGAATCTGATTGGCCCAGCCTAGGTCATGTGACCAATTTGAGCCAGCCAATCAATTGTGGCCAGTGGGGCCAGGCTACGTGGTATATAATCAAGGGTGTCTTGGCTTACCAGTGTCTGAATAGGTGAGGTGGGGTGGGGTGGGAGGTGTGGAGTGGGGTGGACAATTCTCAGAGAGGGAGGACTGGTTTCTTTTGGACAGTCAGCTTCAAAGTTTTACAGAATAGAGTCTGGAAACTTAGGTCCTGCTCCTTCTACTGACTCTGTGACTGTGGATAAGTCAGAGACCTCCTTAGAGCCTGTCTCATCAAGGGCCAAATGGGAATACTATTACTTTCTGTAACTCACGGTGTATGGTAGGGATGAGCTGAACTAATACATGTGAGAGCTTGGGATGCTATGTGCCCAACATAGATCTAAGTGTTGGGCGTTCATAATAAAATATGAAATGCCATCTTTGCTCTTAAGGACCTTGGGATTAAATTGAGGAGAAAATGCGAATGGCCATGATACAATTAGAAAACAGCAGGCTTCTGCCTGTGCACTAACTGAATGCAATAAAAGTTCAGAGGAGAGAGAAGAGATCAGCTTGGGCAAGAAGGGGAAGTAATTTATCGAGCACTTCCTGTGGATGTGGCGCTCTCCCCTGTGGTTTCACACACTCTGAGCGCGAACCCTCTCAGCAACTCTGCACTAAAGGTGTTGCTGTGCCCATTTTACAGTTGAGAAAATGAAAACTTAAGAGAAGTAACTTGTCTACAGACACGTGGCTGGTGGTTAAATCTATGCCTGTCTGAATTTAAAGCTGTGCTCTTTTTACTCCTCAATATGGCAAGGGGAAAGCTCTTGGAGGAGTGGGATTTTAGTGGGGGGGGGGTTAAAGCATGCACCAGCGTGGGTGGCAGAGGAGAGGCTGGTCCATGACAGGGATCATAGCATGAGCATGAGGGGAACCTGATGGGACAGGCACTAGGTTGCTGTTGGATGTGTCAGTGGGTTTTAGATGGCAATAAATGAATGAGTGAACGACCATGGGCTCTGTCCTTCACTCCCTTGGTCTAATTGATCTGGGAGTCATGCAGGGTGGATTGGGAAGAGCCGTGCAGAGGTAGAACCCCAGCTGGTGGGTTCTTCAAGCAACTCAGGGTCAATGGATTAAAATGTGGAACAGAAGGAAAATGCAAAGCCTCAGATGGGCTTTGAAGGAAGAAACAACAGCGCTTGGCTGTAAAGAATGAAGGAGAAGAACCAAAGATGACGGACTCGCTGACCGACCGATGGACCAATTGATTCAGCCAAGGTTTACTAAGTGTGTCTTAAGGGGCAGGCCCTGTACCAGGTTCTGAATATAGTGTGGCTCAAGTAGACGTTTTCCACCCCTTGTTGGGGAGACAGAAGATCAACAAGTACACCAATAACATGTATGATATAATGTCAGACCATGCTAAGTGCTGGGACCAAACACAAAGCCGGGCAAGGGAAAGAGAACGATGGAGAGGGTATGAGGGGATCTAGGTTGGTCAGGGAGGGCTTCTCTGAGGAGGTGATGTCTGAGCAAACTAGCGGGATTCTGAGTGTCCAAGTTTGAGCGATTCCCGGAGACTAGAGTGCCACTGCCGCAGGAAGAGTCCCTTGCGTGTGCCCATTTTGCAGTTGAGGAAACCAAGGTGCAGGGACAGTGTGGAAGTGACTGGGCTGGTCAGCCCTGCAGAGTGCAATCCAACCCTGGCTCTCAGCCGGGCCCTCCCCCTCCCGCTGGCGGCTCCCCCAGGACTGCGTGCTTCCAGGGCTTCTCCTCTTATCCCAGGCGGTATTTTTAGTCTCTCAGTGCCCCTTCCCCGCGTCTGCTGTTGGCTCGTCATTCTGCTTGACTTGCTTTCACCTGCTGCAGGCGGCTGTGACACGGCTGCGGGCTGCACACGTCAAGCTGTCCCTGGCTTCACCACGGGGGCGTGGGGGGGGGAGGGCAGCGGAGGGTGACCACCCTCCCCGTCTGTCGTCGTAGTCGTCGTGGGCAGGCGGGGAGGCCTGTTAGTGCCCGCGGGGGGACCGCAGCGTCTCTCGGCTCCCCCTTCGGGTCAACTCCGAGCACCGAGGGCGGGGCCGGGGGCGGGGCCGAGGGCGGGGCCGGGGCCGGGGGCGGGGCTGCTGGCTGTGGCGGGCTCGGCTGGGGGGTGGGGGGGCAGAGAGGCGAAGCGGTGGGAGGGAGGTGGAAGTTTGTAAATTGTTTTGGAGAGAGACAAGCTGAGGAGGTGGTGGAGGTGGTAGCTTGGCAGGTGGTGTTGATTGTGAAGAGTGCGTGTTTGGTGAGAGCGTGTGAACATCGCGGGCCTGGTGTACAGGCCTTTCCGCTGTGAAATCCCCAGTGAGTGCGTGTGCGTGCGTGTCAGCATCACAGGCCTTTTGGCCCTGAAGTCTCCAGGGCCACTTGTCCAGGCCCAGCCCCTGGACAAGTGGCCCTTGCTTTCACCTGCAGCAGGTGAAAGCAAGTGAAAGAACTAAAAAGCAGGTGAAAGAACTAAAACGTGGTGGCCGCACCCCAGGCGGCCGCCACGTTTTAGTTCTCACCTCTGTGACTCCTTCTCTGTCCCCAAAGACCTCAGCAGGCCCTTTCCCTGGTTGGGATTTTACTGCTACTCATTACCAGAGAATGACCTGGAGGAGGCCAGGGTGCTACACACGTGACCATGTGGGACTTACAAAGGTTTAAAAATAAACCTTGCCCCCTTCTTGTAGCCATTGTCCCGGGCCTGCAGAGCTGCCAGCACCCTCTCTGACTGTCCTCCTCTATCCTGGGAGGTGGAACTCCTCCCACCCCCAGAGCTGGCTCTTTCTGGAGATGCACGCAGGGTGGTGGGATCAAGAGTCAGGCCCCCCGAGACTGTGAGGTGTCAAGGCCTTTGTCACTGGCGGGAGGCCTCAGCTGAAGCTCACCCCAGGAGGAGCGGGGGAGAGGGGTGGGGGGTGCTCCCTGCCGTGCCCGGGCTCGTGCCCTAGCCTGGATGCCAGGCCTGGCTGGCCCTTGAGAGACTTGAAGGGGACAGTGTGAGCCTGGGGCGAGAGCCCGGGGTGATGGTTGCTCCAGTCTGCCATCATCCGGTCAGCTGAGGGGAGCAGGGTGAGCTTCTCCATGTGGGGTCAGTGAAGCTAGGTGGCTAAGCAGCTGGAGGAGGAGGTCCGTGTGATAACCATAGAGTACAGGGATTGGGTAGATGTAGGCTTTGCAGTCAGACTGTTGTGAGTTTACGTCCTGGCTCTGCACTTAGTAGTGGAGTGACCCTGGGCAAGACTGCTGTTGCCTCAGTCTCCTGATCTGTAAAATGGAAATAACAGTAATACCTCTCTTGGAGTTGTGAACATTTAATGAGATGATGTGGGTGAGTAGCTGAGTGCTCTGGAGCAAGTTACCTGACCTCTCTGGGCCTCAGTTTCCAGGCCTGTAAAATGGGGTTGGTTATTGGTTCAAAGGCTGTGAGGAAGGCCGGATGAAGAGATGTAGGTGAAGTGCTCGGGGCCTCACAGAGTACGGTCAGGAGCCGCAGTGGCCCTCACCATAACAAGCATCCTGCTTCCTTGTCTCCCCAGGCCCGTGGCTCGGCAGGTGGCAGGAGGAGGCACGACGCTGCCTCTCAGGAAGACCATGACAAACCTTACGTCTGTGACAGTAAGTACGGCAGGTGCCGCCTTCCTGCCCCTGCCTCTGCCCCCAGCACTCCCTTCCCTGTGCTTCCCTGGCTGTCGCGCCCCCAGCCCCAGGCTCACTGGCTCCTCCTCTTGGGCCTGCGCCCCAACTCGCATGCCTGCCGCCTCAGCAAAGGCACCATCTCCTGTTGCTGCCACCACCGCCCCTCGCCCACCCAGGTGTTTGTGCATGGCGGGGGGGGGGGGCGCAGCCAGGGAGGCCTTCTGCCTTTGGTGCCAGCCTCCTGTCTCCGGCAGCTCCTCCTCGGTGGCTTTCTCCTGGCTCTCTCTCTCTCTCTCTCTCTCTGTCTGTCTCCTGAAGATTCATCCTCTATTTCTTTCTCTGTTTCAGAGAGTTACAAACAAAAGCATAACTCAAAATCCTCCGACAAAGGTACTTGGCTCCTCTCGCTTTTCATGTTTCCCTTTCATTTCCCTCTCTCTCTCCTGTCCTAGGTAGGGCAAGTTAGGAATCTTTCTCTGACTTAGCTTAATAAATGGCCCTCGATCCATCTCCAGCCTTTCTTGCTTGCTTCAGAGGCATCTCTTGGACAAGGACTGCCTGGCTCCTGGGTCTAGGTGGTGCGGACAGAGCTGGGGAGGGAGGAGCTGGAGAGTGGGGCAGGGAGCAGGGCCAGTGGGTGTAGCTCCAGAACCTTCAGCTTTCGGAGGGATTGCTATCAGCTCAGACGCTGTTGTCTTTCTCACCTACCAGAGCATTGGGTGGTGGGTTGAAAATCCTTGCCCTAATTATCTCTCACTGTATGGGGCGCCATCTGCTCATTCCACAGCAGGGACCGCCCTAGAAACCACACTCCCTGACCATCTTCCCCTCGTGTCTTCTCCCCTCCGAGGATGCAGAGCTGGGCCATGGGAGAAGGGCAGCGAGGGGGCTCAGGCAGGGCCCTGGCACTGAGGTTCCTTCTGCCGGCATCTGGCAATGTGTGCGGTCTCTGTGGAAGCAGAGGGCGAGTGGGGGAGATGGGGCTCAGGGAGCACATCGGGGGTGGTGCCCTTTTCCTCCCTCTTCACTGGCCTCTTTTGATTTCAAAAAGTTATTCTGTGCCCGGTGGGGTGACAGCTGGTTGGAGAACATTTTGCTAGAAGAACTCAAACTCCATGACCCCCATTTGGCTGCTTAATACACCGTGCAGATGGCATTCCTGAGACAACTCTTGCAGGTAACATCTCCATCCCACAGCGGTTCTGTTCCAGGATGAGGAGGGAGCAGGGCATGGGGTCTGGTGTCTCTTGGTGATGTCAGGAGGTGCCTGCTTTGGCCTGGGTCTTGCCCTCCCGGAAGGGCCTCTGTTTTGTTTGGTTGCACAGAAGCCCTAGCTGTGTGAGCCCTCTGGGGACTGGTTCTGGGCTGGGAAGGGTCCTTCTGACCCCCTCGGAGCAGGCTTTCCAGCTGTGTATGGCTGGAGAAGCCCAGCCCTCAAGAAAGCCAACAGCTGCTTTGGGACCGGGGCATTGCCATTCGATTCCTCTTTTAAAAAGCTTTATTTTTGTGATGTGATTTTCTGCTTCCATAGCTAGTGGGATTGCTTTTTGCTCCATCTCTTCAATTTTCATGGGATTTGCAGCCAATAATCCCATATATTCCCAGACATAACCCCACGTGCCCTTCTTCACCCACCTCTCAGTTCCTCTCTTCACTCCTTTGTCTGCTGTCTGCCTCCTCACCTGTCACCTCCACGGAGCACCCTCTGTGGGTGTCCCTCTCTTGCCTGGCTCCCCTCTTGCTGCGCCAAGTGCTTGCATCACGCTCTCCCCCGCAGTTCCTGTGGCTGTGATTAGGGGCTCTTAGGACCATTGGCTCTTTTCCTGTCCCTGTCCCCACGGTCTCTTCCTCCTTCTGTTTACCCTATGATGCTCGGGAGGCCTACACGAAGGCCTGATGTTGGCTTTCTGGAAGTCTCAGCAGCTGATTCCTTGGCTCTGCCCACACAGCCGCTGCCTCTGTTCTCCTCCCTCAGGGGACCAGGGTCCACCGTAGATTGCCCTTGTCTCTTCTGGCTCTTGTAGGAAATTATGTGGCAGCTTGGTGATTAATAGACTTTATTTTTATCTGGTGCCCTTCAGACATGTGATCCTTTGGGATAGGGATGACCTTTGGAGAGGTCATGAGGCCCACCCTCCACCCCCGAACTGAGCAAGGAATGCTTTTAATAATCTCTAATGCATCCTAAGTAGAGAGGTGTCTGGTCACCTCCTTGAGTGTCCCCAGGGATGGTGTTACCATAAGCTACCCTTTCTTCCATGATTCCAACTGTGCTCTGAAGGATTGTTTTTCCTTAATAGGAGCTACATTTTTTTTTTCTCCTACAGGCCTCCTTATCTTTTGCGCATCTTTTCCCAACAAATGGGCACTGAGCATTTTGTCTATTTTGGAGATGCTTTTCACGTCCCCTTGTATTCTTGGTTTATCTAGGGCCACATCCCATAACCTCTGTGATGGCCTGCTCTAAATTCCCTTCCAGGTTTACATTTAAGCTCAGCACTCCCACTGGAAGTAACACCAAGGCCAAGTAGCTCCAAGAGTAACAGACACATTTCCTTGTTTATTTTAGACATTGGCTCTTAATAACAGCCCGTGTCTGTAGAGAACAGAAGTACTTGGCCCACCCCTTGCCCTGTGCACCATGCCCACGACTTCCCATGCAGGGCCTGTCCTGACCCCATGCCTCCTCGCCAGGTGCGTGCTCCTTTCTACTTAATGCATTTGATTATTCCTTCTTCCATAAATCACTCCGCGTTTAGCCCTATTGAGTCTCAATAAAGAGATACAATAATATGTGACTTCAATATACAAGATTCAATAAAGGCAAATTTAAAGACATTGCCCCGTAGTTGAATTTCATCCTCTGCAGATTTGCAATCCCTGCCATTGTTGTGTTGTCTATGGTTTGATTTGCATAATCCCCACTCCATCTTTTGAGTTATTTATGAAAATATTAGGCCACCTTGTACCCCACCACCTCTTCCTGGGCTTATACGTGGAGTAGTAATAACTATCTTTCAGATGCGATTGTGTTTAACCCTTCCTGGTTTATATTCCTAAATGTAGTTGTCCTATTATGTTCTTGGTCCAAGCATCCCTTTCAAGATGGGTGGTTGAAATATTATCTTAGCTGCTAACTTCAGGTGATAGATAGTTTGCCTGTTGCCTTTCACGGAGCCATCGAATTTATTCCATCTCAGAGAAATACTAAATCATCTGAACATAATTTATTTTTTTACCCAATCTGTGGTGTGTGTGTACATGAATACTTCATTTTCCAGCACGTAACCAGTCCCTATTAATTATCCTGAACGTTTACCAAGCTTGAGGATAAAAGTGCTGTTTCTTCTGTTCCAACGTCTTGCCAAAGAAAAGTGTTCATTATCCACAGAGCGACTGAACATGACTTCATGGGGAAGGCCGTCAGTGTTTGTCAAAGTGTGGGCCTGTGCTTTTTTTTTTTTATTTTAAAGATTTTTATTTATTTATCTGACACAGAGAGAGAGAGCAGGAACACAAGCAGGGGGAGTGGGAGAGGGAGAAGCAGGCCTCCCGCCAAGCAGGGAGCCCGATGCGGGGCTCGATCCCAGGACCCTGGGATCATGACCTGAGCCGAAGGCAGACGCTCAACGACTGAGCCACTCAGGCGCCCCTGGGCCTGTGCTTTTTGCACAGAGAGAACTGAGATGCTTATTAAAATGTGATTCCCGGGCCTCATACCAGACCTCCTGCATCAGAACCACGGGGAGCAGACCCAGGAACCTGCATTTTTTTTGAGAGCTCCTCAGGGGAATTACTTCTGAATACTGACTTTTGAGAGTGACTGGTCTACTTCATTCAAATTTGAAGGCTTCTGGCCTCTAACTGTTCAGCCTTTTTATTAGTCCCTGCTTTTGGCACCTGGAAATTCTAGAGTCTTCAGGAATTCTCCACGCCAACTGCCATAGGCTTGCTTCACTGTTTTAGTTGGCCTCTTTAGAATCTTTCCTTTCTCGTTTTTTTTTTTTTTTTCCCCCAGCATTGATCTCAAACTCAGCAGTCCCATATAAAACTCAGCAATCCAGCACTTGGCCTTAATTTACTTAATAGCTTTAAATCCTAACAGTGTCATTAGCCCCCTTTTAGAGGTGGGATGATAACTGGAGACAGACATATGAAAGCAGTCCTTGGGTCGGGCTACTGGGATGTTTTAAAAATCATTCTAAATGTTTATCTCTTCTCTCTCCAACTGCTCCCAATCCTGAATTTTCTATTGGCATCACTGGGACTGACTCTGGATGAGACCCACTTTGCCATTGTCTTTGTGCAGGAAGCATCACAGGGGAGAAGATGGGGGTGGTGGGGTGATATTCAGCGGGGGGAGAGAGGGAGAACATGGTGTCTCTAAGCAGCAGCCATTTAGGGGGAAGCCAAGCCCCCCTTTACCCCTTTGCTGGGCACAATGGAAGTGAAGTTTTTTTTTTTCCCCTTCCCATTTTTCTTTCTTCTTTTTTTTTTTTTTAAAGATTTTAAAAATTTAATTGAGAGCGTGAGAGAGCGCACAAGCAGGGGGGGTGGGGCAGAGGGAGAGGGAGAAGCAGGCTCCCTGCTGAGTGGGGCTCCATCCAGGGACCCGGGGATCATGACCTGAGCCAAAGGCAGACACTTACCCGTCCGAGCCACCCAGGCGCCCATTCCCAGTTTTTTCTTTAAAATTTTTTTTTTAAAATTAAGTTTATTTTACTGTGGAAAGAATACTTAACCATCTACCTTCTTAATACATTTTTTTAGTGTACAATATCTATTGCTGAACATAGGCACAATGCCGTGCAGCCGATCTGTAGGGTTTATTCATCCTGCTCCACTGAAACGTTATGCCCATTGGTTAGTGATTTCGTAACTCCCCTTCTCTGCCAGCCTCCAGCAACCACCATTCCCCTCTCTGATGCCCCGAGGCTGACTATTTGGGCTACCTCATGTAAGTGGAATCAGGCAGCATTTGTTTGGCTGGGACTGGCTTATTTCACTCAGCATAACGTCCTCGAGATTCATTCATGTTGTTGCATATTGAAGGATTCCTTTTTAAAAACTGAAGGATAGTCCATTGTATGTTTCTACCAAATTTTCGTTATCAGTTCATCTGTTAACGGACAGTTAGGTTGTTTGCACATCTTGGCTATTGCGAATAGTGCTGCAGTGAACATGGGAGTGCTAATATTTCTTTGAGATCCTGATTTCAGTTCTTTTGGACAAATACCCAGAAGTGGGATTGCTGGATCCTATGGCAATTCTATTTTTAGTTTTTTGAGGAAGCTTCATACTATTTTCCAGAGCAGCCGCACCATTTTGCATTCCCACCAGCAGTGTACAAGTGTTCCAGTTTCTCCACAGCCTTGCCAACCCTCGTCTTTTGTTCCCAGCTTTTTCTGATCACGGTGATAACGCCTGCTCATGGTGCTTACGGTGTGCAGAGCACGGTGCCGAGCACGTTACGTACGTTGTCTCTGTAAATCCTCACAATAACCTTGAGAGGCAGGGACAATTGACCTCACTTTAGTATGAAGAAACCGAGGTGCAGAGAGGTGAGGGAACTTGTCCATACATCCTGCGGGTGAAATATGGCCTCCTACCCTGGAGTGTGGCTGTCCTGTGAGTTGAGGAAAAAACATGTTTTAAAAGTGAATTAGGGGCACCTGTGTGGCACAGTCAGTTAAGCGTCTGACTCTTGGTTTTGGCTCACATCATGATCTCAGGATTGTGAGATGGAGCCCCGTGTTGGGCTCTGCACTCAGCCTGGAGTCTGCTTAAGAGTCTCTCTCTCGGGGCACCTGGGTGGCTCAGTCATTAAGTGTCTGCCTTTGGCTCAGGTCATGATCCCAGGGTCCTGGGATTGAGCCCCGCATCAGGGTCCCTGCTCCGCGGGAAGCCTGCTTCTCTCTCCCACTCCCCCGCTTATGTTCCCTCTTTCGCTGTGTCTCTCTCTGTCAAATTAAAAAAAAAAAAAAAAAAAGAGTCTCTCTCTCCTTCTGCCCCTCCCCCACCTCAAATAAATAAGTCTTTAAAGGTAAATTAATGAGGTGCCTGAGTGGCTCAGTCGGTTGAGTGTCCGACTCTTGATTTTGGCTCAGGTCATGATTTCAGGATTGTGAGATTGAGCCCCGAGTCGGCTCCTCACAGGGCATGGAGCCTGTTTAGGATTCTCTCCCTCCTCTTCCTCCTCTCCCTCCACCCACCATGTCTCCCTGTCTCTAAAAAAAAAACCAGAAGTGAATTAATGATCACATACATCTCATTTATGAGGTGAAGCCATGTCCACTGTTAACAAATGGCTTCTAGGCGTCAGGCTGGCAAGCTGGAGTCAGTGGAATGGAATAGATTATATACTTTTAAACCTTTTACATTTAAATCTATTAAAATCACCCCCCCCCCCAACCTGGGGCATTAGGGTGGATTAGTGACAAAAGGCATATAGACATGATCAAAGCCCTCCCGGGAGCATGACTCACCTCTGAGTCATGTCGAGTATTCACACATCAGGAGTGGGTGCTCTCAACTCAGCCTCCATATCAGTAAAAACTTTGTTCTCCACCACCCTCACCCCACAGGCATGTATTTTTGATTGTGTGGCCCGTGACTGAAAACACGGCCACTTCACAGTATTACCTCCCTTTTAGAAATTCAGTGGGGGTGTAACTATGTCCAAATGGGGCAGTGTCAGAATAGGATTTCGGGTTCCTTCCTGCTCTTCTTGATGGTGGAATCCTGGAGGGAGAAGGGTATGGGATGAAAAGCAAAGAGTCTGGGGGTCTGGTCCTGGTTCTACCCTTCAGGGGCTATGGCGTCACTTTCCTGATTTGTCAATGTGGGGGCTCCTTTCTTGAGTGTCTAGACCTCCCCCGTCAGCACCCCTTCCCCACACCATGGGCTCCTTTCTTCTCAGGCAGTGGCTTAACAATGAGGCTCTTCTCCCTGGAGACAAGATGTCGGGCCGCCATGTTACAGGCTGAGAGGGGTTGTGGGCTGGACGGACTGGTGTATGGGGCAGACCCAGCTTGCACCCAAGGTAGTCTCACAAAATCTGCTTGATCTCAACTCCCTAAAATTACTCAGGATTCCCCCATACCTGAGTGTACAGGAGAATCAGATGACTATTGCAGTCTTATAAAAAAAAAATTTTTTTTTTTTGAGGGCATTAAGGCCCCACATTCTCTAAGACTCATGTGCTTTTAGCTTCGAGCTGCAGTGGAAAAGCCAATAACGTGGCCTTCAGGCTGGCTGCCCTTGTCACTGAAGGGAAGCCGGGCTCATCACTCAGTTGTCCATGCTATTATCTTGCAGGTCCTTGCATGGGGTGTGGCGGGGGAGGGTGGGAATGGCTCTGTGCCCCAGAAACTTGATTTGTGGAGCAGGGCCTGTGGCATGGGATTGATCCCTGGAGATGGAGTGCATTGTGACAGCGAAGCTGGGTCTGTTTAAATATTTAAATGCCATCCTGTTGTGGACACCAGTAGCACCCAGCAGGGCTGGCTGCAGGCAGGGCTGAAGAGAAGCTGCAGTCTGTCCCTGTTCCCCGCACACCTGCATCTCTCCCCTTCCTTTGCTCCTGCTGCCTGCCCTCCCCTCCCTGGCCTACACCTCTGGCTCTCAAGGACTTGGTTTGCCTTTTCTGAGCTGTAACCCACGGCCTCCTGAATTATTTTATCCTCCAGTCAGAGCTGGTTCTCAGCTAGCTGTTCCTGAATGCAAACTTTGTGGCAAATAATTCCTACCAAGATGTAGATGACCGATAACAGGGTAGATATGAACATGTGTAGCAGTTTGCTTTTTTAAATAATTTTTTTCTATGGAAATGGTATATATTCATTGCAGAAAAATCAGAAATTACAGATATGCATAAAGGAAAAATAAAAATCACCCATAATCTTACTCCTGAGAGATAGCTTCCATTTTGGTTTTGTATACCGTTTGAGGATTCTGTCCGTCTCTGTCTCTTTCTACACACACACACATACACACACACGCACGTATGCACACCATGGTACAGACCATTTTAACCCATGCCTTCACTCAACAGTACATGGGAAACATCATTCCAGGTCAGTAAAGACATGTTTATGACATTTGAGAGCTATATGGTGTTCTATCACGTGGGCACGCCCCAGTTTGCTCAAGCTGTGTTCCACTTGTTGGATATTTAGACGGTTTAAAGTTTGTTCACTATTGCAAACAATATTGCGGCTGCATCTTTGCATAATGCTTTCATGATTTCCTAGGGGTGGAATTGTGAGGTCAAAGGGCCTGGTACACAGCCTTTGATGTCTCTTACTTCAAGTTGTGGTGGTGGGTAAGGGAAGTAGGCAGCAAGGTCCGTGCTGCCCAGGTGAGAGAGAAAGCTCGGTGAAGAGGGACATGCACTGACTTCGGAGTGAGAAAAAGCTGAGATCAAATTGTGCTTCTGTCACTTGTTAGCTGGTTATCTGGGGCATTTTTGAAAAAAATCATTTTGCTGCTGGGAGGCTCCATGTCCTCAGGTGTGGAGTGGGGATGGTGCATGGTTGGGAAAGGCACGTGTGATAATGTATATAAAAATGTTTGCACCTGGGTTGTGCTTAATGAATGTGTCTTCCTCCTTCACCTGTTCCTTATTTCCTCTATCTCCAATAGAGTTGGAAAGATAAGGCTGATATCACAGAGATAACACCCCACCAAGCATATTTCATTGAGTAGATAGAGAGCACTGTCGGAATTCAGGGGAGGGAGTGGTTGGGGGGCAGGAGCCGGTGTGTCAGAGGTGCTTCCCTAGGAGGCCAAGCAGATCTCCAGTGAATTAGTACTGAATTGACTTTATTCTCCAGGGATGGAGGGGTATGTGTGGGAGTTGGTGGTGGTGGGCCGGTGAGGTAGTAATAGTAATAGCATAAGTTCGTTGACTTATATTATGGACCTGGAATGTTCTATGGGTTTTATCTATATTAATTCTTTAACCCTCACAGAAGTGCCATGAGACCGATGGTATGATCATCTCCAACATAGAGATAAGGAGACTGGGGAGGAGAGGCGTTAATTAACTTTCTTGAGGTCACACAGCAAAAAATGGCAGAGACAGGATTTGATCCCAGTCAGCAATGCCTCCCTCCCTCCCCTGCAGTGTCTCCCACCTCTCCTGTCACTCACCTTTTCCTGGAATCTGCCTTACCTTGTATATACCTTTGTGTAGGCCACCTCCTGTCACATTGGATGATAGCAGTCTGTCTGTTCTTCAGGTTGGACTGTCAGCCTTTGGAAGGCAGGAAGTACACTACATTCATCCTGCATCCTAGCCCCAGCACTGTGGTTGCTCCCAAAATGTGGAGGAGTGTGGGATGCACATAGCAGGACAGGAGAGAGACCAGCTTGGTCAGAGCAGAGCTTTGGGGTAGGAGGATTGGGGGGTACAGAGTTGGACAAGGGTACTGGGAATACCAGGCTGATTTTCTTAGATGTCAGTGGTGAACATGATGATCCCAGACACATCTCTGGAAAGGTGTGTTCAGGGCAGAGAGCCTTAAGCCCAATGGCTGAGAAGGAGATAGGAGAACACATGAAGTCTGGATGGTGATGACAGCAGAGACAAAGTAGACGGTGACAACAGGAGAGACTTTATGAGTGAAAACCCTGCAGAACAGGATGTGGAGTCCAAGCGAGAGGGAGGAGCAACGATGACTCTTGAAGTGTTGAGCTTGGGTTGTGGAGACACGAGGGAGAATAACTAGAATATTCTAGAGGAGGAGGTAATTTTGGAGAATGATGAAATTTTCACATAGGAGTGTGTGGAACTAGCAGGACATCCAGGCAGGAATATTTACCACATGCTACTGGACATTTGGTTCCTCAAAGGAAGTGAGGCACTTACAGGGATGCTGCAGGTGGATGGGGGTGTACCTCAGGGAAAGGCCAGCGAGACATACCGGATAGGTCGGAACTCACAAATAAAGCCCCATCTGCATCTGAGGCAGTGTTTATGGCAGATATTCACCCGGAGATCCTGAGGGAGAGCACACTAGCCACATTTCCAGATCTGGGGGCTGCCATACTTTATGGTCATAGGTCTAATTTTTTTTAATCTTTCTTTGTTTATTTTCTCCAGAAATGTTGACATTTATATTTATTATTTAAGTAATTTTAAATGTATGATTTAAAAAAAGGATTATATTTTGCCCTTTAAGTAGATTAAGGACACGCTAGTGTAGGACACACCAGAATAAGAAATGAAGATACCATCTCTGCAAAGGGGACGCCAGAAGATGGTTCTCAAGTCAGAAGTCCAGGATTTGCATCTTTGCTACGTCACTTCCTGGCTGTGACCTTGGACAAATCCTGAAACCTCTCTGAGCTTTGCTTTCTTTTTGTGTCAAGTGAGGACAGTAAGATTAACCTTAGAGGGTTTCCAAGAGGGTTAAATGAGACCACGTGCAAAAACAGTTAGCTCCCTGTCTGGTTCATAGTTGCGCTCAAAAAATATTTATTTTCTTTATGCCAAGTCAGGAAAGTACATATTTCGCACCTACCTTGGGTCCCCAGTTCTGTTCTGTGCACTGGCTGCTGGAGGTGTCAGGAACCAGAGAAGCTAGCCAGCCCAGCTAATGTTGAGTGTTTGCTGTGTACCAGCCACTGTGCTGAGCACTTTACAAGGATGAGCTCATTCAGTTCTCGTAACACCCATGTGAGATGGGAACTATTATCAGCTCCATTTTCCAGACCAGGAAACCCAGGTTTGGAGAGATTAAGTAACTTGCCCAAGGTCACACAGCCAATTAGCGGACACAAGAAGGCAGATCCCAGAGTTTAACAGAGTTCTGCTACCCTGCTTCTCAGCAGGGCAGGAAAGAGTCCCACTAACACATTTAATGCTTTGGTTTTGGGAGTTTCTGCATTCTCTGCTGGGGATCCGAAATCAGGTTATATAGTATTTAGAAATGAAAAGCTTGTTGCTTATCTCCATTCTTCCTGTTTTTTAAAAACTGGAGTCACATTCATATATAGCAAATTCCTAAAATAAGCAGAATGCCCTCCCTCAATGAAGATACAGGATTTGTGGATCCCTGGCATTTGATAGATCCTGTCTCTGGACTCATTCCTCGTACATGGGTCAGTGCCAGGCCCCAAGGAATGTGCCTTTGAAAAATCAGGATGTTACATCCCACCCTTATTCCAGCCCCTGTGCTTTTTTCTGGAAGAATTCAGTTTAAAATAAGCACCAAGTGTGGCCTGGAAGAAGAAACGAAGCCACAGGAAGGCAGCTGCTGACCTGGCTTGGTGAGGGGGAGGGGAGAGGGATGTAGGCAAGCCCTGGGTGGATCCTAAGGCCGGGAGCTTACATTGGTTTTCTATCAGAGTCCAGGGACTAATTCATTCAGGAGGCATACAGGCCTCAGAGAGCCCAGAGAAAACAGAGAATGACGAAGTGGTAGAATCAAAGGACTTCAAGATTATTTGATTCAATTGTCCTATTTTACAGATGGGGAAACCAAGGCCCAAAGAAGTATGGGGTTTGTCCAAGGGTGCATAGCTGGTTAGTAGGAGAGCCAGGGCCAGACACCAGGTCTCCCAAAGGCCACCCACGTGTCTAGCCTCTGGACTTCCAGGCCAGGAGGAGAAGCCCACGGGGACTTGCCCAAGAGGAGCCTCTTGGTGCCTAGACACTGCAGGACCTGGGCTACTCTCATCATTTGAGCTCAGTGGAGCCATGGTTGGCTCTTTGGGTAAGGCCTAGGCATTTAAAATAGTCATAGGGATTAATATTCCACCATGAGTATGCAAGTCTGACCTGGGGAATTTTTGAAGTATCCCCTGAGTTTTATCCCAAACTGAGTCATGCAGGGCTTTTCTCACTTGGGGCTTCTCTGGGGGACTGGTTGTAGGCATTCCTCCATCCTCCACATGGTTCTGCAGAGAGAAGTCAGGAAGGTGTGGGGAGCCCCAAATGTCTATGACCCAGTCTGGTAGGGTATGATCCCTTTGTCAAAATGGCCTCCTTTTGTATCTGTCCTGGGCCCACTGGGACATAGGATTCTACTCAGAAGGGCTGAAGGGAAGAGAATTAGATGCCAAAATGATTAAGGAGGTGTGGGCAGGATAGAAGTGGCGAAAGGGAGAGGGGGAGCCCTTCCATCTTGAGTGCCAAGGGGCAGGGGGAGGACACATGGTGCCCAGGACAGGGGGGTGGGGTAGTACCTGCACCAGCATGCTGCCCAAGCAGGGAGGGCAGGGCACAAATCCCCATCTTCCCCTTCTCGCCCCCCATTCTCCTGTCCCTGCCTCCCACTGGCCCAGCGTCACCAGAGGCAGAGAGCAAGGGGCCATAGACACGTCGGCCCCGGGCACTGGGAGGAGTGTCCGGATGGAGAATAACGCATCTTGCAGTCCTATGCTTCAAAGTCAGGCAGACCTGAGTTCAAATCCTGGCCCTGCCACTGAGGGAGTTGCTTCAGTGCCCTCAGACTCAGTTTCCTCATCTGTACAATGGGGCTGACCATCCTTATCTTGTGAGCTACTGTGAAATTCAGCGTAGGACCGTGTGCCTGCCTCACAGCCCGTAAGTGTGATGCTCTGGGGGCATCGGCAGCTGACAGGCACGGCTGGGTCGATTTTACAGATGAGGAAGTGGAGCTGCAGAGAGAGGGAAGTAGCCTCCTCGGGTTGGATGCAAGTGCCACCGGGCACAACTGGGAATGAGATGCGGCCCGGTGACTCCCGAGGCCCAGGCTTTGTCGTTGGACGCTCATCCCGTAATTGCTTTCAGTCTCTGGGAAACCACTGGCTCAGATCCCCACTGCATGCTCCAAGTTGGACTGATGAAAATGTGCCAGAGTCATTAAGTTATCAGTGGGGAAGGCGGCTGTCTCTCCCCTGCAGGAAGGATGCTGCTGTCTGCGGCAGCCGGCTTTGTTCACATAAACTGCCCCTGATTCTCCGCCCGCCACCCTGCCGCCTCCCCCTACCCTGCTCCCCCAGACAAGGAGTGAGTGGGGTAGGGTTGGAGCGGGGAGGGGGCTGCTGTAAATATTCTGGGGCAACACTGAAGGTATTCATAACTCCGGACAGGAGGTGCTACCTGGAGAATCCAGCTCTGGATGGGGAAGTGGGCAAGCACGATTTCTGCACCTTGACAGATGGATCTGCCCCAGGGGAAGGAGAGAGAGGAAGGCAAGCTGGACCTTCCTTACTGTCACAGCCGGTCCCCTCCGAGCGCCGTGCCAGGAACACAAATCCAGGTGCATACTTGCCAAGGGAAAAACAAGGGCCAAGGGCTGTGCCCAGGCCGGGCTGACCGGTCCCTGGGATGATGGCTTCAGAGGGCCAGGACACAAAAGAGCAGGCCCCGGGGACGGAGACCGGGGTGGGAGGATGGGGCGCAGCCCTCTCTGAATGCTTCAGCAGTCTTGGGGCTCGGTCTGATTCCGCACGACAGATCATTCCAGAGTGAGGTTGCTGACGTGATAAAGGGAGAGCAGATGGTTCTAAGACTTTATTTTCAGAGTGTACTTTCCCCACCTTCTTTTTCTTGCGACTCCATCACCCCTGACCACAGAGGAGAAATGCTTAGCTACCCCCCTCCCCTTTTGGGTTTATTCCCTTTGCTTTGATGGCCATGGTGCTGATAAGAGCTGACAATGGCTGCCCCTCAGGACGAGCCAGGCACTGTTTTAAATGTGTTTCTTTCACAGACTCTCACGACGACGTGAGGCAGATGTGCTGTTGTGATCATCCCCATTTGCCACAGAGGATGCGGAGGCACAGAGGGGTTTAGCAATTCAGCCCAGATCACACAGGCAGTCAGTAGGAGACTAGGCAGGGCTTTGAGTCCAGGTGGTTCCGATCCAGCCTACCCACTTACTCACCACCGAGAAACTGGTTCTCTGAAGGGTGGTGCTGAAATGCCCTGGCCAGACTTCCAAGGTTACCGCAGAGGGGCATTTTACTCCCAGCTCAGGGCTGCTTGGGTCCTGTGTTCCATGTGGCAGCTCCCATATTTCGGGGCTGTGAGGTTGTTTGTTTCGAGTAACTTAGTCCCTGATCTCTGACCCCAGCCCTAACAGGTTTCCAGGACCAGATACACAATGTACGGGACCCGGTGCAAAATGAAAACGAGGGGCCCTTTGTTCAATATGTATTAAGAATTTCAAGATGGTGGTAGCAAAGCATTAAGGCAAGTGTGGGGCCCTTCTGAGCATGGACGCTGTCTGAATGCACGGGTCCCACGCCCATGAAGCTGGTCTGTATGTATTTGGTGTGGCGGGGAGATATCATTAAATAGTGCTGGGTTTTCCTTTTCTTCCAATCCAGTCAAAGTAGGATTTCCAAGGCATTTCTTTCCATCAAAATGTAGCAGTCTGATCCAGATACAGTTCCACCAAGATAAATCTTAGAAATCTTTTGTCCCTAGGATGAAGTCATTCAAAGGCCCGGTACTTGGCTTAGAAGCTTCATTTTGGGGTCAGGCATCATGCTGTATTATCTCCAATTCCTCCTAACCCTGCCTTTTAAACTCCCCTCCCTCTCACCTCCTTCCCTTTGCCTGTGAGCCTGCTCCGGGATGCGCCCTGTTAAAGAATGAGCCCCACTCAGCCTCCCTGACCCCTGCTCCCACCATCCTCCCTGCCTCCCCAGCCTCACTGGTGGAAGGAGTGATCTGTTAGCCCCGTCACCACTTCCTCAATTCCAGGAGCATTCTAAACCTCTCAAGTCTTGTCTCATCCTCCATGAGGTCGTGGATTCCCTTCTCACGAAGGTGGCCTCCTGGTTGTCAAATCTAGTGCTCTCTTTCTAGTCCCCATCTTTCTCAACCCTTCTTGGGCATCTGACATTCTCCTGGCTCTGCCAGCTTCTCATCTGTGAAATGGGGACTTGGGTTGCAGTGAGCAAACTGACCTGGATCATGAGAACAGGCCTGGCACTCGGTACACACTCAGTAGCTGTTCTCAGTGACCGTGACTGGTGGTATCCTTGGTCCTGTCAGCTGGAAACCCTGCCTCTTTTTAAAAAAAATTTTAAAAAAATTCCAGTATGATTTACATCCCAGTATAATTTACATACCTTTAATATTAGTTTCAGGTGTACAATGTAGTGATTCAACAGTTCTATATATTATGCGGTGCTCATAATGTTAAGTGTACTCTTGATCTCCATCCCCCCCCCCACCTCCCCTCTCGTAACCATCAGTTTGTTCTCTATATTTGAGTTGGGTTGTTGTTTTTTTTTTTTTTGGTCTCTTTTTAAATTTGTTCTTTCTGTTTTGTTTCTTGAATTCGACATATGAGTGAAATCGTATGATATTTGTCTTTCTCTGACTGGCTTATTTAATTTATTATACCCTCTAAATCCATCCATGTTGTTGCAAATGATAAGATTTCATTCTTTTTTTATGGTGGAGTGATATTCTGTTGTCTGTATATGCCACATCTTCTTTATCCATTCATCTAGTGATGGACACTTGGAAACCCTACCTCTTTGGCTTATGTTGCTCATTCCTGGATGAGTCTTTCTTGATAAACTTAAAAAAACCAAACCAGTTTCTTTTTTTTCACCAGATTCTTGAGATACTGGTGTTTTCTGAGTTCTATCCTCTGTCCACCTTTTTTCTCTCTCTCTGTAAATCTCTCCTTCTCTCCATATCCCTAACTCCCCCTGCCGCCCTGCCAACCTCCACATCCACATATCTTTCCTAAGCTCAGGGTGTGCAGGGCAACCCTAGACTGAACATTCTTTTCTTTCTTTAAATCTGGTTTTCCTCCTCATCCTTTGACCTATTGCCCCATAGGAACGTGGGTGTTTTCGTTGTTTCCCTTAACTGACATCGAGGGCCGGCCATGATCTGCCCTGTACTGGTGACTGGGGATGCAGCAGTGTGCAAACACACAGGGCCTGCCATGCTTGCTGCCGGTGGGGGCACACGTAGTGATCCATGATTTGTCCTAGGAAGGTAACAAACTGGGGTCCTAATTTTGACTGGAAAGACTCCCCTGGGGAAGGACATTTGAACTGACATCTGAAGAATGATGAAGCATTCATTAGGCAAACTGTTGCTGGGGACCATTGTAGGCCAAGGGAAGAGCTTGTGTAAAGGCTTTGTGGTAGAAAGAAAGATGTTTACAGAGTGAAAAGGCAATGGGCAGAAGGGCAGAGAAGGTGGTGGAATGTGGTGTTGGGTGAGGCTAGGGGCCTAGACAGGGCCTGGTTGGTGCGTGGCCAGGAAGGCCAAGTTACTGTCATTCTAGGCTTCTCCTTGCTGCCTATACCCACCCTTTTCCACCAGATTCCTTCTCTTTAACCCCTCTCCCATCCTGAAATCCTCATTGTTCACACATGGAAAATTAAAATAGCCTCTTGCCACTTTCAAATCCCATCCTCTGCACTGTAGTCTTAAATGGGATTTCTAAAATGTAAATCTGAGTAAGTTGTTCCTCAGGCTACAATCCTCCCCTGGCTCCCCATTTCCAGGACAAAGTCCTGCCTGGCTTCCTTGCTTGTTAGCTCCATCATATCCCACCCCGGCCCGCAGGTCCCCAAAGTTGGGCAGAATGTGCTTTGCTGCCTGAAAGCCTTTGCCTCCTTTGTCTGTCTGGTAATGTTCTGCTACCTTGCAAGCCACAGCTCACCTACCTCCTCCAGGAAGCCCCCCCTCCACACTCAAGCAGGTGTGCTGGCCCCTCCTCTTTCCTGGGTGCATGTGCACACTGGTGCGTTTGTCTCATCTCCCTCTTTGCTTGTTGACTTGTATGTCTTCTCTGCCAGAATGGGAGCTCCTGGAGGGAGGGCACTAGGGCTCTCCTTTATGTTTGTCCTTCTGATGCCACAGGGTTGGGCACATATGAGGTGCTTATTGTGAAGACCTGGTGATGAAGAATAACATGGTATAAACAGGTGGTGAAAAGGGCAGCTCCATCAGGAAAGCTCTGTAGGTCTGTGTATAGGGATGATGGGTAAGAGGTCTGATTTCCATGACCTCCATGTACTGTCTGGTTCTGGTTCCTCTAATGACAGAGCACAAGTCTCACTGCCCCCACCTGCCACTTCCATCCATCCCAAAGGGCAGGTGCACCAGGGTGGACAGAGTCAAGCCTAAATCTATTCATTCTTCTAGTAGAGTGGTTCTTAGACTATAGTGTGCAGCAGAATCACATGGAGGGCTTGTTAAAAGAGAGATTTCTGGCCCCACCCCCAGAGTTTCTGATTCAGTAGATCTGAGGGGAACCAAGAATATGCATCTCTAACAACTTCCCAGGTGATGCTGATGGTGCTGGTCTGGGGACTACTCTTCCAGAATCTCTTTTCTAGCAAAAGGATTTACTCTAAAAATAATTACTCTCTATGGTGTTGGGGAAGGAGATATGGGAAACTTTTTGCTTGGGTTTGGTTTTGTAGGTTTAAAGACCTATTAGTATGAGATTAATGTGGATAGATGGATCAGATTTTACACGCTTTCCTCCTCCCCTATCTCCTGGCTTTCCCACAACGTGTTTCCATGTTCATTCATCAGCTATTCAATGAATATATTTTGAAGGTGTAGTATGTCACGGCAACAGAGGGGGTGGAGTTGTTGTTATTAAGATGAAATTGGTATGAAACTGTCCTTGAGAGAAGTCCTCCAGTGCAGATGTAACTATGATTCAAGGAGATCAAAGAAGAAATGCTTGCTCGGATGGGTCGTGATTCCCCGATCTGTGGAATTGTCCTAGGCATCTAGCATTAGTGAGAGTAAAACAATTTGATAAGTGAGACCACATGACTATTAAGATCCTGAAATTCTGTATTAAGGACAGTGATAATTGACACAACAAAATGACACCAATGGAATGCTGTGGAGTTTGCAGTAGGGAGGTCTCCAGAGTCAGCTGAGGCATCCTCATGGAAATACTATTATTGTCCTTATTCTTAATAAACATTTATCCCTCACCAACAGTACGCTTGGTTACTAAGTGGATTTATAGCTGATGACCCCACAATTTGCTGTTTATTGACCTCAGATCATTGCAAAGGTTAAATAGAAGAAGCCACAAGCAGGCCCAGAGTGAGCCTCAGGGGCCTCTTTAGGTCCCATTTCCCGAGTCAAATGGAATTGAGATGTCTAGTACTGTTCTATTTTTTTGAAATATTTACAACAGAGAGAGAGAGTGTAAGTAGCCAATTGTAGGACTTGAATTTATAGTCATTAGGTCACCAACTTGAATTTCAGACTCTCACCTTATTAAGAAAGTCTACCCATTGCTAAATTCCATTGTTTGAGGCCAGGTTCAAAGTCCTTTCAGGAGGGCCCAGCACTTAAGATGCGGCAGGCTAAGCTGAAGCCCCTCGCCCCTCACCACCATTTACTGAGCATCTGTTATGTGCTGGGTACTGAGTGAGATACTTTACAAATATTATCTAGAACCCTTCAAGGCAAGTAGTACTATCATCATTTCTAGATACGAAAAAGGCACGGAGAGGCTATGTATCTTGTCCAGTTTCACACAGCAAATCACCTCAATTCATTTTTGGAATCAGCATAACCATAAAATTCAAACACGGTAGAAGATAGGTCAAAAATTCTAGATCTATCTCAAGTCTGAGTATAGATCCAAAATGCAAGATTAGAAAACAGAAAGCGGCAGTTTATCAAGTGGATCATGCACTCTTGCCAAATGGCGAGCGTTCTAGGAATATAAGAATGGCTCAATAAGAAGAAACATTGGGAAATCAACATAATTCACCATATCAACAAACTGACGGAGAGTCATATACCAGTAGATGCTGAAAGGCTGATCAGATTTTCCTGTAATAAAACTCTAACACAAGGATAAGAGGAATTACTTAAATTTGATAAAGACTAAAAATTAGCCACATGTATCATTCTAAACAGTGAACCACTAAATCCAACTTCATTGAAAGTGAGGGTGGTCTAGTCTTAAGCCATTTAGCTGGGCTTCTGCTTCTGAGGTACTGGGCAGCCAACCAATGGAACTGCCCCTTTCTTCTGTGCCCAGTGAAGCCGTATTTATGTTGCTGGGTGTCCTTATCTCACACTGTCCATGTGAGAGGTCGAGCTTATGAGGACACATTCCTAGATTTTGGGTATCGGAGGCTTCCTGGGGCATCAAGGGCACAAGCTCTTGGTTGCCACATCTACCAACGATGGCTTGGCTTTGTGGCTTTCATGGCAGAAGTGGGATGTGTTTTTCTGGCACAAAATCACCGTGTACTTTATACAGAGTTAACCACCGTATGGTGGAAGGAGCACTGCATGGGAATCCAGGAGACTGGGTTCTGGTGGCTCTGCCTCAACTGGCTGCATGTTCCCAGGCAAATCACTTAGGCTTGCTGGCCTCACTTGCCTCATCAGTGCCATGGCGTGTTGGACTGGATGGACCACCAGTGCTCTTTGGCCTCAAAGTTATAATAATCAATCACCCTTCCCACGTGCCCAGCACTGTTCTAAGTGTTTTGCATAGAGATCATCTTATCCCAACAACTCTATGAGTTAAGTCCTATCATTATTCCCATTTTCCCTCTGAAGAAACTAAGGCCCAGAGAGGGTAAGTGACTTGCCCAGGGTCTCACAGAGAAGAAATGATGGAGCTCTTTTACAGTTCAACTTCCACCCTTTACTTTTCTGGTTTTTCTTTTCCTGGGCCCATGTTGTTATAGTGGTGTCAGTTCTGTCTAGCGGGGCAAAGGTTGTTGAGGGTGGGAGACACTTCTTAAGGGAAACCCAGCTCTGGGGTAAATGGATGGGAGGCACTGCCTGGGAGAATGATGGCAGTGACTGCAGAGGTTGCTAATCTTTGCCTTTTCCCCTCTTCTCTTCCTGTCTAGTCTGCGGCAAGCGCTACAAGAACCGGCCAGGACTTAGCTACCACTACGCTCACACTCACCTGGCCAGCGAGGAGGGAGATGAGGCTCAAGACCAGGAGACCCGGTCCCCGCCTAACCACAGAAATGAGAACCACAGACGTGAGTTCCCAGTTGTTGGGTTGGGGCAGTGATGAAGTGGGTGGGCAGGGCGATAGAGTGTTCTTTTCACCTCTGGCATCTTTGGTGGCACCCATTGATTGGTTTCAACGTCCTGTGGTGACTTGGCTCTTTTAACGCAGCCCCAGCTGCCCTGTGGGTCATCTGAGCCCCAGGCTTAGAGTGAGTGGGCCAGGTGGCATCCCCAGTTCTGTTCCCAGAGGAAGGGATATGAGCGTTAAGGCAGAAGGGAAACATCCTTACCTGGCTGTTGTCAAATGCCAGACCTGTTCCTCTTCTCCCTCAGCTCTAGAACTTCCATTCACAGGTACTAACCTGACATGGGCATAGCCCTTGGGCATGTCAATTCAGATGGACATTTCAAATGTCGCCTTGACCACCAAGAGATGTAGAATATTCTTGATCTATTGCCTTGGCTATTATAGGGGTCACGATTTTGGTTCAGGGCTCTCCTGCCTTAGAAATACTGCCCTTGAGCTTCCATGCATTTCACTTGAGTACTCCCATCAGCAAGCATGATCTGGGTGCACTTGTCAAAAACTCAAAATGGGGTGGCATGATGGAGTCTTTAGAGCCTGTTTCAAGATGTGGGTCATTCTAAGATCATTAGGTGAAGAGTAATTGTGGACAGGCCATGTATTTTTTATTTTGTTCACGAGATTTTGTGGTAGGTGTTCTTAAGGGGAGCAATGCAATGTAATTAGAGGGATCAGACCTTTAAAAATATCCAGACTCTAGGATCTGAGGGTGACTCCTGTGCATTTTAGTCCATCAACTTAGTCAACAGATGTCCATCGGCTATTCATCAAATATTGGAAATAATTAACATACTTTGGCCAAGACCTTTCTTGGGATTAGGGTCAGTGTTGCCTAACCCCACCCTCCTTTCTCCTTGTAACATTGCCTTCTGTATTCGTGTGCTCAGGCCGCCCTAACAAAACACCACAGACTGGGTGGCTTAAAGAACAGAAATTACTTTTCTCGCTCTTCTGGAGGCTGCAAGTCCCAGACCAGTGTGTCATCGGGGTCGGTTCCCTCAGAGGCCTCTGTCGTTGACCTGCAGGTGTCCGCCGTCTCACTGCCTCTTTGCATGGTGTTCCCTCTGTGATCACATACCCCCGCTGTCTCTCTGTGTGTCTAAGTTTCCTCTTAGAAGGATACCAGTCAGATCGAATTAGGACCCACTGTAACTTAATCACCTCTTTAAAGGCCCTATCCCAGAAGAGTCATGTTCTGAGGCCTGGGGTTGGGGCTTCAACATACACGTTTTTGGGGGGACCCAGCTCAGCCCATATACCTTCTTTAATTCCTACTCACTTGCAGGGTTCAAGCCTTTCATGTGACAGACACTTATTTCCTTACCTGCTGTTGTCATCGGGACAGAACCTGGGAAGCAGGGCAGGAGGGTCTGACAGAGCTAGCCCACCTCCCCTTGCCAGCTACTGAGGCATGGCGAGCTCTCTCTCTCTCTCCTCCCTGGGGAGAGGTTCCCTTGGTCCAGTCTTTCAGAAAGGAAAATGTACGGGGCAGCTGGCATTTGCATCTCTCTGTTTCTCCTCTTATCCTTTCTCTGATCTCAGTGGCCTAGGCGTACCTATTGTCTCTTCCGGCAAAGGAGGCCGAGAATGATCTCTTTTGATTTGGATTGCGATCTGGAAAGTATTTATTAACCACGGTTGCTCTCTCTGAAGTATTTGTTAACTTGGTATTATTTCCCACTCCCCCCAGTGCTGGCTTATCTTCTTCTTTTTTTTTTTTTAAAGATTTTATTTATTTATTTGAGAGAGAATGAGAGAGAGCACATGAGAGGGGGGAGGGTCAGAGGGAGAAGCAGACTCCCTGCCGAGCAGGGAGCCTGATGCGGGACTCCATCCCGGGACTCCAGGATCATGATCTGAGCCGAAGGCAGTCGCTTAACCGACTGAGCCACTCAGGCGCCCCTGGCTTATCTTCTTTACATCTCTTCTCAAATGTCAAGCCACTTGGTCCTTGTGCTGCGGTGCTTTACTCACGCAATACGGTTTGGAATGCTTCTGTCTGTGTGTCTTTTGTGTGTGCACACAGTGATGGCCACAGCAGAGGAAGGTTCCTCGTGCTCCCCAAGGTACGCTGCAGGCCCGAAGCAGATCAAGGAAGTCTCTTCCTTAGGCATCCCCCCCGGCTCCCCCATGCCTGCACCTGCTGGCTCTTGACTTCCGGGGTGCGCACCGGCCTATTTCCCTCTGTCTACCAGGATCTCCTCATGTATTCTCGTGACTCAGCGTCTTCTGTCTCCTCATGTCTTCACCGTGAGGCCAAATGGCCTTGCTTAGTCAGGAAGCGGTGTCTCTCCTCCTCCTGGATGGAGATGTGTCCCAGTGTGGCTGCGAATCCTCTCCCCTCCCCCCTCCCCTGCTGATGACAAACTGAGTTCTTCAAAAACCCAAGGGTTTTAAGCTGCATAGAAAAGAATAGCTGTCCCTGGGTTCATCAGGGGCCTCCTTACATGAGGAAAGTTCCAGAACCTTCACAAACACCTTTTTAAAAAACATCTGCTCACGATGCCTCTGAGAACTCTATAGTTAACTCCAATTTTGCTAGCAAGGAGGGTGTGGCAAGAAGGCCCCAGAGGCCACAGAAGCCATTCCTTCCCTCTTCCCCAATTTCTCGGAACAGATCTAAGAGACAGCAGCTCTTCCCAGGTTCTCTGCGTCACGCATGCCACCAATCTGTCTGCTGCTCTGAATGTCTGCTCTGTTCCCTCCCACATTCCCCTGGTGAGCAGCCCCCCAACCATTTTCTCGTGAGCGCTAATTGCCGGCATCATTAATACCCAGTCATTAGCTGCTCCCACTGCTTGGGGTGGGGGTGGGCTCCCATCCATCCTGCCCCTAAATGCCACTGGGGCTGTGTGGTGAATTGAATGCGACAGCTCTGCGGCATCGAAGGTCCCAGCTTTGTGATCCTTCCTTGGCAAGGCTTTTGGACTGGGGGAGGGGGGCAGGAGAGCTTCATCCAAGAGGCTAATCTGCAGATCCCGCAGGAAAAGTTCTGGACGCCAGCAAAGTGGGAACGCTGACTTTTCCCTCTTTCGCTGAGCTGCAGGGTGGCCCAGCTGCTTGTGAGCGCACACAGGCCTAGGGGAAAAACAGCCCTATAGGCTCTGGAGTTTTCCGTGGCATGGGCATCTGCGCTCGCGCCCCCGGCAGCAGTAGAAACCTTTTGACTTTGGTGCACCTGCTGTCCCTCGCCGCACCCCCCGACTGTGTCTCCCGCCAAGCCGATGCTCATGCCTGCTTTCAGGCAGAGTGGAGTGCCAGAGCCAGCACTGACCTCCCCTCGCCCCCCAGCCCCAGGCTGCCCCAGGCCGCCAGCTCAGCAATCCACCGTGTTCTCTCGCCTTTGTTTCTCTTCTCGCCGCGCATTTTCTCCTGAGTATACACTTCTTGTCTCTTCTGTAGCTTCGTCCCCTTTCCTTCATGCCCTTGCCTCTCTGCATCAACTATAGGCAGTGCTGGGATGCTTGGAGCTCCGACATTCACCTTGGGGGATAGGACTTCTCTGATGGGGTCTTCCCTACCTAAGCTGTCACCCTTCCCATCCCTCCCTGCGTGAGGCTGGATTCTTCTTCCTTCTTGCATTTCTCTGACCACCTCTGTTTGCTTTCTACAAATGAAATCACCATGTGTATGTATGTGTGTGTGCAAGTGTGTGCGTGTCCATACAGGTACACACACACATAGACTACATGTATATGAATAAAAGGAGGGAGGACTGGGGGCAGGTTAGGACTCTGTGTGGTGCCACTCAGAAGCATTCTCTCTCTCTTTTTTGGTAAAGATTTATTTATTTATTTTTAAAAGATTTTATTTATCTGAGAGAGAGAGAGCGAGCGAGCATGAGTTGGGGGAGGGGCAGAGGAAGAGGGAGAGGAAGAGGGAGAAGCAGACCCCCGGCTGAGCAGGGAGCCCTTGGGACTTGATCCCAGCACCCTGGGATCATGACCTGAGCCTAAGGCAGACGCTTAAAGACTGAGCCATGCAGGCGCCCCTATTTGTTTATTTTAGAGAGAGAGTGCCAGTGAGCAGGGGGAGGGGCAGAGGGCGAGGGAGAGAATCTCAAGCAGACTCCCCACTGAGCACAGAGCCCGATGTGGGGCTCAATCGCATGACCCTAAGATCATGACTTGAGCCGAAATCAGGAGTCAGATGCTTAACTGACTGAACCACCCAGGCACCCCACTCAGAAGCATTCTCTTGTGACTTCTGAAATGCCACCTTGGTAAACAGTCCCAGTGGGGCCAGGGTAGCAGAGAGAACTGGATTAGAATTCAGAACTCTTTGACCCATGCTCACCATGCCAAAACTCTTCTTGAATTTCCTTTTATCTTCTATGCACAGTGGGAATCTACTAAAGATGATGTTTTCTTTCTTTTTTTTCTTTTTTTTAAAGATTTTATTTATTTATTCATGAGAGACAGAGAGAGAGACAGAGGCAGAGGGAGAAGCAGGCTCCCCGCGGAGCAGGGAGCCCGATGTGGGACTCGATCCCAGGACCCTGGGATCATGACCTGAGCCGAAGGCAGACGCTTAACCGACTGAGCCACCCAGGCGTCCCTAAAGATGATGTTTTCAAAGTCCTTTTCTGGGAGGTGGAGTGGGTGTGGGCATTGCTGATGTCCTAGACCTGAATGGAAAAGCTGTGTAAATGAATTCAGTCTACTACATTCATCTGTCCACCCATCCTTCTATCCATCCGTCCATTGGTTTAGTACCTGTGTGCTAGATACTGTCTTACTCCCTGTCATGAGAAGGAGTGTGTAATGGAGTATGTATAAATTAGTGAAGGGCTCAAGGGCACAGTACACTTTCTGCCCCTTAGGGTAGCCGTACTCCCCATGTGGCGTCAGAATCACCTGGGAACTTGTTGGAAATGCAGATTCTTGACTCCACCAGTCTCTGAAACAGAGACTCTGAGGGTGGGGATGGCAATCTGTATTTTACAGGGCATTCTGGTACATGCAAAAGCTTGAGAACCACTGCACCATTGCAAAGACTTCGCTGAGGACATTCAAGTTAGCTCTGGAAGAATGAAGAGGAATTTCCCAGGTAGAGGCAAAGGCAGGGAGGTATGAAATAGCACAATGCCCCAGACAAGGGATTGTAGTTGGGTCCGACGGTAGCATTGGAAGAATGGTGGGAAAGTAAGCGGGAGCCACCACTGGAAGCATTTTCTATGCTAGGCTGTGTAGCTGGCATCCTGTATGAAAGCGAGAGCCACAGTAGCAATTACTAGAAGGCAAGGACATATGATTTATAGAGAAAGTTGTTTGACATATTATTAATTGTCACATGGTGTATCTCTTTTACCTGGTAGCATAAATGAGTGTAAAATGTTCTGACACACTTGGAGCTCCTAAAGGGAAGTGCTTTTTAAAATATGGAGCTATAAAGTTTATTTCAAGCCTGTTTCTCAGGCCCATGGAATGGAAGTTGGGTTGTCCTGGGTCCTGGAGGTCTCCGTCTTCTGCATAATGACAGGGTGCCTGGCACATAGCTAGGCTTTCGGTATCTGCCGAGAAAAGAGAAGGCCCCACCCTACTGCGCTTTTGGAGGGCACGTTGTACTCTGCAGGACTGGAAGAGGAGAGCTGAGTTGATTAAGGGTAATGTCGGCTGATTAGATAATCTGAAAATTAGTCTGATAATGTGCAAATTACCTAAAAGAAGCATATGATGTCATTGCTACACTGATGGGAAAGATCTAATAGATATTAGTCTCCTGACATCCCTGTCCTCTAGCATATGGCCCCGGGGCAACGAGTAGAGCTTTAGGAGAGAGAGTGAAAATTGCCTTTGACACAAGCTTAAGGATTTTGGATCACTCTAAAGGTGCCTAAAAAACCATAAAGCGCACACAATCCACCACTTACCAGCCTTGACGCAGGAAATTCAGGCTTTGTTCCAGGGGAGAGAGAGGAAAATTCAGATACAGGGCTCTGTCTGGAAAAGTGAGCTGCTTCTCTCTTCCTGAAGAGCAAATTAGGGAACTAACAACAGGTGTTCTTCAGGTGAATTATTATTTAACTAAACAGTTTACAGATTATGAAGCAAGCGAAGAGAAACCTGAGGGGTCCCTCTGGCCTTGAGGATAGATTTGGAGTTAATTTTTCAGACCTTTTGTCTGGGAGAATGGCAGTGGAATTGGCCAGGCCAGAGTGTGAGTCATGACCTTGTCACTCTGCCATCTTGTGCCTGTGTGAACGTGGATCAGTCACTGGCACTTCCTTGCTCCTTTGTTGCCTCATTTGTAAGATGGAGAGAGTAACCCCGTACTGACCTCATGGGGTTGCTTCCAGTCTTCAGCGAGATGGTGTGGGTGTTCGGCACCATGCCTGCCCGTTGCAAATGCTGATAGCCCATCTCTGTGCCCTTCGGACCAACAGAGCATGTCTATGACCACAGATGGCTAATCTGAGTCAGGGCCTGTCTGTGGCTGTGTGATCCCGGGAAACTAACTGCCTGTGGGGGTCTCACTGGCATCAGGCGAAGCTTTCAGAGCCTGGCCTGGCCCTGGTGCATCCTTTGCTAAACCTTAGATGGTTTAGGTACAGAAGGACAGCAATCCTTCTGTACAGGCTAAACATGAGTACTTACTGAGCACTTACTGTGCATGTGCCCACTTGTGGGACTAAGTATAATTGGGCCTCTAAAAAAGCAGAACATGTGGTCTTAGCCCTAGGACAATTTCAGGTTTAACTGGGGAAATACGATGGATGCAGGAAACCTAGCAGGAGGACGCTGTGGAGTAGAGTCCAACCCGTGTAGCATCCCTGTATTACTGTCCCATTTCCCCAGGATGGGGCATCCAGCCACCACTTGCCTTTCTGTGAGCCTCTTTCATTTCTCTTTCTCTCATGTTTTGGGCCTAATTACCTAGAAGATTCTGGATTGAAGAATTCCACATCCTGAGTAATGACAATGACAGTAATACTTGCTGACATTCCTTGAATGTGTCAGACAGACCCTGTGCTAGGCAGCCCACGTCTCTCTAATTCACTCCTCGCAGCAACCCCGTAAGTAAGGTAGATGCTGTGTCCCCTAGAGGACATCAAGGCACACAGACCCTGACCGATGTACTCATGGACATGGAGCGTGAATGTGAATTCTCCCATCATGTGTCACTTCTTGGGAAGCTTATTTAGGCCTTTGATTCCCCCCCCCGTCTTTATCAGAAATAAAATTATTTTACATAGGAGAAGAAAGAGGGGGAGAAATGACAGAAGGCCTCCTAGGTGCCAAGCACTTTGCACACACAGGTACATGCTGGGACTCTCATTTTGTAGAAGAGGAGACAGAGTCTCAGAAAGGTTGTGTCACTTGCCCCAAGTCACATGGTTATCAACATTGGGAAGCTGAGATGTGAATGTGCTTGAGTTGGACACCATTCAATTAAGTCAGGACATTGGAACCCCAAGTGATGGATCCTAATCTCAAAGATGGGATCTTTGTCCTAGTAGTGTCTCTTAATTTTTACATGTAGGACAGTTGTGAAGTGCATCATAGTACACAGTGGCTTTTCAAAAGAAACGAATGTATTAACACGCACTTATCTTGGACTGCCTAACAAAATACCATAGACTAGTGGCTTAAACAATTGCGATTTATTTCTCACAGTGTTGGAGACTGGAAGTCCAATATAAAAGTGCGGCTGTGTCCATGTTTGATGAGGACTCTCCTCTTGGGTTGGAGATGGCCATCTTCTTGCTGTGTCCTTGCATGGCTTTTCCTTGATACATGATGGTAGAGAGAAGCAAGCTCTCTGGCGTCTTTTCATATAAGGGCACTATTCCTGCCATCCTCATGACCTCATCTAAACCTAATCACCTCCCAGAGACCCCACCTCCAAATACCATCACATTGAGGGGTAGGGTTTCAACATACACATTTTGTGGGAGATGCAATCTAATCCACAGTAGATACATTTAATCTTCAAAACTAACTTTAGTTGTTTGTGGTGTTATGTGCTCCCCCCATTACAAATTCTGCCTGAGATTTTATTTTATTTTTATTTTATTTTTTTTTTCTGCCTGAGATTTTAATTCGTAGATGAGTCTTACTTTAGAAAAAAAATTACACATCTCTTAGTCCAATAATTTTCCTGCATCTTTCTCTCATTTGTGTCTCGCTGTCTTTCCTATCCTAACTCTTACATGCATCTCTTTCTGACCTTGTCCTTTAAAAACAATAATGCTGTGCCAAAAGTGAAAATCCTTTAGGATTCATCCTTGGCTTTGTTTTCCTTCATCACCTGTACCAGCTTCCTCTCCAAAATATACTCCAAATCTGTCTTCCTTTCTTCATTTCCTGGCCTCCACCAGCTCCTGCCTGGAATCACTGCAACTTCTTTATTGGTCTGTCAGCCTGTTTTACTCCATGGAGTAGCCAAAGCTGTCTTTTTATTTATTTTTATTTAAACATACCTTTTTTTTTTTTTTTTAAAGATTTTATTTATTTATTTGAGACAAAGAGAATGAGAGAGAGAGAGAGCACATGAGAGGGGGGAGGGTCAGAGGGAGAAGCAGACTCCCTGCCGAGCACGGAGCCCGATGCGGGACTCGATCCAGGGACTCCAGGATCATGACCTGAGCCGAAGGCAGTCGCTTAACCAACTGAGCCACCCAGGCGCCCCTAAACATACATTTTTTTAAAGTAGGCTCCACACCCAGTGCAGAGCCCAATGTAGGGCTTGAACTCACAACCGTGAGATCGAGACCTGAGCCGAGATCAAGAGTTGGACATTCAACCGACTGAGCCACCCAGGTGCCCCAGTTCTTTTTAAAATATAAAATAGATTATGCCATATCCCACTCTCAGAACTTATATCACACTTGAATATGATCCAAACTTCTCACCTTGAGGGTCTGCATTTTTTCTTCTCAAAGTGTGATCAGCGGCGTCAACATCAGCTGGGACCCAGGAGACCAACTCATCCAGGTTTGCCCAGGACATTCCTGTTGTAGACTGAAAGTCTTGTGCCCTGGGAACCCCTCAGTGCCAGGCAAACCTAGACGGTTGGCTACCTAGTAGGGGAGCTTGTAAGAAATGTGGAATCTTAGGCTCTAAGCCAGACCTATGAATCCTAATCTGAATTTTAGCGAGAGGCCTCCATGGTTTGTTTGCACAGCACTCACATTTGAGAAGCCCTGGGGCCTGCTGTCCACTCTGACTTGACTTCCCCCAGGTGTTTGGCTTCCGTGCCCAGGGTAGGGTGGTAGCTGGTGGGCGTGAGAGCCAGTGTAGCCGCTTACTGACATATGACCCGAGACAGCTACCTAGCCTCCTTGTGCTGCGAGTATCATCTGTGTAAAATCAGAACATTAATGCATTTATCTCTTAGGGTTATGTGAAGATTCCATAAGTCAATTCATATAAAACGCAGCATTAACAGAAAATGTGTGTAACACACGTGTTGCTCTAGACCAGTGATTCTCAAGCTTGAGCACATCAGAATCGCCTGTTCCTTAAGACAGAACCTGCTGGATCCTCCCTTAGAAGTTTGGACCTACCAAATTCTAGGGGCCTAGAATTTGCATTTTTAACAAGTTCCCAGGTGAACCACTACCTTAGAGAAATCCACTTTTTGGAAACAGATGTTCAGTTTGTTTTCTTTTTTCTTTTGGGTTTACCGAATTAAGATGACTGGCCAGGAACCAAGTTGCACTGTTGAGTCCAGGGGATAGACTTAGTTTTCACTCTTTTCCTAAGGCTCTGTCCTACTATGGCAGACGTGTCTGTGGCTCTCAGCACCTGCTTCCTGGCTTGCTTTCTGGGTGTGTCCCCCTCTGGGCCCGCATCCCTGGGCTGGGCTGCCCTTCTGCTCTGTGGTCTCTTGACTCTGTCCTAATCCTCAGGTCTGATGCTAGAGGCACATCCTTTTCCTTTTCTTGAGTACTGTTTTTCAGTCTGAAGGATCTAGAAAATGCTGGTCCATTGTGGGCTGCTGGGGTTGACATAGCCAAGTACCCCGGAGGTGGTGGTGAGGAGGAGTGGAGAGAGGCAAGGCTGAATAAGAGATGAAGGGAGCTTGCTGAATTCTAATATCACAATAATAATATCCTGACAACTTAAATGGACGAGGCTTATCCTGCTCTAAGGCGCAGAGATGTCCTGCAATTCTCTAAGGGGAATGACACCACTTCATTCAGAGTCCTGTTGACATAGTTACTCTCAGATTAACCGTTTTCCCCTTCCACTGACTCATTTGGTGACAATAACAAGTTGCTACGCCAGGGCATGAACTGACCCACATGACCTTCCACTGGAAAACTGAAATACCTTCTTGTGCTTTCCCTAATCAGCACTGCGAAAAGTCCTCAGCTTTGCTTGGTCTTTTCCTCGCTTTTCCGAAGCATCGGTGACAGACCCGAAGTTGCCAGCCTGAGGCTGGAACACAAAGGACATTGCTAATGGGTCACGTGACCACCGAGCCCGAGAATTGGGGATGTGCTATCCAAACTCCTGGCAAATTGCAACTCTAACCAAATACGTCCGTCAGGACGGAGACGTCGATGTGAGCAGACGTGTCTTCTGTTTTTACGGCACAGTGTTTAGGAGTAAATATTCTCAAGCTGTGTGTCTAACGGTGTGAGTTTTGTACTCCCCAAAGATGAGGGAAAGGAAGTAGAAGCAAGGATGGGTGGGGTGACTGACACCACATTTAAAACTTTTATAAAGATTCTGCGGCCACTCAAATAGTAGGACAGGCTGTTTTCTCTCCAGCGGCTATGGGGCCCCAGGCGAGAGGTCCTCAAACATGGGGTTCAACGGGCTTTGGAGCCAACTGAGTCTGGGAGTTCTTAACTCTTCCATCCTGGTTTTCCAAGAAATGCCTCAGGGAGAGGGTTCCTGAGGGAGGGAAGGCCCGTTGGCTTTCTCCACCACAGCTTTATTCTCTCCGCTGGGTCCCCACTTGCTTCTTCTGCTCCCTCTGTCTGTCCCCGCTATGAACAGGCTGATGCTCAGTGCCTTAGAATGGTCACTCGACAGCCACTCAACTCCTAGTCTTTGACTTCCCTTTGCCTGAGTTTTTTCTTTGTCCAAAAAGCGTCTGTGAAGATTGTTCCTCCTTTCATGAAGTATTTATGGCCAGCACTGCGTCAGCCACGGTGCCGGGTGCTGGGGATTCCCCCATTAAAGACACTGCTCCTGCCCTCAGGGAGCTCTCGGAGGACGGGGGAGAGATGCCGCCGCCGTGCACACAACTCAGTGATGAGAGGCTGAGCTCCTCTGGGTTTGGGAGTCCTCCCTTTTCTGAGTCTACCTTCACCCTATTATAATTATCAAATCATAGGCCGGAAAGGGACCTTCCGACCTGTGGGACCCAGCATATTCTCTTGCCACTAACTAGGCATGCACTCCACCCCGGGGCCCGAGGCCTCTTCAGAGAAGCCCACTCCTCCTACTGTGCCTTCGTTTGACTGACTCTGCTCCCTGCTTTCCTGCAAGCACGCTCTGCCATTTCAACTCATTCTTTCTCGTGTTGTCCTGAACACCACGGACTGTGGTGAATTTAGGGCCATCCATAAACTTGAAGACTTAGGAATCAGCCCTTGGCCTTCGTCTCTGCTGGTGGACTAATCTCAGGGCCTGGAATCACTCTGCATTAGCAGCCCCGCCTCCTTCATCCTCACCTACATTCACATTGTCCCTGGTGCTAGGTGGCACGATGGCCGGTGAGGGAGAGTGAGTTCTCTGCCCATGAGCACTCGGGCGACCCAACGGGTGGGTGGGGAGTGGCCCCCGGTGTCCGTTTTCCTGCTGGGCTCTGCAGTCCCCTTGCCTTTTCACATGCGGGGAGGTAGGCCTCATTGGTCTTCCTTCTGGAGCCCTGGGGTAGGGCCTGAACTGCTGTTAGTGGCCAAGAAGAACGGGCCTGAATGGAATCACAACGTTTTTATTCCTTGGATCTGTAGGATTTATTTTTTCATCAGTTCTAGGGAAGCAGTGAAAAAAGGTGTCAGGCCTTGGGGATAATTTATATGAGTAAACACGTAAGGAGTAGGGTGAGCAAGAGCATGAGAATTAAGGCCATTTATCCAGGCTTTGAGGCTCTGTTTGCCCTCTGGTCCAGCCTGCCCCACAGTCTTTATCTTGCTCCTTTAACCCTCTCCTTGCCCTGCTCCGTGTGGGCCCACGCAGAGCTCCGTGTTGCTGCCCCAGCACCCTCCCGCTCCCCGCGCCTCCCACAGCCCTCATTAAAGGCTGGGTACCAGGGAGCGGGATGTGGTGGTGGCCTCCAGCTGAGGCCTGCTTGCTGATTCTGAAGGGAAGGCACGTTGGCTTCCACCCTCCCTCCTTGCCTTCCCTTCCTTCTCTCGCCCAGCCCGTGTGTGTGTGTGTGTGTGTGTCCCCTGTGTGGCCAGCCTGGGGCTGCCTTTCTGTGTGTGTGTGTGTGTGTGTGTCCCGTGTGGCCAGCCTGGGGCTGCCTTTCTGCGTTCCCTCTTTCCTCTCCCCTTTTCTTTCCTCCATCCTCTGAAGATGCGCTCTGCACAGCCAAGTGGCACTGGCTAGGATGCTTTACACTTGAGAGATGAAGTAATAACAGGTGGCAAGACCAGAGGCTGCCAGAGCCCAGGATTCCGGTTGCCATGGAAACAGGTCAGCCCTGTGGAGGGATGGGAACTGTCAGCTGTGGAGGGTGGTGGGGGAGCCAGTGAGAGGGGGCGAGGAGAGGCACAGCTTCTCCTGGAGGGCTCTTCTCACTGCCCCCCTGCTCCCCAAGGGCCACACACCCCAACTCGCAGGCCCTGGAAGAAAGAGCTGCTGGGCGGCACGGCTGGGTGGTGGGCATGGAGCATGGTCGCGTGCTTGTGCGCACCAGGCCCTGGCAGGCGGTCTGAGCGTCTGCTCAGGATGTGAAGTCATGCTTTTGTGGATGTGCCATTGGGGGGCGGGTGGCTAAACTTCTGGCTTGCTTCCGATTTCCCTAGGACACTTGGGACGCAGCTTTGGTCTTGGCAGAACCAGATGAGGGGCTGTTGCTGGTGGCCAGACTGTCCTTGCCACTCCTTCTTTTCTTGAGTGGCAGGCATATCGCCGCAGAGATCAGACTGAAAGGGGGAAAGACAGTCCTGTCTAGGTGGTAGTTTTATGGAAGATTTGGGGCCTTGTTTACCAGAGACATGTGGCCTGATTAAAGGGTACACTAATACCTTTCCAGAATGACTGCTCACCCTTTACTGAGTGTGGTGGTGGGACTGTTTGGGGCTTGGCTTTTCCTTTCTCTTGGTTTGATTTGAATGCTCCCTCCCATCTTCTGTTTATTTATTTGTGTGCATGTGTGTGTGTGCGTGTGTGTGTATGTGTGTGTGTTTCTTCATGAACTTTGTTCTTGATTTCCATTTCCCCCCACCTTTGAACTTTGTAGAGTTATCTCCCCCGGGTAAATTCCTAAACTCTTAAGGCTCACTTTATTTTCTCGGCAGCTTCCTTGTATCTCTTATATGATCTCAGCCCATGAACATTAATCAACAGAAAACCAAATCCATCATTATGGACGCTGCCATCGAGATACCACTCAGGTCTTTGCCCTCCTGTTGTCTTATTCTATAAAGTGGGACTCCATTTCCCTCTCTGTTTAAATCCCTCTTGCAAGGTCTGTGTGAGCTTCCTATTTATAGTAAAATCCTTTTTATAATGATCTCATACATGGTATCAGGAAATTGCTCATGGCTGGGTCAGGCCATAGGCCAGTATAGCTGTGGTGTAAGCTTTACTTAAAAAATAAATTCCTTCCAGAGCCTCTGGAATTCTCTGGAGAAGTGTTTTCACAGAGTATGTGACAATAAACAGGATCACCCAGTATGGATTACTGTGGTAGGGACATGAAATTTAAGTTCAAAGGGAATTTCTGTTTTTATCAGGCCAATCTCAATCATCTTTATCCCTTTGGGCTTCCTAAATGACGTATTGGGTGAATCAAGCTGACTCTAAAGAGATTTATGAAATATTTTATATGCAAGGTATGGCCAGGAAGTGTTTGCCTCTGGACTTTCCAGGAGGCAGATAGTCTATGGGGACATAGAAAACCCAAAGGTGAAGCCAGCCCCATAATCTCTTTGGGTTTCGGTTACGTCATCTTCAAATAATCCCCACTTCACAATGTTTTTGTGAGAATCAGTGAAACAACATATGTAAAGCATCCAGTGGAAGGTCTGTCACAGTTTTGTAGTGTAATAAATGTCTGTTTCTTTTTCTTTTCAAGAAACCGTTGAATAAGAGGGAGGCTGTCTGGGTAGGAGCAACCTGGACAATCAATTGTAGTCTTGTTCTTTCTTATATATTTGTGTACAAGATGATGTTTGTCCTACTGTAGTAGGGGTGCAGCGTTATTTTTCCAGCAACCCAGTGCCCTCAGCCACCCACTCTTGTTTACTCTGGGAGCTAGACATGACACCAGGCCAGATGACTGACCAATCCATTTGGACATGGACCAGCACTTCTCTCTGAGGACTTGGGAAATAAACCATGTAGTGAATGATATTCAGAGTGACTCTACCACAGGGAAAGCAAACACAGTGTTCTGTCCCCACTAGGAGGGATGTCCCAGGGGTGTCACTGGGCTGTCTACTCACATCTCTGCCATCCTTTCTAAGCCATTCATCCTCTGCATTGTGGTTAACCATTTCCTGCATGCAGGGCATTCAGGTATTCCAGTGATGAGTTAGACATGGTGCCCAACCTGAAGGAGGAGATCACTTAGTACAGGGAGCTGAGGCAGGTATACACGGGTATAAACAAGAAAAGGGTCATAAAAGTGATGTCAACAGAGTGCCCTCCCCAAGGCCTGACTGGTCTTTCTGGCTGGGGAATTGGGAGAGCTCTATGGGAAAACTCTCACCCTGAAACCAATCCTAAATGCCAAAAAGTATAAGAGAACCAGATGCAGAAGCTTCTGATTAGTCTATCCCACACCATTTGACCAAGATGAAAGGAAGCTCTGAGTTCACTATTATGAGAAGAGTGTAGGATTTTGCCAAAAATGAAGCATAACTCTTCACTGTCACTTTCTCTGCTGGGTCATTGCTAGACTAAAATGATACCCTTCCCCTCTCCCCAGCAATGACATGTCACAGCTCCACACAGCAGGGCCTACAACTGGGGTCTTAGCACCTTCTTCACCCCCTTGGTCAGGCCCTTTGTATGGCCAGCAACCAATACAAATATATGTGGGGATCCTGCTCTGATTCTGTCTTCTCAGAAACTTCTCTTCATTAGATGAATTAAATTCTGTTCCTTTGGTCTTTTTACACAGGACCAATTTCTCTATCACTACCTGCTTTGCCCTACTAGATAATTTCTGAATTTTTAACTTCTTGCAGTATTGGAGTCCCTGATTCAATGAGGGCATTCTACCAACGATCTCTTGGTGGGAAAGACTGTAAAGAATTACCTGGGAGTTCTTATACTCTATTCTACTTCATCCTCATAAATCACAAGGCATACACTGTGTTGGAGAAAACCAGATTCTTTGGTTGCTTAAAGATTTTGTGAAAGGAGAGAAAATCTGACATAATAGGAAGTCCCTAAAAGAACAGGGGAGACAGATGGTGAGGCTGGGGCTCCTGAGACTTTTAGTGGGATGATACACGTGGACGTCTTTGATCGCTTTTCATGTGGGAAGCTACTTGAGTTGTGATTGGCATCTCCATATTTTCTTTCTAGTTCCTATCGCTTTGGTTTACACTCAGCCCCGAAATTTCACATACCCCACTTCTTCCTATTCACTTTTTGATTGATCTCTAGGATAATCTCTAAATAAGAAAACCCTGAGTTTATTTGCTTCATAGAAATGCTTTGATTTTCTTTTAAGATTTTTTAATTTAATTTAATTTTATTTATTTGACAGAGAGAGAGATAGCGAGAGCAGGAACACAAGCAGGGGGAGTGGGAGAGGGAGAAGCAGGCTTCCTGCCGAGCAGGGAGCCCGATGTGGGACTCGATCCCAGGACCCTGGGATCATGACCCAAGCCGAAGGCAGACGCTTAACGACTGAGCCACCCAGGCACCCCATGCTTTGATTTTCTTTATTTTTCTTTCTTTATTTTTTTAAAGATTTTATTTATTTATTTGAGACAGAGAGAATGAGAGACAGAGAGCATGAGAGGGAGGAGGGTCAGAGGGAGAAGCAGACTCCCTGCCGAGCAGGGAGCCCGATGCGGGACTCGATCCCGGGACTCCAGGATCATGACCTGAGCCAAAGGCAGTCGCTTAACCAACTGAGCCACCCAGGTGCCCCATGCTTTGATTTTCTTAAGAGAGTTCTAGAAATGTTGAAGATGGCAAGTGAGAGAGAAGGATGAAAGGAGCTTTCCACTGGATTTGGGCAACTAAAATTTTAGAGAACAATTTTTGCAGGCGTACTGATTTTGGAGATTATTTGCAAAACCGTTCTTTATGACCTTTGATGTCTTTGAGATGCAGTGGGTGATGAAGAAAAAACCCACACTCAAGAGGCCACAGGGTGTGGTCAGCTCCTCCGTCTGCCCCCAACAGCCAACACCTTTTTTGCAGGGAATTATCTGCCTCCCTGAAGATGAAAATCAATGATTTAGAAACTGATTAAACAATCCAAATAGCAACTGATAAATGGATTAACTCTCTATAATGTAATTCTGCGAGCTTTTGTCTTCTGCCTTCCCCAGGTAAGTTTTTCTATTCCTGGAGGCAAAGCAGAGGCATGGAGGAAGTGAAGGCCAGAGGGAATCATATTAAAGTGGGTGAATCCGTTTATCACTTACTGTCTGGATGGTATTTCTGCTCACATATCTGCTTCCTTTTACAGATTTGTACCCTACGGGACCCTGATTAATGTTAGCCAGTAAATAATGAAAGATAGCAGCAGACATTGGGTATAGCGAGGAGGAAGATACCCCCGTGGTTTGGGCTGATCCCATAAACAGACAGACTTTTCTTCTTAGTTGCAAACAGGGAGTATTCATGTGACAAAGAAATCTCCACAATAGGGATCGAAAAGCAAGAGAATGGAGGCATTTCTCCCCATGCAAAGAAACCTGTCCAAGCTTTTTCAGCCAGCCCCTAGGAACTGAGGATGATTTCAGTGCTTGAGAATATGTGCCGTTCTCACAAGCTTTGTTTTTAAGATCATGTCCCAAGATTTTTCTTTGCCTTTGGATAAGAACCTTTGGCAGGGGTGGCTTACACAGGTCTTAAGCCTTAAGGCACACTCACAAACTCACCATTCAACTTATCTTTGGCATGAGGCTGAGCTGAGTGCTCAGGTCTGATTCTAGGCCCTTGAGGTCTGCTGATTAACTAGTCCTGGATTCTCTCCATACATGCAAGTCTGACTTTAGGGAGATGAGGCTGAACAAGAGTGGACACTTGTGTACCTACCAAGATGTTCATCAGAGTCCCCAGAAACATCTTCAGTGTCCTTCCTGGGAATGACTATTATCAGTTCTTCTTTGTTTTCATTTTCAGGGACAGAAGGAATATCTCCCAAACAAGAGCATCTTTCCCAGGGGAAAGGCCTAGGCTTTGCTCATTCTCTCTCCCTCTCATCCCACCACTGGTTATGGTTACTACCTGCTGTTTAAAGCCTAAGCTCCAAGAGTTGGTTGTTCAGGGATGAGAGAAGTTTACTTGACTAGTAGGCCTTCTGGATGCTTTGCTCATCCAGGGAATGCAATCCGAGGAGCAAGGTAGTTTTTGTAAAAACACCGAGATGGGTTTTGCAAATATTGCCGAAATTAAACTAAACTCTGGATGGCTTGCAAGAGATTAGAACTATTGAGCTGAAGAGGATCAAAAAGAAAACTTAGACCAATTTAACAACTTGGTTGTAATGAAACCTCGCATTCTAGACTTGATATTCTTTCTAAAACAGATTCTGCCACTCTGTGGGAGATAAAGGGCCAGTAGAAACTCATGTCAGCCTAAAATCAGATTTTTTTTTTTTTTTAATGTTTCCATAGCCCAGAAAGGACCGGATGGGACAGTCATTCCCAACAACTACTGTGACTTCTGCTTGGGGGGCTCTAATATGAACAAGAAGAGTGGGCGGCCTGAAGAGCTGGTATCCTGTGCAGACTGTGGACGATCTGGTGAGTGTGGCCCCTTCTTGCATCTGTGCCCATAGACCAGGAGCTGTTCCACTTGCATCCCTCCACCATCTTGTGTGGGGGCTGGAGGGTGGAGTGGAGAAGACATGGTGGTGATTTTGGGTGGAGAGGAGTTTTCAAGTCATTTTGATATTTTTCTTCTTTGAGTCTTAAGAATGAAAAGTTGTGCCCTGGGCTATAGGAAGAGGGGAAAGGAGCTTCTGGCTTATGTCTGGCCTCTCCACGAGGTGGATATTTCTTTGTGTGTATTGTTGTGGACAACAGTGAGCTAGTATCTAAGAAACACCTGGAGACACAAGCAACATGCTTCCTTGTATCAGATGGTGCGCACCTAGCAAAGAGATGTGTGTGTTCTCTGGAAGTGCCCAGGGCATCCTGGAAGAGTATGGAAACATGAGTGTAAGGAGAACAGCCACATCTTGAGCTGTGGGAGTCTGAGGCCCCCGGGGCTCATGGGCAACTGCATAAAGACCACCTTCATTGGCCACTCATCCCATTTTCCCATATAAAACAGACAAAAGAGACCCTGATAGATCAAGGGGGCCAAAAGGCGGGTGTTCTCAGGGCTGATCTGGAGTCGACTTGGCGTGTTTTAAAATTTTCATCTTTGACCTCTCCAAAGACTAAAATGACAGAAACAGATTTGGGTCTTGTTCTCTCATTCTTAAACTGAGTTCAGGCCTTCAAGTTTTGTTCAAGATGTTTCATTTTGCAATTCTAACCAAGCCATTATCTTTGGCTAGTCGTGGTTGGTTGGTGAGACCTATTTTTCCTATTGTTTGATGTGCTAGTGAAGCCAAAGCACAAGGCAGGGAGGAGAAATGATCTCAGCTTCATCTTCAGTCCAGCCCAGTGCTGACTAGTGGGTGAGATGCTGTTCAGCTGGGTGGTTGCTGTAACAGTGAGAAGCCATTGCTCCTTCCCATATTTCTCCCCACGGTCTTTTCTGCTCTGAGGCCCAGGAGTTTACCCGCACCTGAGTTTACTGTAACAACTCAGTTCTTCCCTTGCTTTGCTTGTAAACCTGAACTTCAGTCTTTTTATATTTGTTTTTGGGCTTGTTTAGGGTTCCAGACTGACTTGAGTAGCAAATCAGTAATTGGAAAAGGACCGTGGTCTCTAGTGCACATACCCTCAGCAGTGAGCTCTTAAGGACCTGACTGGGTGGCCCGTCCATGTTCATTTGTTTTCCAAACAGGATACCTAATGTTGAACTCTTTACTCTGCTGGTGCTAGCTTAGAGGAGAGGGCTCACGTGACAGTGCACTCTGGGTTTTAAATACTTAAAAGAAAATGAATAGTTTTAGAAATAATTAAAGAAGATGAAACAAGTGAAATTCAACTCAGTGTTTTTTAAAAGCAAACGATCAGACAAAATCTCTATTGCCAGAAGCAAAGTCACCTGGCGGAGTGATATTCTAGGCAGAATGTGATGGACTATTATGGGTTTGGGGTGCAGTAGAGAGGGCAGCTTCAGAATGCTCACTGCAAGGTGCTTGACTCTTCTCCTTTTCTTCCCTACAAACAATGGGGTACTTGGATCTGTTCCACGGGGGACCAGACGTGGGCACTTCGTATTGTCTGTCCAAAGCCTCTCTCCTCCCAGCCTTTATTCAGCATTCCTCCCCGCCCCCCCACCCCAGGATCTGTCTGCTATGTGACTCAGGGGCTATTTGATACCAGCCTAGGTGTTCTCATTGCATTTGCCAATTTTGGTGGATGATTTAGTCAAGGTCTGACTCTGATGCTCCTGAAATAGTCACTACCTTGGGAATAAACAGGTGGCATTAGCCCATGAGACATGCTTGTGAAGGCAGGTGGGTGAATACTTCTCTAGGGCCTCCTTGGAGTCCTTCCAAGGAAGAGTGTGAAGCTCAGAAAAACCGTCTTTCCCTTCCCATCTTCCCTTCTACCTCTGTTTCCTGGGGAGAAAATGAGATTCCTGAAATTGACACCATAAGTGAAACATTGTGACCTCATTTGGGGGCGGTCCTGGGGCCCATTTACAGTGTGAATAAGTTTAAACCTGAGTTTTCTGGATTTCAGGATACTGTATTTTATTAGGCTTTGAAACCCCTATTTCCTGCTTTTTTAGTGCTCTGAGTTAGTTTGACAACTCTGGACTTTCTGGAGTAACTAAGACCGGGGCGTGTTTAGTGGCTGGAGTGTGTGTGTGTGTGTGCACGCGCATGTAGGCGGGTGCAGATCATCGGAATTTCCTCCAGTCGTTAAAGAAAACAAAAGACTCTTCTGTGGCCTACCGCTTATCAGACTTTCCAACTTCTCGCTTTCAGTGCAAATGAACTACGTGGTGTAAGGGCAGAATTAAAAGGGTGCCATAAGAATGGGACTAGAAATGGGTAAAAATAAAAATAAAGTGGATGGAGGCTTAACCACCTTGAATGGGTTATCTGACAGTAATACTTTTGTAAAGCTGACTGTCAAAGTGAAGGACAGTGTTCAAAGAAACACCAACCGAAAACACCAAAGAAATACCAACCAGGCTTAAAAACCACCAAGGCAACTCGTTGTCTGGGGCGGGCTTGAGCGGGCGTGCATGCGTATGCGTGCAGACAGAAGACGGGAAAGAAAGACCACGGTTGAATCTGTCGCTGTCAGAGCTGTGGACGTATGCATTATGGTAGAGATGATGCCTTTCTGGGGAGGGAGGAATCCTTTTCCCTGGAAATGTTGGCTTTGTCCCGTTACCCTGAATCCCTGTCACCAGGTGATGCACCCAGCTAATCCCTTTTGGTGTGAAATGGTTTTTGGTCTTGCTATTAAGAGTAACATTGTAAGAATGTAATAAGAATATTAATAGTGCTGTCTGTTGCTTAACCCATGTGCTGATATATTCATCATACATGTCAGCTCATTTGGGAGGAGAAGGCAGGAAGGAGGAGGCAGCGGCCGCAGCACGCACCACGGAGGACTTATTCGGTTCCACGTCAGAAAGTGACACGTCAACTTTCCACGGCTTTGATGAGGACGATTTGGAAGAGCCTCGCTCCTGCCGAGGACGCCGCAGTGGCCGGGGTTCACCCACAGCAGATAAAAAGGGCAGTTGCTAAACCCACGGAACAGACTCTCTGGGCGACTAACCGTCACCCTCTGACTTTGGTCATTATTCTGGGTCTGATATATATATTTTTTAAATGAAAGTCAACTTTAGGTTTTCCCTTCATCCTTGCTTTTTCCTCTCTCCTTCCACACGCATCCTCTCCCCCCGCCCCCCATTTTGGGTATGTACAACAGAAGCACAAACTACTGAAACAAAGCAGAACAAAAGAGCAGGATAACAGTCCTTCAGAGAGATGGCATTGTGACGTACTGTTTATTTTCCGTAGAAATGGGAAGTTAGGCGGATTGTCTCTCTTTGGGGGGTGGGGTGGGGATCTTTTTGACATGAGCAGAGTCGATTTCCTCAGTTTTCCTATTTATTGGCAAAATGAAGAGAGGAGGAACATTGGGTTTGGAAACAACGAATAACATTAAGAATGATTATTTATGTATTCTAGCTATTATTAGAAATGGACCTTTTTTTTTTTGAGAGAGAGAGAGAGAGAGAAGGCAAATCAAAGCAATTGAAGTGATATCCTGCTTGGGAGAGAGCCCCTGGGGGAGGGATTGATTCAAGGACACCTAGTCGGGAGGATTTCCTCGCTGGGAGATGATGGTGCTTTCTGTACCCCACGGAGTGTGTGACTCCCTACGGCAGGCCCCCTCCCCATTTCTGCCCCCTGACCTTTCCATCTTCCTCCCTGCTTGCGAGAAAATGTCAGCAGCTCCTGGGAAGTCTGGGCCTCGCGTGTGGCCTCCCTCCAGTGCCTGGGCCCTGACTCCAGCACCTCCCAGGCTCCTGCCCTCCACCAGCATAGCTGTTGTGGTGTAGTCGCTGGGCTTCTCCTCACTTTCCTCCTGGCGAAGAGCAATTTCCGAATGCAGGAATGGAATATAAACAGAAAGTCATGGACTCAGCAGTGACAAAGCAAGCCGAGGCCGCGCTCATGGAAGGAAGAATGATACCTCACAGTATATGTTCCTCTCCCCTGGCCCCTGTTGACAAACATAAATTCCCGTTGGATGATCAAGTCTCCCGTGTTTCTTCTTCCATTTTTTTTTTATAGTGCCCTCCAGGCACTTTGTTTTATGTTTCCAATAGCACCTCCTGAAATAAACCAAAGCGACACTTGCTCAAGGTCCCTGGGCGATGGAGAAGACCATCCACCTTGTTGGCAGTCCCAAGAATGAACAGCTGTGCAGTCCTAGTCAAAAGGTATGTGTTGGCTGGCCTGTCTTACAGGGAGGGCAAAACCATCATAGTTGTTTTTTGTTGTTGTTGTTTTTTGTTTGTTTGTTTGTTTTTTCTTTCTTTCTTTCCTGTTCCTCCCCCGGCTTGTCTTTTGTTTTCCTGCGTTCACACCACCTTATTAGTGTGGGCCTGGCTACCGGCGTGGAGTGTCTTCCCTCCAGCCCTCTGCTTTCTGAGTGTGCATGCTTAGCCACGTGGGCCTGGGCCTAGTGTGGCAACCGAGGCTTGCTTGGACTATGGGAGGGACCCTGTGCAGAGAATGGTGGGCTTCTGGCTTCTGGCTTCAGCCATAAGAGAAAATGGCTGGGGCAGTGCTTGGCTCACTCTGCCTCCCTTGGCTGCATCTGGTGGGTGGAGTCCAGGGGTCTGAGGTCGGAGCTGGCTACTGTACTTGGGTGGAAGGAGAGAGTTCAGCCACATGGGGTCTGCATGTCTAGGGTGGTATTCCTTGCTCCACGGACCAACTTAATAGCCAAGGGGATGAGTCCAAATTAAAGAGGATCTCTGATTAGGAAAACACTCAACTGCACTGATCTGAAGATTCTAAACTTCCACTAAGTGTGGTCAGGGTCTCCGGCCGCCATGAGAGCACAGGTCCAGAGACATAGGCGCTGCCATTTGGCTCGGGTTGGGAGAAGCAAGTAGCCACCCAGGCAACAGGCCGCTTGTTAAGTGCCTGGGAAGATCTACTTTGACAATCCGGGCTTTGCAAATCTCCATGAATGAGACCTCTCATTAAAATAACAAACCCACCAAACAAAAGCAAAGACTAAGGAAAGAAACCCACAAATGGACTCTTTGTGCTTCCCTGGTAGCCTGAGACAGAAAGAACTTCTACTTTTCTCCTGCTTGAACTGTGTAAGTGCTGGCCTGGGCATTTGCTGTCAGTTGTGAGAGAATGAAAGGAACAACCTCACCCACTTTGGGGATGTTCTGCCTAATCTGTATGTGGCCCTGCTCCTAGCAAATATGGAATAAACCTCCCATGTTGTAATATTCCTGCATGCTCACCTGTGTGAAAAAGCCCATATGGTCAGCTGCAGTTGATTTCTGCTAAGGGGGTATGACCTGCTCTTGCTGTCATTCTCCTTATCACCTGTTCTGTTGCTTTGACTTAGATGTTGGATTCCTAGCATTGCGACTTGCTCTCACTGATGAAGTGTGAGCTTCTATGTTAATAAAAATATGTCTAACCAATCTATATGATCTTTTAAAATCTGTGTAGTTGTTTGTAGTCCTAACATTTTCAATGACAGCTTGCCTTTGAACTTGAAATTAAAAAAAAAAAAATCTACTTAATTTGAATTATAAAAAGCCACCTAATTTCAGAGTCTAGCTTGGGATTCTGAAGGAGAACCAAAATGAAGACCTGTCTAAACAAGGCAATCTCCCATGGAAAGATTTATCCGAGGGTGGCTAAATGCTTCTCTATTTTAATTTTACGAGCAGAGCTGGATCTTCAGTTTCTCCTTTTGGGGGTAGTAGATGTCCTCATCTTTCTCAGTTGGTGTAGCCAACCGAGCATAGTAATGTATCCTAGCATGGCCTGAGCACCTTGTCTCACTTTGCTTATAGCATCTGTCAGATGTTACATCCTTTAAAAAAACAAAAAGGAACTGGAGGGGACTTCGAAGATGATCAAGTTCAAATTTTCCACTTTTCTGTTGAGAAAGATCAATCCAGAGAGGTTGAGTGAGGTTTGAGGGAGTGGAATGAACGTAGCTTTGAAGACAAATGTCTTAAGGTGAAGGAAGGAAACTCAGAGGAGGCGCAGGAGAGGAAGCTGGCTGTCTTGGGTTTCCAGATGCCTGCATGGTTGATGTTATACCTCTATCCCCCTTTCTCCATATAACAATTGCCAACATTTATGTGCCAGGCATTGTTCTGAGTGCTTTCCCTAGGACAGTTCATTTAATGTACCTAAGGCCTCACAGTTAATAAGGAGCCAGTTTTTGATCCCTGGCAACCTGACTCCAGGACTTGTATTCCTTTATTATTGTTCTGTGCTGCAACTTGCATGGTCCTGTATATGGAATATAGGAATATATTAAATACATATATATTAAAAAATTTTTATTTATAATTTTTAAAAGTTTCGATATCATTAGTTTATTATAAAAGAGAGACATGGAAATTCTTTACATGATGTAAGCTTTCAGAATTTCAGTGGAATGGGCAGCTTCCTGTGATGCCATTTCAGTAGTGATTTTTTTCAATCTACGTACTTCCCGACAATGTCACCCATCGTCTCTAAATAAAAAGTAATCCTTGTCATCTAGAACTACTTTGGTGCCTCTGTATTCTGGGAGAAGAACTTTACTTCCAGCTTTCATGCTAACTGGTTGAATCTCTCCACCCTTTCCTTTAGAGCCCAATCCAGCAAGCTAATACAGTTGCTTGCAATACTTTTCCTTGAGATTTTCCTGGAATCATAATGCCTCTTTTGGTTATGGTTTTGGCTGCACTTCTTTCAACTAATACTCCTTTTCCAACTAATACTTGGTCAAAGAGGGGAAGATATAGATAGGTAGGTAGGTAGATAGATATCCCTCGCTTTTTCTCAGGTCCAATCAAAGAAAGGGGTATTGTAATGAATATAGCTTTAAAAGATAATCTTATTAAAAGCAAATTTAAAACTGAAGAGTAAACAACTAGATCCCCAAAAAGACAATTCCGATTAAAATTCTGTGCAGAATATTGCAGAGAGCTCATCTTCTAAACCATCATTTCTAGACATTCCCTACTGACTGACACCTATTAGGAATGAAGTCTTTTTTTTTGTGTGTGTGTGACCTCCGGAGTTGCAAGAGCTGCACCTGCAGTCAACACATCTATCATTTTGTTGCTGCTCTTGTTAAATAAGTATCACTACTCAAATTCAATATAAAAGAAATTAGAGTCATCAAGATGATCATCAATGATCTGACTAGTATCCTTTGTCCTCAGCTCAGGAAAGCACCACCCAAAATGCTTTAGACATGTCACCAAATTTTCTGAGTCTTAGCCCAAAGATAGGGGAACCAAAGATACAGAACTTTCTAAATTTGTTACAAACTTCCAATCCCCTGGGGAGAACTGTTGATGTAAAAGTGATGACTGTTGTTGTCTATCTGATGTTTTTTTTCCCCACCTAGAACAATCTAATCCTTGATTTCTGTTATTGAGACTGTGTAGAGATCAGGTCCTGCAATCTGTAACACTGGGAGTGAGAAATATGCATTTAATTTTTTAAAGGTACTTTAAAGTCAGTAATGCAATTTGCTACTGGTATTTTAGAGAGAAGGATTTAATAAAAATATGATGTTCACATCAATTGTACCCCTTCAAACCTTCCTGCTTACTTTGTATCTCTCTATGCACCTAATGGGCTGCAGCCTGATATTGCCTTTAGATAGCACTTGAGGGAACACAAGATCATTACTCCGGGAGAGAACTAAAAGCTGTTTGGAGGTACTCACTTCATGGTGGAATAAAATTAATTAATATTATCCCAATATGCCTCCCGTTACATCTGATGAATATGATCTTAAACTTGTACTTACAGTTTGAGCAGCCTCACCAGGCTCAGTAAGTGGTATTTGGGTCTTCTAATAATCTTTCCCCAGTCTATACGGACTTCTCCATAGATCATATTTTGAGATTTACTGAGTAAAATGCGTAAAGCTTTTGAGGTCTTTCATTCAAGACCTCATTGGATTGAGAGGAGGTATTTGATGCTACAAAAACAAAATAAAACAAAACAAATTCACATTAGATTCCTGCTGAGAAATAGCAATGTTGAAGTCCTTGTGAACTTTCCCAAGGAACTAAGGTTGAGCTTCTTACATGGGCAATGTTTTGGTGGTGATATTGGGGTGGGGGTGAGGGTGGGAGGGGTGAGGTGGCAGAGAGTGAACACTTCACATGCCCAAGTGCTTCTAACACTGAAGAATTGAATTATATGATACTGTTTTGCTCAATAAAAGTGATTTCTGACCATTTTCTCAAAATAACAGTACCAGAAAAACCATTCTGCTTGATTGATTTACAAAATAGCTGAGAATGATGGAAGAACACTGTCAGAACTGAATTATTAGCTAAAAAGCATTGGCAGTTAGGTTTTCAAAGTATCTCCATACTGGCCCTCAACCAATGACTAAGGCTTAAAAATTGTTAATTTTGAAATAATTTCAGATTTACAAGAAACTCACACAAATAATACAAAGAATTCCTATGTACTCTTTACTTAGATTCTTCAAATAATCTCAATAAAATGATCACGATCAGGAAATTAATATTGATGCAATACTTCCCAGTCTATAGACCTTATTCATATTGTGCCAGGAGTCTCACTAATTATGTCCTTTTTCTGGTCCAGGATTCATCTAGGATCACATGTTATATTTAGTTGTCATGTCCTCTTAAAGCCTTTTAATCTGGAGTAGTTAGTTCCATAGTCTGTCTTTGTCTTTCATACCTTGATGCTAGTCAATTCCTAGGAAGCCCTTCTCTTTGGGTTTGTGTACTGTTTCCTAAGGGCTACAGTCAGGTTATGAATTTGGGTAAGAGTACCATAGAAATGATGTTGCACCCCTCCTCAGGGCCTCATATCTGGGGGCACATGATTGATTTATCCCATGATTGGTGACTCAGACATTTGTCCTTTCAGCTTAGGTTCAGGCTAGTATGTTTATACACATTTTCATTCATATATGCCTTTATTTATTTGGTGACTAGAGGCTGAATAACAGCGGTATGCTTATGGCTGCTCAGCCCTGTGAAGAATAGGATGAAGTTAAAGATGGGACCAATGGATTTGGTGTCCACTGGATTTTTGGCAATCTAGTTGGGCAGACCAGATATTCACAAGTAGTTAAAAATGTGTGAGAGCATCATGGGGTAGTATGTGATTATCTTTGCTGGGCATCACAGTAGTCAGGGAGATTTGCTTGGAGGAAGCCATCCAGATCAACTAAGAGCTCTAGATGGGCTATTGCTATTTAATCTGTAGGCAAGAATGTCTGTTGTCAGAGAGGATGGAGATGGAGCTAACAAAAGGCAGAGCTGGAGATCACAACCTGAACCATGTAAAATGGCAAAATCACAGGTGAAAAACATGCTAAAGTATTGTGCTGTCGTGTTTTGTTCATGCCATTAGTTTGGTGCTTAACATAACATGACTGTAGTCTTTCTCATGCAGCAGATGGTGTGTTCCTTGAGGGCAAAGATGATGTCATTCATGTCCCTTGGACAGTGCCTGACACCATTGTGCCATAATTATTTGTTGAAAAAAACTGAGAACTGAGCAATGTTTCTGAGCTAATTAGTGGAAGGATTTAGTGTCTCATTCCATACATGGTGGATGCTCAATAAATACTGTGGACCGAGAGGTTGGAGAGCATCCATTGGTCAAATCAGAGGGGGGCTGGTTCTCCAGGAGCCAGTGAAGTACTGATGGGGGGTCAGGAGGGAGAATGAGGGTGTGAGGAGAGGGGTAAGGGGAAAGTTGAAGATGTGTGGAGGGATGGAAATGTAGCCTCCTTGAAGGGGACTGAAAGCAGAAGACTGAGAGGCAGTGGGACATTTTCAATAGCCTGCCTTTGGCCCAACCAGAGGAAATGAAGGAGGAAATGGATGTTAGGAGCACAAGTTTGGGAACCAACCAGCTATTTTCTAGGTGGCTTAAGTGGGGCAAAAGAAGAATGTGTATGTGTGTGTGTGTGTGTGTGTGTGTTGGGGGGGTCAAGGAGGGAAATTTGAAGAGATTGAAAGGGCATCAGGGTATGGTTATGAGAGATTCACTAAAAGTAGTAGATGATATCTGACTGGAGGGGTTGGGGGCACTGGGAGAGGCACAGAAAGACTCCCGGAACGGAGTGAAAATTTGGGTGCCCGATAAGGGAACACTTGGCAAGCACCTGTGGGAGGTCTGAATGCCAACTAGTTTTATCAGTAGAGTGAAGGGGCTGGAAGCAAGAGGCACAGTGAAGAGATGAGCGCTCGGGAAGAGGACCAGAGTCTGGGAAGGGGCACCAGGAAAGCAGATCTGAGAGGTCAGACTGGGAGGGGGTAAGATGGGAGGGAGGGGAAGGAAATAGGAGCAGATGGAGGGGGAGGGCTTGGTGGTGGGTAGAGGTGAGGCTCTTCTCAGCCTCCCTTTGAAAACATTAAGTAGACAGATAGAGTCTTAGTTTTGGGAGCATCTATACCAGTCTTGTATCCCTGAACAGTGAGTAATGCCTTGGGTATTAGAAAGAAAGATGGAGGATGGGGGTGTTCAACTGAGCCACTCATTTGGTTTTGAACTTTGGTCCCTGCTGCCTTGGCCATTTTCAAGTTGGGCCCCTCTTTCCTTTCCTCCCTCCCTCACCACCCAGCCCAACATGACCTGGGCACTGTTTAGGGGTACCCAGCTCTGCACTCTGCTTCTGGGGTGAAATGTGATAGTACTTGGTTGTATTGCTTTCTCCTTTGTTCAGAATACTCCATTCCAAAGACTGAAATAACTTAGCAGATTTCATTTCGGCTAGCAGTAAAATCCACTCCTGGTTGGTACTTATCCTGGCTAAAAGACCTGTGAGGATTGAACTGCCACCAGGTTCCAAGGCTGACAGTTGGGATCACTGGGCTAGTTCAGGACTCGAATGAATCTTGGGCTTGGTTCTCTCCCTCAGTAATTCTGACAGCCTGAAATCACTTGGGGTTGGGGGGCAAGGGTGTGTGCATGAAGCCTCAGACCCCAATGGGGTATCCGTTGGGGTTTTTGTAATTGCCACTGGTCCTACAACCTAGAACTACGCATTTCCACTTAGGTGACAGGTAGACAGATTGCATCGTAATGGTCCTTCTGGGGTATTTTAACAGCGGAAAGATGCAGCTTCCAAGTAGAGGAGAAAGAACAATAGATTTTGCCAGCACCCAGTTTTGCCTACTCCACCACCTAGGGACTGAAACTGCAGCCGCGTCCTCACTGTTTCTTGTGTCACCTGGTTGCCCAGGCGCAGCTGACCTTCCCGATTGCTGGCTGATCTCGTGCTGCTGGTGCTCACGGCACAGGAGACACCGGCCTGGCTCTCCTTGCACATGGCCGTGGTCTCATTAGCATGGCCATAGGTAGTACGTTCTCTTCCTTCCTTCCTTTGTTTTTCTTTTCAATTCATTTCATTTCCACCACCCCCTTAATTTTAATCTTTCCTTTTTTAGGTAGTTGTCCTGTACTGTTGTTTTTGTTTTATCTTTCGTTGCCTTTCCCTCTGCAGTCAACTCTATGACCTGGGGACTCCGGCATCCTCCAAGCAAGCCATTTCGAAGAAGGTGACAAGAAGCCACGTTGATTTGCGCCTCCTCCTCCTTCTCCTCTTCCTCTTCCCTTGCCTGGCCCCCTCCTGCACGTGTGTTTCAGCCAACACAGGAGCCTGGATTGTGGAAAAGCCTCCAGCACGACTCAGCTCAGCTCAGAGAAGTCTCGGGAATGGCCTAAGTTTGTGCAATAAGAAGATTTTTTTTTTTTTCCTTTTTTAAAATTCTTCATTACATTTTCTTTAAGTGTCTGTGAGAAAATACCCAGGTCAGACTGGAATTGCTCTACAATAGAAATAACTAAACACGAACAAACTGATGGAAAAAAAGAGTTAACTATTTTATTTATTTCAATATTTAAAAGAAAAAAGTGCTGCGTGGCACAGTATTTTTGTTTAAAGTACCTTCTACTTCGAAAGTTAAAAGCAATTTTGTGAAGACACGAAATCAAAAGAGTACTTAATGTAAAATAAAGACTGCATATTAACTCTAAGGAAAAATACCCCACATTTTTAATAAGAAAATAAAGATCAACTCTGCTCTCTCAGGCTTTTAAAAAAGCCATTCATGTATGTGCTTTAGGTATTTTTATTTCTGCGAGTTGGATGTGGTAAGTGAGGAGTGATTGGTTTTTTTTTTTTCCTTCTTCAAAATTCTATTGAAAGTGTTGGTGATGTTCTATGGTTTTGTGTTAAGATGTGACCGAAATAAATTAGCCACAAAGGCTATCAGCAGTCTCTCCATCCCTGCCCCCCGCCAAAAAAACTCCTTTCCCCACCCCCTCCCCGTAGGCAATCCCCATTTATCTGGATGTCAAGAAGCAGCTCGCCTTCTGGTCGTCATGTCTGATGAGGCCTAGTTCAGAAAGGAATTCCATCTAGTGATTAACCATATCTCTGCAAGGGCAACATTTTCAAACACAGCTTTGTTTAAAATAATGCAGTGAAGAAAGAGCAAAAAAAAAAAAAAAAAAAAAAGGATGACAAAATATGCATCAGCTGAGATGATGTTCATTTGGTCACCTAACAACTTCCAGAGGATACTTGCAGAGGGAGCCTTCTGCTGAGCTGGCTTTAGGGGGCCTAAAGTTCTAGAGTTATCTCCAAGGATGAGGAAGCCCAACCTGAGTGACAGAAGCCTCAAATTCAGTTGCTCGTGGGGGTAAAGGAGAAAGGCTCGTTTTCTAACATGTTCCCTTGTGGCCATGTGGGTGGCAGTGAACGTGATGGCCTAAGAAATGTTAATTCAGCTCTGTGTCTGTGGCCTAGGGACAGAGCTGGGCTGACTGGCCGGGCTACTCCGTTCTATTCCACATCTTCTGCATTTCCATGCTCTTGACCTTCCCTCACTTGCAAGCAGAGTCATCATCATGAACATACAGCCTAACGCCGGATATTCCCGTCAGCGAGTCCTTGAGTGTCAGTGTTACTGAAATGGGTCTGAGCTTGAGAATCTCTCTTGCCTTTGAAAGGGGAGATTGGGTGGCACAGAATTCCTGCTAGCCCCTTCAGCTTTCTCATTCAAGGCCAGTCCCGGGAGGAGCTCACCGAGGGTGTCTTTGTATCCTGTAGCCCTTTTCGGTGACATTTTCTGATAGAAAAGGTCCCTTTCAAAATGCTAATAATTATAATAATAACCCACTCTCCAACCAACTCCCGCAAGATATAATGTGTAGAATTGTGATAAAGCTTTGCATAATGTAGGGTTTGTATCAAATTTGTGTAAGTTTCTGTTAAATAAAAGCCTGTTTCCAATGCTCCTATAGCATCTCTGTAAATTTTGCTTTACCGACCTCATCCTACTTGAGTTTGACTTTCATACCATCTTGGAAGGATTCTGCCCACTTGCATGCCCAAGCTGTGTTGAACCTTATTGTTTTATTGAGAAGCATGGTGCAGAACAGCGGTTGCCGCTGGCTCGGCTGACGGGTGGTTGGCTTGGGAAGTGAATGGTGCCCAGAGTTGGTGCCAGTACCTGCTCTCTGAGTCCAGAGTTGCTGCCATCCACCCATCATCACCACAGCCATTGTCCCTCTCTCCATGGAGAGCCTCTTTATGTGTCTAGACTTGATACACCTGTCGAATGTTGCCGTTATATCTGTGCCAAGAATAGTTTGGCATAAGAGCGCAAGATTTAGTGTGTGCTTGGAAAAATCTGGGAGGTTAATGTTTCCATTGCCTGAGAGGTGCTCTTGGTATAGTGTCCCCAAGCTGCCAGTTGGTACAGCTGTCAACCCTATGATAGGTTTCTTCTTGTGCATGGAAGTGAATACTCTTCTAGGATGGGCGCTTAGGGCAGGTGGAACCAGACCAGCCTTTCAGGCCACGTCTTGCCCTCTGAGCATTGTCACATTGTGACATTTATTATGGGCTTTTAAGTTCACCTAGCAGTAAAAAGCTCCCCCCACCCATATGCCCTCCTTCTGCTTTTGTTTTCTTTTTATTGTCATAAAATATGCATTACATAAAATTTACCATATTAATGTTCACTGGCATTAAGTACATTCACACTGTTGTACAACGATCACCTCCATCCACCTCCAGAACTTTTTCTTCTTCTCCAGTTGAAACTCTGTGCCTATTAAACAGAACCCCTCATTCTCTCCTCTCCTTAGCCCCTGGCTAGCACTATTCCACTTTCTGTCTCTGTGAATTAGGCTACTCTAGGTATCTCATATAAGTGGAATCCTACAGTATTTGTCCTTTTGTGACTGCCTTATTTTTCTTAGCATAATGTCTTCAAGGTTTGCCTCTCGTAGCAGGTGTCAGAATTTCCTTCCTTAAGGCTGAGTGATAGTCCATTGTATGCATATACCACATTTTATTTATCCATTCATCTGTTGATAGATCCTTGGTATAAATAGAAGGTTTTGCACATTTATTACATATCACCCACTTCCTATAGTGACTTAAATTTGAGACACTAGACCCCATTCAGAGGTCACCAATGGGGTTAAATATCTTCTTAGGAGGGAAGTGATTGCACCTGAAGTCTTCCTTCTAATTTATGCCCTAGAAAAGGGTACTTTGATTCTAATGGGCAAATATTCTGTATGTAAAGTGTATCTTACCTCATGACTAAGGCTTTCTTTGTAGGTATTGTCTTTGGGCTGCTTTTAGGGATAAGATGTCTAGCATGCAGCTGTAGTGTCAGTATAAATAACTAAGGATTAGAGGGGACCCAGCAGAATCAGTTGTCTTTAATGATGGCCCATGAGGGTAGGGAGGGCCTTTTTCAAATGATAGTGAGTTGCCGGCAAAGCGTGCATGTGCTCTAAGTCTGTAGATGGTCACTAATCAAGAGGGAGGGGAAAAGTATACACGTGAGCCAAAGAATGACAAAGAGAAATATCACTGCAAATATATTTGGAAATATATTAGCTCACGTCAAATGTTAGTTCTGGGGTAAAATTCAGATGCCTACAGAGCAGGTATCTTCAGTGAGTGAAGCAGGACAGGCATGAGAAAATTAACAGTGCCAGGGAGAGGGGGCAGCCCTTGATACTCAGCCTTAGGACATGGGTAGACCCTAGGCAGTGGTAGGGAGTGTATGGAGCCAGACAGCACCCATGCTTTGAATGGGATAGCTGCTACCAGCTCAAGGGATCCTACCTGCAGGCATGGGGACTTAGGGTTCTCAGGTCCCAGGTGTCTCAAGAGGGACCAAAAATTCAGAAATTTTGGTGAGATCTCCCCCAAATGTTGGTAGTAAATTGAAAACACTGAAAATCAGTTTTGTGTGGACTAAACCAAATGTGAGTGTGTACCAGACACCCTTTGATGACTTTGGGACAGCCTTCCCCAAGGGCTCCAGTCTAGGTAAGGTTGAAATTGAGGATGGAATGCCTTGACCAAACTCCTTCACTTTACCTATGGATGTGTCTAATGGTAACCTGACTTAGAATTGTTACGTGCTGGGAATGGGCCCCTGGGTTGGTCTCTGGATGGAGCTAGGTCATTATTAAGCACATTAGGGATTCAGAATGAAATTCTAGTGGAAGATATTACCCTATCCAGTCCCCCTCTCTCTGCATATAAATGAAAGAGTTTCTCTTTGAAACCCTGGGTGTGGCTATACAGTTTAAAGATATATATATATTTATTTATTTCAGAGAGAGAGAACATGCAAGCATGGGGGGGTGCAGAGGGAGAAGTAGAACCCCACTGAGCAGGGAGCCCGATGTGGGGCTCGATTCCAGGGTCCTGGGATCATGATCTGAGCTGAAGGCAGATGCTTAACTGACTGAGCCACCCAGGTGCCCCAAAAATATGCTTTTTATTTTTATCTTTATTTCACTTTATTCTTATTGCTGACCAGTCATCTGTTATATCACCTTCCTTTTACCCTTCTTTTCTAAGATTTCCAAATTACTCCATGTGACCAGAACTCAATTGAAGTTTTATGTATCCCCAAAAGAGCAAATTTAGAACTTGTTTTGATTAAAAGAAATATATATATATTTTAAAGTACATTAAAAAAGTATATATATAAAAGTATATTTTTACATATATATTAAAAAAGTATATGTGTGTGTGTATGTGTGTATATATATATATATATTTATTTATTTATTTTTTGGAGAGAGAGAGTGAGGGACAGAGGGAGAGGGAGAGAGAGAATCTTAAGCAGGCTCCATGCCCAGTGCATAGCTTGACATGGGACTTGATCTTATGACCCTGAGATCATGACCTTGAGGCAAAATCAAGAGTTGGACACTTAACGGACCGAGCCACTCAGGCGCCCCTAAAGAAATATATATTTTACAAAGCGTTCTCTGAAATGAGATGCATAGAAGATATAAAATACTGAAAAGAAATTTAAATAAAAATTCAGGAGGAATATACATATTTTTATTATATATTTTTATATAAATATATTTTAAAGGTTTTATTTATTTGAGAGAGAGAGAGAGCATGGGGAGGGGCAGAGAGGGAGGGAGAGGGACAAGCAGACTCTGCACAGGACGCAGAGCCCAACGTGGGGCTTGACCCCAGGGGTGACCCTGAGATCATGAGCTGAGCCGAAACCAAGAGTTGGATGCCCAACCAACTGAGCCGCCCAGGTGCCCCTATGTAAATTTATATTTTATATAAAAATATATATGTCACTCCAGAATTTTTGTTATTTAAATTTGTCTTAAGTATTTCACATCTTATATGCATCTTATTTCAGAAGACACTACAATGGAGAACAGATTTCATGCAAAGTAGTATATGTAAAAACTAGTCACTTGGGTCAGGGTTGTTTTCTTGCTTTATTTTCTTTGGTCCAGAAGAGAAGGAGAAGGCTATTCTGAATAAGCAGTTTGTTTTCCTCATGCTTTATAACAGGGGCTCTGTAGACTTTTCTATAAAGGGCCAGATAGTAAATATTTCAGGCTTTGCAGGCCAGATGTCTGTTGCTACTCCTCAGCGCTGGGGCTGTAGCATGAAAGCCACCACAGACAATATATAAATGAATGGGCACAGCCGTGTTCCTATAAAACTTTATCTACAGAAATAGGCAGCTAGCTGGTCAGATTTGGCCCATGGGCCATAGTTTGCTGATCCTGACTCAGAAATAGAGAGTATTATACTATTAAATTGGGAGGTAGTGGTGGTTGATATTTAAGGCCTTTTCAAAGCATCAGGACTAAGAGAAGAATTTCACATCACCAGGTGAAGGGCAAGAGGTGCATTTCATGATCAGTAATGTAAGCTGTGCTGAGGCCTATACCCAAAAATGTTTTTGAGCCCAAAATTCCATCGCAAGATGTTAGAAAGCCATTATTAGATTTTCTAGTTTTGGTGCCGAGTCCAAACTACAGTAGTACAGGGCTTACCAAAAGTACCTATAAATAATCCAGCCAGTGGACATGCTAGCCATACATAATGGTGACTCTTGGAGGCATAATGACTAACATCATTCATCTCTACCAACTTAAGCATGAAAAAAGGCCAAATGTAAAAGAGCTGAATTCAGGCAAATGGCTCCTAGAAGCTAAGTGAACATAGACCGTGGTTTGTGTATGAGGTAAATGATAAAGGACATTTAGTAGAGCCCAGCTTGGGAGGTGTGGGCTTGTTGCAGTTAAAGAAATGGCCTCTTTCTGGTTCTCCAATGGCGTGGCTTCCTGAAATTGTTAGTGATGAGGTGTTGAGGATGTTGCCGAGGTGCATTTCTTCCTGAGCACTCTGATGCTTGTGGTCATATTCAGAAACAGAACACTTCTCCCACTCAGTACCTCACATTCCAAAAGAACCAACGAGTAATTGTCTTCTCTAGATGGTAATGAAGATTCCTGATACCAGATCTACTACAGAATTCAAACCTTCTTCCAAGTTAGTGTGGGATGAGCCTGATGGGCGGCCTATGAGCTAGTCACGCCAGGTGGCAGCTGCCTTGCCAAATCTATCAAAGAGATGCTCTTTAGCCATCGTGAGAGGATACTTCATTGTTTGGAGAGAATGAGCAACTTTTCAGATTTCAGGGTGTGTGTTAGGGGTGCTTATTGCTAAGTCCCCTGAGTTACTTCCAAGTTTTCTTAATAGGGTTCAGGTTTGGGATCAGTATGTTGTATGTCTCCTCCATTTGCGCCAAGCTCCACCCTGTGATCATACCTGGGGTATCCAGATGTTCGCTTTTAGGCACTGACTAGAAGGAGGAAGATTCTAGGTAGAAAACAGTGTGTCTTGTATTTTACATAAATATGGTGTCAGTAGCACAATCCCGTGGTTCCCTGATCTTTCCTTCCACCAGAATAGGAACTACTTTGGTGTGAGGTGATCACAGTGGGTATCAGTGGTTTAGTACCCACTTGACTGATGTGATCATGGGGACTGTGCTGTTAGGGGTCACCTGGCAGGACACCGTCATCAGTGAGATGGACCTGGAAGTTCTAGCGGAACTAGCTGAAGGGGCAGCGTGCTGTTTATTGTTGAGTTAGCCTGATGCCAGGCTGTGTTATGTGGGGCATAATGTGCAAGGGCTGGCAAGTATTTCTCCACTTCTACTCAATATTTGACACCACTGTGTTTGAATTGGCTGAAAATAACTGGGAAAACAAAAAAGTACAGAAAAGAATATTAGAAATAATTAAAGGGATGAACAATAAAGCCCTTTAAGAAAAGGGGAAAGGATTTGGGGTTAACTTGGGGGAGAGGATTGTGGTCGCTTAATAACTATTCTTATGTGCATCATTGAGAAAAAAGATGCTGATCTTTTTGGTCTCTAGAGAGGACAAGAGAAGTAGGGACTTAGAACACACAAACAGTTCCTTTGACATCAAGAATTTTTGACTATTGAGGCTGATATGACCTCACTGATAGCCAAACACTTCTGCATAGGAGTGAGGGGTGTGGGCTAGATGACCTCTCAGGGTCTCGTCAAGTTTGGCAATGCTTTGAATTGTAGCTAGAGAACCTGCAAGAGTTAGTGTCTGACTCACCACCCAGGACGGGGGAGGCCCGGGGAGAATTGGTCTTATGAATGCGTATTGTGATCATTAACCAAAATTACATTTCTAGGCTGGTTCCTATTCATACCAAAGCAATATCCCAAGGCTTATGGGGACTTCCATTGTTTGGGTAATGTGAGACACCAGCTGGAAAGTGAATACAGTGGCAAGAGACATTTTCCTCCAGAGAAATGTTAAATATGTAAAAAACAAAGAGCGAGAAGCAACTGGAAAGGACAGTAAGGCCAAAAGGCCACAAGGGAAAATAGTTCTTCTGACAACTCCTTCTGAGTTCTGAGTTCCAAACCAGTTCTCATCTCATTGGGCTCCACCGTGTCCAGCATCATCCTTGGGCCACGGAGTTCATCCTTGTTCATAGGACCTGGATATGATTCTCAGCTTGATTTTGGTTGAACAACTTCACTAATATTCGTGGTTGTCTACTCCCCTCTCCCCAACTTAGTAGGTAGGGGAAGAAAGATCTTATTAAAAGATAAAGTTAATTTTATATTTATATTTATAAAACAAAAATTCTGCTTGGGAAAGTCTGTGGTCAGGGTTCTTTCTACATTAACTTAGAAAAGAACTCCTATCGTTTTGCTCTGTGTTTGATTTGAAGAAGTAGGAGGGATTGTACTGTATTTTTTGGTGTGTGAAGTCAACCTTCTGAGGACCCGAAATATAAAAGAGGTTGGGATCGGGGAGAGCTTGTGTAAGAAGGGGTGAAGGAGGGGCGTGATGAGTTGCTGGCATGAACACTTATGCTGAAATTTCTCCCTGGCTGAGTTATGGGTTCAAAGAGACTGGCAGTTTCTAATCCTGAAAAGTTCTTTAGTTAAAATAGATTGTTTTCCCTCCATAGACATCAACCTTTTGTCCGTAATTGAAAAATAGATCAATACGTTTTGACTGCATACTGTTACTTTGTATAATGACCCTCCAGTTATTGGTTTGCTTTATGCTCCTGATCAATTAAACATTTATTGAATGTCTTCTATGTTGCAATACTGTGCTGAGTTTTATAGGGCATAAAAGAGTCGAAACAAATTTCCAGGGGTACTTTCTATGTCCTAGTCACCAATAGGCTTCTTATAGATGTTAGCTTGTTAAAGCTGTCTATCAGTCTTTTCAGGTTCAGATTACTATTCCTATTTCACAGATATGGAAGTTGAGACTCAGGGAGATTGAGTTGACAATGGTAGTAGTCACGGCTGTAAATGTCTGATTTTTCCAATCGAGGATTTTCTGGCTCTGACTCTCTCCACTGTGTGAGTCGTCTTTTCTGTTCACAGAGAGAGGAGACAGGTGGTTAGCATATTATTCAAGACAAGACCATTTATAATTAAGTGCCAAGTTGGTACAAAATGTGAGTGCCACGCGGGCTGAGCAAAGGGAGTTTCCAGTGCAAGCGGAAGTAGCGAGGGAGGTCTTCGCGGGACGATGAGTACAGTTGGGGTGAGCAAAGAGAAGACAGGCCACTGAAAGTGGGAAGTACCTGAGCCAAAGCACAGAGGTGTGAGCAGCATGGGGGTGTTGCAGCCAGCATGAGATGAGCCTGAATGGAGTGGAGGAAGGTCCTGGGCTGTGGAGAAGCATCCTGGCGTGGTGGGGCCTGATCCATAATGCGGGAAACAGGAAGGGAGGAAGTCAGTGTGTCCTGGTTCTTGAGCAGGATGAATGTGATGTTTGGGACGGCTGAATGAGGACAGCCGAACTACACGTCAAGAAGTTTGGGTTCATATACTCTTCCCTACCAGACTGCCTCTGACCCTGTCGTGACTGGGGGATCCTAGCCCTTGGGGGGGAAAGAAGTGGTTAGGACTCCTTCTAAATGACCTGTGACAGAACCCCAGTGTATCCTGTCTTCTGTATGATGCTTGGCCAACTGATGAAATGTTCATCTTGCTGAGTATCAAATGATTCTGTGGGCTTTTTCTACCAAGTATTATCCTGAAACCATCTTCTAGTATCTCTTGGTTTGTAACACATTTGAAGAGGAGTATGGGATATCCTGAGAGGCTGGTTGGCCCCAGAGAGCTTTGTATCTAAGAGATTGAAATTTGGGATCAAATCAATCTTGTCCTTTTTGTCAAGCTGGAGAGAGTTTCTTTGAAAAAGTGACCTTGAGACCTACTGGTCACTGAATGTAGTTGAGGAAAATCAAGGAAAGGAGGCTCAGATTCTGGCCATTGCCTTGGTTTGGGTGTGCAAGCTCCCGGTACCATTGCCTGTTTGCACTTAGCCGCTTTCCATGTGGAGGAATCAAGAAGTCCCGAGATGACGGTTCCTGAGTCCTCACTTCCATTTCTACCTCCCGTCCTCATGTCTCCCCACTTCATCTCGTCGGTGGGTTCTTTGCTGGCCCCCAGGGCTGAAAGAGGTGTCGCCGTGTGGGGGGAACATGCATCATGAGTCCAAAGAGTAGGGCCATCTTCTCTACTTGGCCAAGAACGGTTGGCACTTCCACCATGCTCTCAAGGCTAGTTCCCTGGCAGCCTGGTCGGGTTACCGTCCCACTTAGCAGATGCATGGGCCAAAACTCAGCAGGGTTATGTGACATGGTCAGAGCCAGGGGGAAGGGCGGGGCCCGGGCTAGACTCTAGATCTCTAGTGCATTTGCCTTTGCTTATTATTTGCCTGTAACGTTCAGTGGCACTTATGTTGGTGTGGGCATGCCCTGAAGTGGCAGAGCCGTGGACTGAAAAGGTCACCTCCCAGCACAAGAGTTGAAACCCGCGATGGAGGAATATCCATCTTACCTCTGAGAAAAGCAAAAACAATCGGATGCCAGCTTCTGGATCCCCTCTGCTTCCCCCCTGCCATCTCCGCAGTCCGCCCCCGCTGACGTTTATGCAGCACCTGGACCTCCTACGGCACCGTCTCACCAAACCCTGTCAAATTCTCTCTTTCCTTCATCTGCCTTTGACTGCATCGATGCTGCAGATCGGGTTCGGCCAATGCGCTGGGGCCAAGTGTTAACTGCATCCGGTGCAGTGTTCTGTGTCTGTTTCATGCCTCCACCTACATCACCTACATACTGGCTTGAAATTTCACTGTGTGCCCTGCAGAAATCACCCCAGGCCTGTCTCTAATGGCGCATTAGATCTATCACAGGCAGCTCTCAGAGTTGATTTTGCCCTACAGAGTTTGCGAAGATTGGCTTTAAAAAAGAAGTCCCTGCGTGGTGATTGGCGCAGAGAGAGATCTTCCGAGACAGCAACTTGCCCTTCCTGCTCCCTCTCCATTAATTCCAGGAAACTCTGCAGCTCGCCCTCCCCTGTCCCCATCCTCTGGTCTCTGTGCTGTGCTAATCACAGCTCATTTCTGCTGCACGCCTCATTTGGGGGAAGAGCACTCCAGGGCTCCCAAAATGTGAAGAGGGAAATTAAGGACGGTTGGCCAAATGAGTCAGCCCGCCACCACTGGGACAGCCCTCCTCCTCCCCGCGAAGGCCCCTGTGCCTTGTTCCAGGGTTTACTGGGAGAGGGTTTCCCCTGGGGCTTTTCCTCTGGACCAGATGGGGTTTTGTATTGTGTCAGCAGCCACACGCCATCACACGTTCTCTAGTCTCGTCATCTCCTCTAGCAACCCTGGGATGTTGGGCCTATTTTACAGCTGAGGGAAAGAGGAGGAGAAATGGCAGGTACTGATCTGCTTTGACTTCAAAAGCCGGCGCTCTTTCCTTCCTTTCTAACCATCGGCCAGGGAGGGGGACCCTTCGGCATTCTCCCCCCTCAGTTCTTAAACCAAGAGCTCTGGGCTTCTGTTCATTCTTGTTTCCTCTCCCCCAACCTCTCTGTGAAACTTTACTTTTTTTTTAGTAACAAGAGTTATGCTGGCTCCTGGGAGAATCCATCCTGGCTGGGAGTCCTGTTACCCACTGGCCGGTCAGCATTGTGGGTTTAGCCAGTATGCTAATGAATCTGTGTTTCCCAGCAAGGGCTGACTGGGTCATTGCAAAGAGCCAGCTGCCCTGGCCAGGCTCCCCAGTGCCAGGCAGCTCTGTGGGACCACTTTAGGTGTCTATGCATCTGTCGGGAGGGGAGCAAAGAGCTTCCTCTCAATCCCAGATGCGGTACTTTTCCTCTCCTGGGACTTCTTTGCTTCTCATTACCTCACTTTAAGGCTCCAGGCATCATTTGGTTGATCTGCTTCAAAAGAAATTCATTCTCCATCTTTGTAAATAAGGAATCCAACCTGGTATATTAGTCAGATGAACTCCAAAGTTCCACGATACCTTTTTGGTGAGAATGTGACATTAACCAAACAAACAAACCTACCTTTTTCTTCCATCCCCCTGTTTGCTTGCCTTATTCCCATTGTCCAGAGGAATGTTTCTTAGAAGGGTCTTTTTTCTGTGAAAGCCTTTAGAGTTATCCCCTTCTGGACACTTCTCTTACCCAGGAGGCCGTGGAAAAGGGAGCTGGGTGCAGAATGGACAGTACCCAGGAATAGTTTGGCCCCAGGGTTTTGATGTGCATTCATCCTTCCGGAAGGCAGGGTCAGGGAGGAGTCAGCTGGTGAGGCCCCAGGGGCTCTCTTTTGCTGTGGTGGCTGAACGGAAGCAGAGGCGGCCCCAGGAGCAGGATGCCACGATTCCAGACCACCTGAGTTACACTCCCAGGAGCCAGTCCACACTGTAGAAAGACCTAGGAGACCCGGGTTAACGTTCCAGCCTCGCTGCTACCTTGCCCCGTGGCTCTGGGCTGGTCACTTCACCTTTTGGGGGCTCAGTGTCCTCAGGTGTTGAGAGAAGGGGTTGGACCAGGTGGTCCCAGCCTCACCGTGGTGCCGACAGTCAGAGGCTCTGAGGAGACTGAGTGAGGAACCCATGAGGGAGCGAGCTGGTCTGACAAACTGCTTTGCATTTTAACTGCGGCTTTTTGGAAGTCAAGTTTTTCAGCCACGGGGGTCAGTTCACTGGTGGAAGTTCCAGGCACTGTTCCAGGGGTTTGGGAAAGAGAGATGGCAGTTTGTATCTTACCCTGCCCCCCATTCCTGGTTACGCTGTGGGAGCCGAGGCCTCCTCTGTCCTCTCTGTCCACCCATCCCTGTGAATCCCTGCCCGCCCAGATCCATCCATCTCTTCCCCTGGAGAGGTAGTTGGAGAACTGACTGGGTTGGATTAGACCGGGCATCTTCCATGTGGCTCCCCGGGCCCCTGTGGGGTGCGCACCTGCGGAGAAACATTGATGTCGTCCAGTTCTGGCCTTCCAGAGGTCAGGCTCCATTGTCCCACAGACTGGGCCCATTTCACATGAAACTGCATTGGCCCCGACTGCCACTCTGTCCGAAGCTGTTGGGAGCAGAGAGGAGGCCTCAGAGCAGACCCAACAGCGGAGGAAACAGAGTCAATGCCAAGATTTCAGAGCTCCCTCAGGGCCATGTAGGCCTGAGGCTCTGGACTCCCCCTTGAGTGCTCTCTTCCTTGGGCCTCCTCCTCCAGCTATCCCCTCTATCCAGTCTCTGTTCCTCCCCTTTTGGTTTTAGGGAACTAATTAGCTTCTTTGCCTCGAAGCTCTTCCAGTTCCTCACCTTTAACTCTGTGAGGGTCAGGTTTGGAGGTGGCCTTGACCTGATTTTGCCCTGGGCTAATTCAGGAGCACCTTTAATCCAGGATCCGGGATTAGCTGTGGGGGCTGGGATGACAAGTTCCCCCAAATCCTTACACCACCCTGCAGACTCCTCAGACTCGCCTCACACTCCCCAGCCTGGAGGGTGAACAGGGGAGAGGGGTTGTGGAGAGGAAAGTAGGACCTTAGCGCAGGAGGGCAGCCCTCTGACTGGGGGAGCCACCGGATGCTCAGAAGGCCCAGTGCTCCCTGGAGGGTGGCCCATTGGCACCTCAGCCTCCTTGTGTCAGGAGAAGGGTCTCTCCATGGTCTGTCTCCTGTGGCTCAGTGGTATGGTAGTTGCCTGCATGGATGTTGGGATAAGATGTGGCTGTGCATCGTGCTGCTGCCAACCCTTTGCCAGGATGTCTTGAGTAGATTCTTCCCTACTCTGAGCTTCAGCTTCTATAAAATGGGGACAGTGACACCTGGGTCACAGGTTGTTTCAAGCATGAAATGAGGACGTGTGTTCAAAGTGTCTAGCACTCAGGAAGCACCTTGATAAATGGGAACTGTTCGTAGTAATAGTGCTGAATACTTTTCTAGGGAGGACTCAGAGAATTGAGTTTCTACATCTTTTTAAGAATTCAGCCAGAATTCTGGTTTTGTCTCCTGAATACGTAAGAACCCAAATCTCTTTTCTGGGTTCTTACTTTCATTCTCTTACCCATTCCTTCCAGCTTCCTTCTTTGTCTCCCGTCTCCCTCCCCACCCCATGTCCTTCCCCCAGATTTACTAATTCTTCCTCTTCTCACTTCATCTCTCCTCTCTGTTCTCACGATTTCTGGAACCTGTGATCACCTCTTTACTTATTCATGATCTCAGATGCATCCTGGGAGTTCTGAAAGCTGGTGCTATCAGCTTTTCTGCTTGCTATGAGTTCTACCTCCCAGCTCCATGAAGATAATATAGCCCCCAGCTGCAGGCTCCCCTCCTGGCTTTAGGGTCCCCTGAGATGGGGATTTTCCCACAGTGATCCTTCGCCATCTTGGATCTTTCTTACTTTTAGTCCTTGGGTTCCCAACCACCATGGCAAGTGGTTATATGACTCTGGAACTCAGGGCACAGGTCCGTGCTGGAGAGATCAATTTGGGAGTTAAAAGTATGTGGATGAGGGCACCTGGGTGGCTCAGATGGTTGGGCGTCTGCCTTCGGCTCAGGTCATGATCCCAGGGTCCTGGGATCGAGTCCCACATCGGGCTCCCTGCTCCTTGGGAGCCTGCTTCTCCCTCTGCCTCTCTCTCTCTCTCTGTCTCTCATGAATAAATAAATAAAATCTTTAAAAAAAAAATCTTAAAAAAAAAGTATGTGGATGATACTGGGGGAAGTGAGTTTAACTAGATAAAAAGAAGGGTCTAGAGTTAGAGAGAAGAGGGGATTCCAGCAAAGGAGATTGATAGGGGGCAGCTGGGGAGGTGGAAGGAGGACAAGAGAGTGCGGAAAAGAGAGTGCAGAAAGGGGATGGAGGGCGCTGGCCCTTTCGAGGAGTCGGGCTGAAAAGAGGAGCAGAAATTGGGTCCTTGATGGAGGGGATGCTCAGTCAGGAAGGTCTCTTTGAAAGATGGGAGCTCTTACAACGTGTTTGTATGCCAGCAGAGAGAAATTGATGCCAAAGGAAAGAACAGCAGGAACAGAATTCTCAGGGAGGTGTGAGAGGTTGGGATCCAGGCACAATTGGGGGATTAGCCTTGGGTTGGAGCTGGGAGAGTTTGTTTCTGGTAATAGGAGGGGCACAGGTGCAGGGGGCTGGGGGGATGTGCACGGAGAAGAAGAGATCGTTTTATTCTGATCACGAATATATTTTTTCAACGAAATAAGGAGAGTGTGAGGAAGTGATGCAAGCTATGGGAGACTGGAGAAAATGGAGAGGTGTGGGAGAGTGGTTTGCCCAGGGAGAAATGGGGGGTACTGCCAAGATTCGTGGTGGCCATTTCAATGGAGGCTGGTCAGCACCGTGGCTGGGGTGCAGGCACAGAGCAGGCAAGGGTTGGGCTGAACTGGGGTTGGGGGGAATAGGAAAGAGAGAGGGGGTCTGTAGATATATGCAGAGGTGTGACTTCGAGGATGGGCGTGGAGTCTCTGGATACAGGCGTGCGAGAAGCAGTGCAGGGAGGGTGGTGTGTGGCAAGGAGTAGCGGTCGGAGCTTCCACTGAGGGGAAGGAGTACCGTCTCACTCAGTGAGTAAGGGCCAACCCGGCTCTGACGAGCCGTCCCCTTCTGATGTGGGCTCCCGTGTTCTCCTCTTAAGATGGTTAAATCGACACTAGAATAGAAAATGGTGGAAAGCAGTTCTTGTTCTGGGGCTACTTCATTCATCATTGCAAGAGTGCAATTTAATTAGGCTGCAAAGATATTCAATGGTTCGTAACAACGCAATGGAAATGCCGCCTTAACTCTTTCCTAACACTGGGGTGGGCACTTGGGTTTGTTCTTACACAAAGGAAATATTCTGAGTGCTTTGTTGTCCAAAGGGCCTTATCTTGGGGAGAGAGTGTATGTTGGCCTGAGGCCCCCGAGAGGAAGTGAGGGCCTCCTTTTTATGCATGGGACCCATGGGTCTCTGGCACACAGAACTGCCATCAGGAAGATGTAGATTATGTCTGGACACTGGCCAGTATGAATTGATGTCTTCTGCATCCAACAATCACAGGACTGTCTGAAACACTTAAGAGTATGTCGACAGTAGGCTATGAGGTTGAGAGAAATACAAAATTTCTGGGAATGAGAATAGAGGCTGTTGGCTGGTGCCAAAACAAAGCAGAAGAGCGGCAAAACCTTGCTTTTTTTAAAGTGTGTTCCAGTTTAACAAAGCAGTAGCCACGCTGTATTGCTGTGATCCTCACAATAGAAGGATGAGGTGGGCAAGAAAGATTCTGGAGCCTCGTTTGACCAAGGTGGACTCAGGATCAGAGTAGTTGGTGGACTTGCCCGTGGTCCCATATACCAGCATCGTGGCACAGTTTGCTGATATGAGGAGAGTCTAGGAGGCGGGGGGTGGGGTGGTCCCCGAGTGTGGCCCCAGGACTCCCGCCCCTGTCAGGATCTGCATCTCCCCTGGTGTTTCTTCTGGGCTCTAAGGTGGGAAAGCTACAGGATCACCACAATGACGTTGCTTTGGCGTGGGGAAATGGGGAGACCAGCGACTGATATTTCCTCTGAGGGCCTTGTGCCCCAAAGGAAAAGAAGAACTTCCCCCTCGAGGCAAGGAAGTGGGGCTGCTTGGGAAGGGGTTGGGGGATTGGGCAGCAGATAGGAACCCGAACAAGGGAAGCTGATTTGCTCCGCCCACCTGGGGCCTTGGCCACAAAGCAACGTTAGACCTGCCGTACCTGCTCCGGCCTTGGAGCTCGGCCTCTGACCATGGCTGCAAGGGCCTTCTGCGGGAGATCATGGGCATCCTTCCTGACGTCACTCAAAGGTGGCACAGCGTGGGTGCCGAGGGTATGCATTGGCTGTGTTCCGGCAGTGCCCCCAGCCTCTTGGCACTTGGGTTTCCTCGTCTGCATTGGTCTTTATAGAAGTGGGGCTGGCCTTGAAGGACGAATAGAAGTTCCAAGGAGAGGCAAAAGGTGGAAGTGGTTATTTCATTGATTCTTTTATTCATATATGAATTGACAGTTTCCCTCGTTCAGTGAGAGTTGTTTTGGTGGAGAGCTGGGGAGGGAAGTCAGATTAGAGAGAATGAAGACTGAGTGGGGATCCCAGAAAGAGAAGGAGTGGATTTAGGGCAGTGCATCTCAAAATTCACTGTGCACACAAGTCATCTGGGGATCTCGTTAAAATGCAGATTTAGGTTCAGATGTCAGGAGTGGGTGTTTCTAACAAGCTCCCAGGTGATGCTCAGGCTGCTGGTTCATGGACCCCACTTTATGTAGCTGGAGTGTAGACCATCTGCTTGACAGGTTTGGCTGTGAATGGGAGCTGAGGGATAGGACAGAGAGACCTCTGTATGCAAAAGTGTGAAGTGCAAAAAGAGCAGGTTTTGGGGGCGTTGGGGTGGGGAGAGGGAGGAATTCGGCAAATGCTTTTCTGTGTGGCTGTTGCATGGGGTGTAGTGGTAGTTGGGTCAGGGTCATGAAAGAAGATGAATCTAAAAAAGGCAGTTGTGACCAGACAGCAAAGAGGCTTGTAATGCTAAGAGCTTACTTCTCGCCCCAGGCAATGAGAAACAGAGGAATTACTTAAAGAGGGGTGAGTTGATACTTCATAACTGCTGTAGTAGTTTTAAAAACTATTAGCCACTATTTAAAAAAAATATATCTTTAGAAAGCGTCTTTCAGATCATTTTCTGTGAAAACAGGAGTATGTGACTGTGGGAATACCGCCTGTTCGTCCAGCCACAAAACAAGGCCACCGTTGGGTTAGTGGTCCTAGTTGTTTAGATAGGGTCTCTGACTCACAGAAAGGGAAACAGGAGTTAAATATTTGGTGAACTTCTTAAGGCTTGAATCCTTAATTCTCACAGGAGGCTTTTAACCTATTAAGCTTACCAGCTTCCAGCTCAGAGGTAGCAACTCTTTTCTTTTTATATGAAAACTCAGATTGGTCATGGTTGCTTGGAATGCTGGGCTAAGAAGGATCCGAAGGTCTCAGCCATGAGCACTGGAAGAGAATGTTGAATTGATTAGTGATGTCTGCCATGAGTATGGGATGGAAAAGTGGTATATGTGCCACATATTTAGCTATCTCTGAGGGGAGGTTAGGTTCCTGGTGATGTATTCCTAATTCTCTCATTCCTATCCTTCAGGTGAACGAGGGCCATTTCAGAGATACTCATTTCATTTCCCTGGTTTTGTAATGGAGTTGACCACCACTTACCCAGAAGGGCTTTGTGAGTCTTCCAACAGTTGTGAGGCTCTGGTCCACATTTACAAACTACCAGGAAAAGCCCTCCTTTAGCGGTACTCTAACATCGATGGGTATTATTGTACTGAATAAACTACGTGTCTTAGAGCATCATTTCTATGAAATCTGAAGACAGATGCTGGTAACTGGAAATAGCCATTGATTTGCTTTCTCTTGTACTATCTCAACTCCCTAATTTATCTGGAGGAAAAAATAAAGCCCACGTAGAATCAACTCTTCCAGCTTTCTAAGTAAACAGCAAGATCAATCTTATACATGAATTTGTTGGATAAATGTTTGTTTGATTATAAGGAAAGGCAGATTAATCTTGAATGAGAATTTGTGGTGGAAAATGATCTATGAGCTGGACCGAGTGACCAAAGATGCAGGAAGAGTGCAGAGCTGGTGGTGCCTTTGTGCTGGAGGTTGGAAGCAAATGCGGAGTTAATACAAGGCCAGACTGTGCTGGGTTTTAATGTAATCCCATGAAGCCCAAGGATATTTCTCTTTCGAGCAGCGTTGGTTCAGTGTGATTTTTGTTTCCTTCTTGCCTAGAGTGTTGAAGGACATCAGGGATCTTGGGTGTTCAAGGGACTTGGGTAGGAGGCTTCAGGGGAGGCTGGCTGTCACCATCACCATCTTCACTTTCCATTCTCCTGCCATCTCAATTTGGAAAGTGAACTAGTGACTCAGGAAATTGGGGGATGAAGAGGGAGGAGGATTGGGAGGAGTCAGCGAGTCTCTTTTGGGGTTTCAGGGTGAAGGATAAGTGTTATAGGCGTCGTGACTGCAATACAGTCTGGTGAATGCAAGAAGCGGGGTCCTTTCTGTCTGCTCTTTTGTTCCTCTCCTAAATAAAGTGAAAAAGGAACACTCCTGTCCTTTCTTGACTTGACAGTGTAATGGAGGTGTCTGGGCCTGTTGTGAAATTGGCTCTGGTTGCCAGATGTCTTTTTTTGCTTCTCTCAGAGGCTCCACCTGGAGAGCTGATGATGGGCAGTCCACTCAGGGTAGCTCTAGGGAGGACTTGGACAACCGGCTCCATGCAGGAATAAACGGCCAGCAGGACTGAGAGGGATGGTGAGGAGGGAAGAGGGGAATGATTCCTTCCCTCTCTAACCTCTGGCAGAGGAGCTGTAGCCAGTGAGGTCAGGGACCTCTGTTGAGATTCTTAGGAGCCAAAGCCCCGTAATGCCACCAGAGGCTGCTGGCCTACTTCTGGCGGCCTCCAGGGCCCCTTTGTATGGGCCGGACTGGCTTACTCCTGGGCCATTCTTCCCCAGGGATTTCCGGGATTTGTCACTGCAAGACACCTTGCCTAATGTGAGGAAGCCTGGCTTTCTGAGAGCTTTTGCTCGAGGTATGGAACACTGAGGCCCAAAAAGGCCTTAGGGTAGAACTAGTCCACCTTTGGGTGGTACAAGCTGAGGAAACGGAGGTACAGAGAAATTCAGTGACCGACATTACTGTTCACTTCTTGTGAATAAGAGGGGAAAATGCTGTTATATTTAACAGCTCAAAGTAAGAAGCTGAAATGAAGTTGGGCAGCTGCATTTGGGTCAGCCATGTTGGAACACCATGTAGTGAGAACCCGCAGGGTGAAGTAAAGGGTCCAGAGGACTAGTGTGTGGAGACATGGATGCTAGCCTAGCCCTGTGTCCACTGGTTGCTGCCTGCCCGAGCCATTCTGAGCTGCAGTTTCCTCACCTATAAATCAGAAATATTTGTATCTGTCCTGTCTACCTCACAGGGTTGCTGTCCCCACAACAATGAAATCAATAATTTCATCAAATGAAACCATGACTTGAAAACATTAGGAGCCGTGATCATTTAGCTATGCAAACACTGCTTTCTTTAGGCCAAAATACTGGCTGTAGGCTGTTGCTCTGCTCATATCAGTTTGTTGAACTCCCAGGAAGTCCCTGACTTTCTAAAATGGAGGACTTGTTGCAGGGAACCTGAGCAGAAAGGTTGTTGGAGGTGAGAGGTAGACTCCGGAAAGTGGAAGGAGGGCGGAGCAGGGTGACACGGAGACAAGGGTGTGGAGAACAAGATGAGAGGCCAGAGGCAGCAGCTTGTATGGTGGAGAAGGGCTCTCTGGCCCACACTGTGCCAACAGGTTGGGCCCAGGAAGCTGTGGATGTGCTCCCGTTGCGTTCTGAGTCTTCACATCTATTCACTTCTTTTTTTATTCGTCCCTACATCATCCTTTAAATTATCTTCATTCCCGCTCTTAGCTCTTTTAAAGAAGATTTATTTAAAAAATAACAGCCCTCCATGCAAGAGAGGAAATGAGATAAAATCCCAAACCCCACTTCTGCCTTCATTATTCAGCGCTGGGCCTCACTGTGGCCGGGATCCTGCCTAGGCAGTAGTCCTATCAAATGTCTGGCTTTTCTAGAGCCTTCCCACCCGACCCGTTACTGTTTCTCATTTGCTAGTATATTAGTTATCTCTTGCTGTGTAACAAATTACTCCCAAACTCAGCAGCTTAGAGCAATAAACATTAGCTCATAGTTTCTGAGGGTTGGGAATCTGGGAATGGCTGAGCTGGGTGGTTTTGGCACATGTTCTTTCATGATGTGGTAGTCAAGAGGTTGGATGGGGCTGCAGTCATTTCGAGGCTTGACTGGGGCTGAAGGAGTCACTTCTAGGCTTGCTCACATGTTGTTGATAGGCCTCCATTCACCTCCATTCATCTCAGGCTGTTAGATTGAGGGCCTCAGTTCTCTGCTGGTTGTTGGCCAGAGGCCAATCTCAGTTCCTTGCCATATGGACCTTCCCATTGGGCACCTTGTAATGCAGCCGCTGACTTTATCCAGAGTAAGATGGCGGGGGAGGGAGGCAGGGAGGGTTGGGGAGAGGGAGGGAGAGACCAAAATGGAAACCTGAGTTGTCTTTTTATAACTCAGAATTTGCATAGTGTTACTTCCTCTTTTACTGTTATTTGTTAAAACAAGTCAAGTCCAGCCCACATTCAATGGTTGGGGAAACCTCTTGAAAAGAGGAGGATCAAAGAATTTGTGGGCCATTTAGAAAAGCACCACAGTCTCCATCATTGCTGCCTGGTGATTGTTTCCATCCTCCCCTGTCCTCACCATTCAGTCTGACTCAGTGCTGCTCTCCTGCCTGTGCCACCAACCTCCCTCCTGGATCTGGGCATTTCTGGAGAATATGAAGGTGCCCTTGACCAGACTCAGGGCTGTGAGAGAACCTGGACCTGCCCCAGCCTTGCAGGCAGGGCTCTGAAACCAGGGACTGAAGAGCTTCAATCCAGGGTCAGAGAGAAAGAACTGGCTTCCAGAGACTTGATGCATCTCCTGGGACAAAGATGGAAATTGATCCTGGCAGGGCCTAGCTTTGGCCATGGAACCTCCATCAAAAAACGACCCCTGCTATCAGTGAATGGAATCAGATATTCCTGAGACGATTTCATATGGCGTTTCCAAGCTTGAGAGTGAAGGACAAAGCCTGTGGAAGGAGAAGCATGTTGTGAGAGAAGCTGCTAGTGACTTCTTCCCTCTATAATGCTGAAACCATCCAGTCATCCAGAGAGGCCCAGGGCGCACTATTCCCAGAGACCACTTTATCCAGTTTCAACGACCAATGGCTTGCTTGGGGTAACATGTTCTCTTCAGTTCTTATATTTCTTCATCTCTCACTCAATGCTGTGACCCTCCCTTCCCTTTTCTTGGATGACATGAAGGGCTCTCTCCAGGCTCTCCTGGCCCTTTTATGACCACATTGTCTCTGTCTTTCTCACCGAGTTCTCTTCTTCATGCCCTGGGATGCCTTCAATTCCAATGGTTACCCTCCCGCTTCCTCCCAAGGAGATCCTTCTTACTTTTTCTCTGTGGTCTCTCTCCAAGTATCTCATCAAGTACCAAGGTTCCATTTACCACCCACACCTGATGATTTCTAAATTGACATCTCCAATCTGTCTTCTTTCCTGAACACTGACCCGTATTTTCTCACTGACACCTGGACATCTTCACCAAACAACAGATGCCATGTGTTGAAACTGACTCTATGTTACTCTCTGCAAGCCCACCATCCCCATCTCAGCTAATGGTGTGGCCCACCCACTCTGTGGCCCAATCTGGGAATCTTGGTGTCATCTTTGACTCCTCCCTCTTGCTCACGCCTGTGTCTAGCTGGCATCATGTCCTGTTGACCAATTCTACCTCTCAAATGTTTCCCACATTTATCCCCACAGTTATAAGACTGGTTCTGGACTAGTGTCCCCACTCTGGAAGCTAAGCTCCACATTAGTAGGAGCTTTTGTCTGTGTAACTCTTTGCTTAGCACTTCCCACAGTGCCTGCTACATCATAAGTGCTCAATAGAAGTTTGTAGAATAAATGGATACTGTAACTGGTCATCCTGCCCTAGCCTCTCTACTACATCTGTCCTCTGCCCTACCACCAGTCATTTCTCCAAAGCGTGTGTACAAGCAAATTGGGTCCTTGTTTAAAAATCTCTGAGGATTCGGGGTGCCTGGGTGGCTCAGTTGTTAAGTGTCTGCCTTCAGCTCAGGTCATGATCCCAGGGTCCTGGGATCGAGCCCCACATCAGGCTCCCTGCTTGGCGGAGAGCCTGCTTCTCCCTCTCCCACTCCCCCTTCTCTTGCTGTCTCTCTCTCCGTGTCAAATAAATAAATAAAATCTTAAAAAAAGAATCTCTGAGGATTCCTCAGTGCATGTAGAAGCAAATTCAGATCTTTATGCCTGCATAAGGGGCCTTTGACAGTCTTTCTCCTTACCTTTTTAGCACCATGTTTTGCCACTTGCCTTTTCTCCGGCTCTCCTTGAGCCACTCTGTTTTGCTTAAGTGGACCATGCACCTTAAATTTCCTGGTATTTCTTCTCCCTATAATGCTCTTTTCTCTCTTTTTTTCCACTTAGAAAATTCCTCTTCATCCTCCAAGGCCCAGATCAAATGTTACCTCCTCTCCCTGGCTTTCCCCAAGTCCCCCATTATTTATTCCTTCTCTGTCTGTAAGCACTTTATTTGTTCCCCTATTATAGCACTTAGTATATTATATTATAGTCATTTTTTTAAAAAAAAATGACCTATAATAGTTATTTGTTGCTGTATAACAAATTACCCCAAAACCTAACAGCTTAAAACAATAAACATTTATTATCTCATAGTTTCTGTGGACAGGAATCTATGTGGTTTAGCTGAGTGCCTCTGGATCAAGGTCTCCCATGAAGTGGCAGTCAGCTTGTCATTTAGGGCCATGGTCTCATTTAAAGGCTCGATGGGAGAGGATCCAATTCCAAGCTCACTCACATAGTTGTGGCAGGATTCATGTCCTCCCAGGCTATTGGACTGAGGCCTCCGTTTATTTGTCGCGATATGGACCTCTCCAGAGAGCATCTCACAACACAGCAGCTGGCTTCCCTTAGAGCACTTTGTGAGAAAACATAAGAGAGGGTGCCAATGATGCAAGTCACAGTCTTTTTATTACTCAGTGTTAGGAGGGAATACCATCACTTCTCATATTCTACTTGATACAGGTGAGTCAGTAAGTCCAGCCCACACTCAAGGGGAGAGAATTATACAAGCTTATAAATACCAGGAGAGGGGGGACTTTTGGTGGCCATCTTATAGGCTGCCTATCACACCTCCTAAACTTGAGCTCCTCAAGGCAGAATCCGTGTCTCAACTGTCTTTGAAACTTCATCATTTATACAGTTCCTAGCACTTAGTAGGTGCTCAGTGAATTCGGTCAAATTAAATATAATTATTTTTCTGTAAGAACCTGATCACAATCAAGTAAACTGCAGCCAGAAGAACCCTCAAAAGTAGACTAAAAATGATTTAAAAAATAAAATGTAAAACAAAAGTGTCCAAAGGTCACAGGCATACTGTCAGTCCTCTGCTTCTAGGCACTTCTATGATTGCTTCCCAGTTTCGCATAGAGAAAGACAAAAAAGCAAGAAAGTATCTTTTTCCTTTTGGCTTGGTACAACTCTGAAATATTTTTGAAAGAAATAAATTAATACCATCTCAAAGGTCCTCAGAGAACTCAAGAACTTAGACTACTCATGAACCCATCTTCCAATTCATGGAAGATCGGCAGCTGGAGGATACAGGTAATCATGTGTTGATGAATCACCACTCTTTTCCACCAGCTATCCATCACTTACACCACAAAACCTTCAAGAAGGAAGCACAGGGATTACAGGGTCTCCAATCTGAGCAACAGTTTCTTCTTCAGGCTCACTTTTCCAAGGAAAACCCAAAGCCTTTAGCCAAGGCCCATGGCTGGATGCTCCTGATGTCCAAAGAGGCCTGAAATGCACAGCCTATGTCAGAGACTCATACCTAATACTGATATTGGGCTCTGGACAGTGATTCAGTCTGGCCTCCACACACGTGTGGAGCAAGCATCACCCGCAGATGGTTGCCTACAATCTATAATTCCAGCTAAAGATTTGAAAGGCGAGTCAACCTGAGTTGCTTCATTCCAATGGTTACCCTTCCCCCTCCTCCCAGCGAGGTCCTTTTTATTTTTTACTCTGGGTTTCTCCCTGAGTATCTCACCAAGTGCCAAGGCTTCATCTACCACCCGCACCTGATGATTTCTAAATCTACATCTCTAGCCTCTCCTGTCTCCTGAATATATGTTGGTGATCCTCTTCTTCCACTGGCTGCCAGGCAATACCAGCCCCCTGTCCCATGACCAGCTCAACCCAGATCTGATATTCTTCACAGATGAAAACTTTCCCAAGGCTTCTGCCTGCAGATTCATTGACAACACATCTGAATAGGCCCACCTTATTGCATGGGTGTAAGTGGTGAGGTTGATGAGAAGTGCTTTAGGTTTCTAGATTTCTTTTGCCTTCTTTCATGGTATTGGACTAGTACTGGGCTAGCCCAGTGGAAAAGTTGACATGAATTCTAGCAATACTAACTGCTTATTTTAATTTCCTTCTTAGTTTTTTTTTTTTTCACTTTGAATTTTAGCTGGCAAACTTTAGAAGACTAATTTATCCCACCAACCAGATGGGCAATTTGGGATTAATCGTATCTCTAAAAATACTGTTTATGAATGCATAGGCAGGGCCACAGCTTTGTGGATAGCGGATTTTTATCCTTTCATTTAATATATTGAAAAACTAATGTTCAGAGAGGCAAAATGACTTGTCCAAGGGACTCAGATGCTGCAGTAGATCTCAAATTGTGGTACTTACCCCATGTGGATAGGGTTTGGTTTTTCTCACTATTGGATCCCCAATGCCCAGAAAAGTGCCTACCACATTTATCTATTCAACAAATACTATTAAGGGAATGAGTAAATCGATGAATTATCGTTGGTCCTCAGCTGTGGTGATGAATTAGGGATGCTGGTATCATTACTGTGGTTCTTGACATCTTTATAGTGCTGTGCCTTGGCCCTAACCTGGGCCAGTCAGGTAAGTTATATAAATCCAGGTCAACTCTGCCTCATTCCATTATTTCACTTTAAGAGGACCAACCACATGCCTTCAGGTTTATAGATGAGACTCTATCTTGGACCATTCTTGACCATGAAAACTTTGGGGGATGGGGAGAGGAATTTCTAGGGCCCTTTGGGAATGGTTCCATGAGCCCTTAGCTATTTAGCCCATTAAATGTGTCCCTAATGCTTTTGCACAAATGTGCTTTCTATAGTTATTGATAATAATGACCAGTGCAACAGTCTCTGTGGTTTGCCTCCCACACAGTACTTGGGTGCCCTAGAGTTTGGCAGCTTTGAGGGAGGATAAGCAGACCTCTAAGACTAGTTGAATTTGCTGCACTTTGCTCAAGCAAAAGGCAGCTAGGGCTCACACCATCATTTATTTTTAATGCATTTTTGTTTGTTTGGCCTTTACCCTTTCTACTCTCTTTCTCTTCTTTGTCCTCTTTGAAGTACATTAAAAATGATAAGAAAAAAAAGGAGCCATGCAGGTGCCTCTGGAATGCTATTGTGATCATCGATTTGCGGATGTCTTAGCATTAGAAGTAATGCTGGGGCAGATGAGAGTTGAATCTGCAAACCATGGCTGAAGGTTTACAAAGCAGGGCTTGGGAAAGATCTATGTGAAGAAGCAGTGCCTGGTTAACATATGTCATAATATATGTGTGCAGAGGTTGAATTCTTGATTGCTCAGAATTGGTTCACCCCTTTACAGATGAAGTATAATGACTCAGAGCCTCATTCCCTCCACCTGACAACCTGGGTCTCAAAGTGGAGGATGATGGAAAGAAGGAGCGAGGGAGAGAAATAGAGGGAGGGAGAGACAGAGACAGAGAGAGACAGAGAGGAGTGAGGGAGAGAGAGAATAAATGAGAATGAATGGATCTGATTGAATGAGAGGCTTCCCAAAGTGAGCTACTAATATTTTTTTCTCCTCAAATTACTCTTTAGCATGGATGATTCCAATTTGACTGCACTTTGCATAATTCTTCAGCTAAAGCTTCTTATATAGTTTTGCAATATGTAAATATTAGAAATTTTATGTGTGTATGAATATAGAGAACTGTTAGAAATTTGAACCAAATTATTTTTTAATGAATGCCCACGGAGACTTGTTTTTGGTGCTGTTTCAGACTGGAATTGATCCTACGTATTTTATATAATGTAATTTCTTTTTTTTTTAAAGATTATTTATTTATTTATTTGACAGAGAGAGAGAGAGAGACCCAGCGAGAGATGGAACACAAGCAGGGGGAGTGGGAGAGGGAGAAGCAGGCTTCCTGCTGAGCAGGGAGCCCGATGCGGGGCTCGATCCTAGGACCCTGGGATCATGACCTGAGCGGAAGGCAGACGCTTAACAACTGAGCCACCCAGGTGCCCCTTATATAATGTAATTTCTATAAACTAAGCATCGTAAGGAGCACAATTTGAGGTTTGCACTTATTTGCCTGGGAATCATGGGTATTTAGGCTTTTCTTTCCTGAGAAATTAGTTTTTAAGAGATCAACATTGATAAATAAGGTAATAAAACATAATTAGGTGTTTATAATTTCACAATGAATAAATAATAGACTATGCTAGTCCACAGTTATTTGTATCTGTTTTATTTATATTTTCAGCACATACCTAGCAAGATAATGTTGTGTCTGTGTGTGTGTGTTTTTTTTTTTCCTGGAGCTGTAATTTAATCAGCAATGTGGCTTAGCCTAGTCCAAATTAAATATTGGTGATGATGAAATAACAAACTCTTTTAATAAGGACCATAATATAAGAGACGCATGTCACAGCCCCGTGTCCAGTTTTGCCCAGGGTTTGTTGACAATGAACTGCGTTTTTCTCACTGTGCTGAATATCTATAGAGTGACATTGACTGGTTAATGACTTCTGTTAACTTCTAAGTCACAACTGTAATGTGAGCTTAATCAACAAGGCCTGTTTAGATATTTTTGTCCTTGAAAGGTTGGAAATATCCATGTGTGTGGGCAGTTGTACACGAGCATGTGTAGGAATAGGCAGCTCTGAGTGTGAAACTGATTTTTGCCTGGATATTTATCCATGTGCCTTCTAAGTCAAATACCACGAAATCCCGTTTGCTGTCCCTGGCACTTCTCCATCTCTGGTCCAGGGGTTCTGAAAAGACATGAGTTGTGTTCTTTGGGTGGTGAGGGAGCAGTCGCTGCTTTCAGATGCTGGCCTTCTCTCTTTCATTGAGCTCAGCAGACTCTAGTGTCAGTCACCCCAGCCTCATGGATGGGCTTCTTTCTCAGAAGCTTCTTACACCCTGCTGGTTTCCTCTTTCTTCCCGTCTTCTGAAATAGCACCCTGAAGCCAAATTCCTATTGTCTGTGAAAGCCTTGTTCAGAAGTTACATTTCCTGCACATGGTGGCCATGTGTTAAATTTTTTCCCAATGTTTACGGAGGATTGAGGTCAATTTTGCAAAAGGTTAGCGTTGGATTAGGAATGCATCTTCACACCAAGTCACTATAGGACAAACTAAACAAGCAGGCAGAAGATTTACTGAACCCTCCTGATAGTACGAATTTGGTGGAACACTCAGGAAGGGCTTGGTTTCTGATGATCTGGCTGGGATGAACCATGCACAGTGCACCGCTTTCTAAATTCATTTTGGGTAATTGGAATTTTATAAATGTCCTGTTGAATCATTTTGCCGCAGGGGACCTGGGAAGGGTTGTTTCCCCTTCACTCCACTGGGCTAGTTGAATAGCAATACAGGTATTCCTTGTTTTAAGAAAAGTGGAGATAAGAAAAAAATCTATATTTCCAAGCAAATGTCTTAGAGACTGATAGTTAACTTTACAAAAGAGTTAAGCTAGGAATCTTTAAATAGTGAGTGACTATAAGTAAATTGTTTTACAGCAGTCTGTCTCTTTTTTTCTACCCTTGCATTAGGAAGACTCTATCTATTGTCTTACTTCCAAGGATTTTAGGAAGTAGTTCTGGGCAAAAATAAGGAATTCTGGCAGTCAAACTTAGAAATGGGCTACCAGCACTTTCCTTAGAAACTTTTCCCTTTGTCCTTTGTCCCAGTGTGCATTATTTCAGTCATTTCCATGGTAGATAAGAATTTGTGTTCTTACAATTTTATTTGGCAAATGACTTTTCCAGTTACTGGAGATGGGCAGTAGACAGCCAACCTGTTATGGTAACACAGAGGATTTAGTTCTGGACATAATTTTTGCACCTGCTAATGGCTGCTTCGGTGACTTAACTTCTTGTGCCTTATCCTCCCCAGCTAAGAAGTTGCACCCCCAGCTTTCCTCTTGAACTTCAGTGATGTCTGAGTTCTGAGCTGATCTGAGCTGAGCTCTACAGCCAGCACTGAGGCTGGTCTTATTTCTACATTTTACTGGAGGTGTTGGGAGTTGGGAGGAGGCTGTGTGAACTTTGTTCCCTTCCTTTGGGTTGGAAGGTCTTTCCCGGAGGCTGATGACTTTCTCAAGACAGGAACACAGAAAAAGCCCATGGGATTTTTTTCAGAGACTTCCAACAGGAGTTTCCAAAACCCATTTGCTACTGTTCACTGGTCCGAAGCTATCCCAGAAAATGTCTCCAGAGCTTGGCCCAGTGGTCTAAGAGAACTTGAACATGGAATTAGCTCTTAATAAATATTTGTGGAATGTTGTTGGCACAAAACACACATACCACCCTCCATCCCTACCCACAGAGGCAGCTCCACATGCACATTTGACTACTGAATTCCATGTCATGTTCTGGAATGTGCTGACCTTCCTTCCTAGGGAAGATGACACTACTGGAGTGTTATTATTAGTAGGGCAGCTTTTGCTCTGATCTGTCAACACTCCCTCGCTCCGGGTCTTTATTAAGCAATGACAAACTCAAGAACCTGTGGCAGTCAACACAACTGACCACCCTCTCCTTGAAATCTCTTCTTTTGGCTACTCTCACCCCATGTTTCCAGTTTGTGTCTACCGCTTTGGCCATCCTTCCCAGTTTCCTCTCGGTTCTTTCTTTTCATTGTAGTTGAGTCTAGGACTCCTCTACATGCAGTCCTACACCTTTTTCTCTCTCTTCTCTTCTCTCCTCATCCTTTCTCTTCTTTTCCCTTTTCTTAGATAACTTCATTAGTTCTCATGGTTTTGATGACCACCTATTTAGCAATGGCTCCTAAATTTATATGTCCAACCCACATTTCTCTTTTGTGTTAGAAATCCATATATTTGACTCTCCACTTGACATTTCCACCAGTGGTCTCCCAAACTTGGCAAGTAACCAATATGCCCCAAACAGAGTGGCCCCCCCCTCCCCTATCACATGTGCTTCCTCTATGCTTTCTATACTCTTTCTCATCTGAGGAAGTTTCTCTGTAACCCACCCAGTTTCTTAGGTCAGAAACTTGAGACTATGTCTAATTATCCCCACACTCTCAACCTTCTAACAGTGGTCGAATCCTATCAATTATTTCTTTACCATCCTGAAATTTCCACCTTGGCTTAACGATCCTTGTCTCTCCCCTGGTAGATGCATCAGCCCTTCTAACTGGCTTCCTGGCAGCGATTCCTGCATCTCTCCTTTCCCCTGCCCCCCACAATTTCTTTTCTTAGACAGAAGCTTCTTCCTTACTACCTTCCTTTTTGATGATTTAAATCTTTATTTGTGCTTTCCTTATTTAAAAATATCTTTTCAACTTTCTATTTTGAAATGATGATAGCTTCATAGAAAGTTACAAAAATATATTATAGAGAGGTCCCATGTGCCCTTCACTCAGTTTCCCCTAATGGTAACAGCTTACATAACTACAGTACACTCTCAAAACCAGGCAATTGACACTGATGCAATTATTCGTATTTTACCAGTTTTACATATAACACACGTGCATGGTGCTTATGTGTGTATACGTATGGCTCTGTGCAATCTTACCACATATGTAACCACCACCACCACCACCACCACCAAGGTACAGACTGCTTGATCACCCCAAAGATCTCTCATGCTAAAGAATGCTCCTTTAAGGCGCAATGTGATCCAGTCACTGCCTTGCTTAAAACCCTTTAATGAGGGGCGCCTGGGTGGCTCAGGTCATGGAGCCCCACATCGGGCTCCCTGCTCAGCGGGGAGCCTGCTTCTCCCTCTCCCTCTGCTGTTCCTCCTGCTTGTGCTCTCGCTCTTGCTCTCTCTCAAGTAAATAAATAAAATCTTTTTTTAAAAAAACCTCAATGATTTTAAAGCCCTAAATCCTAAAAAAAAGTGCTATAGGTGCCTGTGTAATCTGGCTCCAGCTACCTCTCCAGCTGCCTCTCGCCTCCCCCCACCCACCCCCACCCGCCACCCCAGCGAAGTCCTCTTCATCTGTCAGGTATCAGCTTTAAACATCTTTCTCAGAAGTTTTCCTTGACATCTCTGACTAGGTGAGGTTCTCCTGTGGTTTGTTTTCATTATGATTTTCCTTCATGGAACCTATCACATGTTTGTAAGTAAATAGATACACATGTGGCTTATTAACTTGAGTTCTCTTTGGCTGGACTGGAAGGGCTTGGGTGCCCTACTCACCACTGTGTCTTTTCTGTCTACTGCAATGGCTGGGCTAGCAGGTGCTCAGTGATTGCCTGTTAAGTTCATGAACAATTATCACAAGTCAGCTGGCCGAGGCTGGGATGTGGGCTGAGGCCACAGAACTGGATAAAGTCGACTTGCATATATGGGTATCAGTTCTGTGGACTCATCTTCAACCTTCCCAAGGGTGCTGTGTCTGAAACCTGGGCATCATGGCCCACAACACTCAGAACCTCAAGCTGGTGTTTTCTCTATTACTCCCTCCCCAGTATTGTCTCTGAGAGATTGGAATAGAGAACAACCCTGGCCAGTGTTCTTCTTAGACAGATCTTTGCGATGATTTCAAGAATATCAGCTGGATAGTCATCTAGGCTTGTTTCTCTTTGAGATCATTGCCATGGTGTCACTTTGAGAGGGTTATTAGTTCAGAGCTGTGGGAGCTCCTAAGTTGGATGGCACCTCGTGAGTACTTGAAAGGCTTTTAGACCTGCTTTCTCCTGATGCTTCCATGTGTTCCTTGCTAAGTGTCCCCCATGCTCCCTGCTGATGAGTCATGTCCATCCCACTCTTACTCTCTCAGAGACAAGTCAGTGGGGTTTGCATTTGTGGAGCCTCATTGTTGAAGGACCCTTACTTTGACTGAATAGACAGTATGTTCCCAAATGACCACAATGTAACCAGCTGTCTGAATATTTGGAAGGGAGGAAATGGAGGCCTCTTGCTGGGATGTGGCTTTGCCAAGCGGTGGTGGTACCATATGGGGTCCTGAACATCTGTGGAGGGTACTAGGTGGGTGGGACTAACTCTAACTGGTGTCCCCTCTCTGTAGTATCCTTCTTTAGAAGCACGTTTCCTTATGTGCAAGGAGCAATGCAATGCGCCATGTGGTTGGTTTGGCAGAGTTGGGAGCTCTGGAGATGGGTGGCCCCCAGCAGTAGGCAAAGCTTTCAGTTCTTTTGTGACAGACTCAGTTATGGGCTTTGCCCTGGGTGCTCTGGGCAGATTTCTGCAAAACCTGGGAACATCATCCAAGTTTCTCTTCCCTGCCAAATAGAAAGTCAAGGGTCTTCACATTCTGTGCCTCACAGTTGTCCTCTCAGTGCTGACATCTCTCTTTTGGGTGGGCTGTGGCTGTGAACAGAGTCCAGCCCTTCAGGCCAACCCTCAGGTGATGGGCCACTGGCGTTGTGTGCTCTAAGGTCACAGCTTAATGTCCTCCCCTGATTTGCTGTTGGTTCGGCTACCATGATACTCGGGATGCAGAAGAGTAAGGACCCGTGGGTAGACCTGGTCCTTGCAGTGCTCTGGTGCTGCACTTCTTTGCTGTGCCTGCCAGGCCACTCTCCCTGTGGTCTCTGTTGCTGGGCAAGGCGTGGACTTCTGCTGGTCTCCTGGGCATGGGCATGGATTCTTGAGATAGCGGCACAGGGCCTCCCAGTGCCCTTGAGCTCTGCCCTGGGAAACCTCACATGCTCCCTCTGACCTCCTCCCCTGTGCCCAGAGGCAGTGTGAACACCCGTGCGGGTGGGAAGGCCCAGGTCCAAACAGCTCTGATGGGTTGCTCCTGCCACGGTTGATGCTGGGGCTTGGGAAGAAATTTTGGTGCCATTCACAGTGCTCCCTTGTGCAGTGCACGCCACAGTTTCCTTCACCACTTTCTGTCCTCATCAACTGGCTACACCTTCAGGGGGACACATCTCTAAGTGTTAATGCCATTTCTCTCTTGGGCCTCGATCTGATGTAACTGCAGGTGGTTGGGGGGTGTGGGTAGGGCCCCTGTTTTTTCCCAGCTTGTGCTACCCTGCCCTCCCTCCAAGGGGGGGCATCAGTGTGTTTCTGGGTAAAGCGATGTCAAGGGGTGACAGGTCAGATCCTCTGACCCTAATGCTGCCGTTTCTGCTTTTTGCAGGTCACCCAACCTGCCTGCAGTTCACCCTGAACATGACCGAGGCCGTCAAGACCTACAAGTGGCAGTGCATAGAGTGCAAATCCTGCATCCTCTGTGGAACCTCGGAGAATGACGTGAGTTTGGGACTTCCCTTGCGGGATCTGGGAGTCCCTAGAGGGCTGGAGAAGAGGGTGGGACTCTTGTCACTGGGTTCCTAGGGAAATGTTAGCCCCCTGCCCCTTGCCTCCAGGACCTTTGGGATCCTTGCACAACAGGGACCCTGGGTACTCTTTGTGCCTGTGAGGAGAGGTGCAGAGGTGATGGCCAGAGGCTGCATCACTGGCCATTTGCCCTCGAGGTTTCGGTGATAGACAGTGGTGCCTGCTGCTTCTGGTTGGATGTGCTGGACCGTTTACGCCACGTTCCAGAGTACGTGATCTCATTGGGTCTAAATGTTAACTATAATCAATGCAGAATTAAAAAAAAAGACACTTTCTGTTATAGACAATTTCAAACTTAGGCCAAGGTGCAGAAATAACGAAACTGATGTAGCCTATCACCAGCTTCAGCTGTGATCAGTACATGTCCAATCTTGTTTTATAAATACTCCTACCTCCTCCCACATAATTCTAGTCATAATATCACTTTACCTGCCAATATTTCATAGGTTTATCAAAAAGAAAAGGACTTACTTTTTAACAAAAATGATAAAAATGTTAACGCAGCTAAAAAAAATCAGTAATTTCTTAATATAATCAAACATCCAGTTAACATCCTAATTGCTGCAATTGTTTTAAATGTTGCCTTGTCTTAAATATTTTTTATTATAGCTTATTTATTTGAATCGGGATCCACATAAGACCCATACATTGTGACTAGTTGATATTTCTTTTGGCGGGGAGGGAGGGGCAGAGAGACAATCTTAAGCTGACTCTACGCCCAGCACGGAGCCTGAAGTAGGGCTCCATCTCACAACCCTGAGCTCATGACCTGAGCCAAAATCAAGAGTCGGATGCTTAACCGACTGGGCCACCCAGGCGCCTCTATTTTTATTTTTATTTTTTTTAGATTTTATTTATTTATTTGAGAGAGAGTGAGAGAGAGAGTGTGAGGTGGGGGGAGGGTCAGAGGGAGAAGCAGACTCCTGGCTGAGCAGGGAACTTGATGTGGGGCTCAATCCTGGGATTCCAGGATCATGACCTGAGCAGAAGGCAGATGCTTAACTGACTGAGCCATGCAGGTACCCCTATTTTAAAGTTTCTTTTAATATGTAGGTTTTCCCTCCATTTTTCTCTCTTTTTTCCCTTTGAATTTTTGTTGAAGAAATCAGTTAGGGGCGCCTGGGTGGCTCAGTTGTTAAGCGCCTGCCTTCAGCTCAGGTCGTGATCCCAGGGTCCTGAGATCAAGCCCTGCATCGGGCTCCCTGCTCAAGTGGGGAGTCTGCTTCTCCCTCTCCCTCTGCTGCTCTCTCTCTCAAAAAAAAAAAATCTTAAAAAAAATAAGTTAATTTGTTCAACAGAGTTTCCCAGGACTGTGTTTTTACTGACTGCATCCCTGTAGTGGTGTTTGACATTTCCCTCTGTCTCTTATGTTTTTTGTACATTGGTGTTTATAACTAGAATCCTGATCAAATTCAGGCTCTTTCTCTCTCTCTGTCTATAATATAAAAAAATATATTATATTATATATGGGCCTTGATTTGACTTTACATATATATACTTATATATATCAAGACTACTTCATAAATAGTGGTGTATTTTTCTTTATCAGAAAGTATGTAATGCCTGGTATATCTCTTTTTTGTGAAGGTAGCAGCTATTGATGACCTTCAATGAGACTGACTATTTCATTAGAGGTTGCAAAATAATGATATTCTTATTTTATAAAATCTTCTTTGTTTACTAGCTGGAGTAATTCTGCAAAGAGAAACTTTTCCAACCTCATATTTGGTTACTCTCAGGTTTAGATTATATAGAAAAGATAGGATAAATGCTTGCTTCTTTCCCTTCATCAGTTTTCAAAATCACAAGGTAGTTTCAACACCTATTCATGAAAAAAACAACAACAACAAACCACTCAATAAAATTGGAATTGTGGGATACTTTCTTAATATGATAAACTTTTTGTACTTCTCTTAGAACTAAAGCCATTATTTTATTTAATGAGGAAACACTAGAGGCATTTCTACTAAGTTCAGGAACCAAGTAAGGATGCCCACTATTTTCATTATTATTTATCATTATTATAGAGATATTAGCTAATGTGATTAGAAAAGAGAAATCAACTAGAGGTATAAGAATAGTAACAAAGTAGCAAAACTCTATTTCACAAACGATAATAGTGTATCTGGGAAACCCTAGAGAATCAATGATAAAGGTAACTCAAACATTAAAGGTAGCAGGATATAAAATTATCATATAAAAATTAATAGCCTTCATATGCACAAATAACAACCAGTTAGAGGATATAATAGTAGAGAAATCCTACTCATAATAGCAACAAAAAAGAAATACTTAGAAATAAGCTTAACAATAATGTGTAAAACCTATATGAAGAAACAAAATTTTGACGAAAATTTTAAAGCACTTGAAAAAAAACACAGAGGTAGACCTGAGCAAATGGAAAGATATTGTGTGATCTTGGATAGAATGATTCAACACTATAAAGATGTCAGTTCTTCCTGAGTTAATTTACAAATTTAATTCAAACCCAATAAAAACACCAAACAATTAGACAAATTGATAGTAAAGTTCATATGGAAAAATAAACATGAAAGAATAGTCAAGAAAACACTGAAAACAACAAATTATGAGGAGAGACTAGGCCTACCAGATATTAAAACATACTATAAAGCCTCTAATTAAAACAGTATAGACAAATAGACCAAAGGAATAGAAAAGAAACCCATAAATGGACCCAGCTACATATGGATCTTTAGCATTAGGCTAAAGGTTGCCTCTAAAATTACATTTTCATGAATGGTGCTGAGATAATAGGGTAACCATTTGGGAAAAGATAAAATTAGGTCCATATCTCACATAATGCATAAGAATAGTCTCCAAATGAACTGGGGATCTAAATATAAAAAATAAAACCATATTAGTTTTAGAAGAAAACATGGGTGAATTCTTCTTTAAATATAAGGAAAGACTGGGGCGGCTGGGTGATGCAGTTAGTAAAGTGTCCGACTCTTGGTTCCAGCTCAGGTCGTGATCTCAGGGTCATGGGATTGAGCCCTGTGTCAGGCTCTGCACTCAGTGTGGAGTCTGCTTGAGATTCTTTCTCCCTCTCTCTCTGCCCCTCCTGTTCATGTGCACGCTCTCTCTCAAAATAAATAAATAAATAAATAAATCTTTAAAAAATATATATAAGGAAAGATTTTCTGTGACTCAGAATTCAGAAGCAATAAAAGAAAATACTGACAAATTTGGTCACATAAAAATTTGCATAGTAAAAAACAGATAAAGTAAAAAGACAACTAACAAACTGGGAGAAAGTGTTTACAGCATATACCACAGATAAAGAGCTAATATCCCTAATACTTAAAGAACTCTTAAAATTTGAGGGACAAGGGACCAGAAACCTGATAGAAAATGGGAAAAAGACGTGAAAAACAATTCACAAAAGATATAAAAATAGCCCTTAAACGTTTGAAAAAAAAAATAGTTTGAACAAACTCATAATTAAAGATTTCAAATTGAAACAAAACTGGGATACTATTTTCTTACCCATAAAACTGGGGAAAGAGGTATGATAATACATTCTGTTGATGAAGCTGTGGGAAAATTGGCATCCTCATACATTGTCAGTGGGAATACAAAGTGGTACCACGCTTCTGTAGGGACATTTAGCAATACCCAACACAACTACTATGCATTTACCTCTTGACTTGGCAATCTCATCTATTAGAATCTACCATAAAGATATAACACTATGAAAATACATGTGCATAAGGTTATTCATGGATGCAACTGTTTATAATTATAAAGTATTGGAAATGACCTAAATGTTATGCAGAGGAATGGTTGAATAAATGATGGCACAGCCACACGATGGAATACTTGCCACTATAAAAAAAATGAGGCAGATTCCATACATTTATAGGGATGTATAATTTCCAGTGTATTTCTAAATTTAATATTGGTAAATGAAGAAAGCTAAGTAAAGGCAATATCTATATAGTATGCTGCCATTCTTGTAAGCAAAGTGTAAGAAAATATACATGTATCTGTTCCTTGTGTTAAAGAAATACAGGAAGGATAAACAAGAAACTAAAGAGACTGATTACCGACAGCAGTGGGTGGGAATGAGGTAGAAAGAATGGGGAAACAGGTGTGGGAGAGTAGGGATAAGGGGAGATGGCACTTCTCTGAGAATACATTTTTGTACAGCTCTGACGCTTAGGACCAAGGTATTTTTGCACACATCCTTTATTACACATTACAGGTAACTACCCAAATCAACCATGATGTAGGTGGCGGGGACTGAAACTGGAATATGAACAGTAGCAAATGAACCTAACTATAATGTAAATAGATAGAGCAACCATACTGAGGGGTGGGGAAGGAAAGAACCAACTTTGACAACTTTGGAAATCAGTATATGACTGTGCATTCTAAGGCTAAAGGCAGAAATGACTACATAAATATTATACTTTAGTTAGTAAATGCGTTTCTTACAGGCATGTAGTAAGTTAGTCATTCTGCAACTAGTTTATGTGTGTCCGGTCTGAACTAATAACTGTACATTGTGGTAATGAGAGCCAGGTTTCTCAATGTCAGAGAAAGAATAATCAAATAGAGGGAAGGCTAGACTGAATCCTATGGTGTTGGGTGGAATAGGGGGTATCGGGATTTTTTGATATAACATATTGTGTATATATATGTTTATATATATATCTATAGCTATATACATATATGCACACATATGGGTAGACACAAAAATAAATATAGGTGTGTGCATGTGTACTACACATACATTTACTTCCTAATTCTGTTGGCTGGGAGGGCCTAGAAACAATGGCAACCCAGAGGCAATGAGGATCCATGGTACCCAAACACTGGTTTCTAAATACCATTCTCCAGTAAAAGGAACTAGGAACCCTTGGATAAATGGCTGGAAAATACAAGAGGAGCCTGGAGCATCCTGTGGTACCAGAAAGTCAGGAAATGCTCAAAAATCGATAAGGCATGTCTAAAGGACACAGGAACCAACTTGAAGGAACTCCTAGTGGCAAGTCTGGGACAAGCTGAACAACAAAGTAAATAATGATATTATTGGATTATAACTCAAAGAACAAAATCCATACTGATATTTTAAAAATTTGAATAAATAAATAGGGACGAATTAAACTCTTCCTCAGAGCAGAATTATAATTAATAAATGTAGAGGGAAGAAGGAAATCACCAATAGGCAAGCATCACCATTCTGGTTGTTGTAAACAAGAACAATCAATTGATGCCCAAATTAGTGGGCAAAAAGTATGGTCAGAAACAGAATATTTGCATAATCTCAAAGTATCTCCCTCACCAGTTTACTTATTAATACATTACAAAGGGAAAAATTATAACATTACAGTGGAAAGACTGACAGACACTACCTTAACTATATGATCAGAGTAACATTACTAGTAACAAGACATATTGGTTTTAATATGCCCCCATATCATGCACTGAGAAGGGCACATCTCTTTTGTAGTATTCTTGCCAAAAGTACATAGCCTCAATCTTCTCATGATAAAAGATCAGACAAACTCAAATTGAGTGACATTCTACAAAATCACTGGCCTAGTTTCTTCAAAAGCATTAAGGTTGTGAAAGATAAAGAAACTGAGAAACTGTCATAGATTCAAGGACACTAAGAAAACATGATGACTAAATGCAAGGTGAGATCCTGGATTGGATGCTGGGAAAAGAGACAGAAGTGGGAAAATTGGTGAATTTCAAATGAGATCTGCAGATTAGTCAATAGTATAATGGTAATATAATATCCTGCTTTTCATGATTGTACTATTGTAATGTAAGATGGTAACATTAAGGGAAGCTGAGTAAAGTGTGTACAGAAACTCTCTGTACCATTTTGCAACTTTCTCTGAGATGAAAATTCTATCAAGATAATAAATCAAAAAATAATGGGATGTTTTCCTAGCATCTTCCAAAGGTGACAACTTTTTTTTTTAAAATAGTATCTTTATGAACTCAAGGATTTAAACATATTTGATTTGTTTCAATCCATTACAGTTAAAATTGTCCTATATTTGGCCAGTGAGAATGTAATCAGGTTAGATCTTGAGTCCTTTTGACATGACCCCAATAGTATTTGATGGTTTCCTTGTTTTCCAATATATGAAAATATTTATACATTTCATGCCCTGGACCTGGAACCAGCCATTTCTTCAAGGACTCCTGGTTCCTTTGAGTGGGCAGTGATCTTTAGAGAACAGAATAGGAGTGCTAGGGGTGCTAAATTTTACTGCAGTAGTCATTATTTTGGGGCATTTTAAATGTACAGAACTAGAAAATATGTTTTGTTTGTTTTAAAGAAAAAATGCTGAATTTGTATGGATACTTGAATTTATACTGCTACTTCTAATTCATACCCAGGACTAACTGTAGGGTTTTTACTTAAACTTCATCAATCTTACATCTGTATTTTCTTTCAAGTATGTCAAAATTCTTTCCAGTAACAACATAATCACTCATTTGATACATAAAGGCCTCAGAATATTAATTCCATTATTACCACCAACAATATGGTTGCTGGAAAGACACACACACACACACACACACACACACATTTTTGTTCTTAAGGTATATTTGACTCAGGATGTATAGTCAAATACTTGTTTTAAAGTCACTTGGAATAGTTACTTTCTGTGTGGTTATGCCATCAACTAATACATAATTAGATTCACTTGTTTCATTTTTTTTTTAAGGACAAGAACAGTGTGAATTTTGTTTTATGACTATGCAAAATATTTACTGGTTCCAGAATCAAGTCTATTAAAATAGACAGGAAATTCAAAGAAATCTAGCTTCTATCCCTACTCTTTCACACTATTCCCTCACTCTGCTCATAGGTGACCATTTAAAAAAAATATGGCTTATTTTTTCATTCTATTTAAATATAACATATTACATGAATATGTGTATGAATCCAAAAGAATTCGTGTGTATGAATTAAAAAAAAAGAATGCGTTTTCTTATACAATAGTAACAGACACACCTGTTTTCCTCACCTTGCTTTTTCACTGGATATCCTTGAGATTACTCACTCCGCCACAATATATAGACATAATCTTAATTTCTTCCTACAGCTGCATAGTTCTTCATTAGTTTATTTAACTAGTCTCTTATTGATAGACATTTGGGTTGGTTCTGGTCTTTGGCTTTACAAGTAGTGTAATACAGAGGCTTCTCATTGAGTTGGCAGAGCTGTAGGGGAGGAATCAAGGGGTGAGGCTGCTTGGGCAGTAGGGTTCCTCTCACATAGTCAGAGATTTACCCTGCACATCCCATAATGGGGCTCCCATTCTACTGGAACTTGTTCTTGGGTACTTGGGAGTAAGAGGTATTTAAATTATATTTTTCACTGGGGTTAGCATGAGCTGGCTGATCTGGGTGGTTTTGACGGGCAGCTATCCTGAAAAGCACATGAGAAAGAAGAGAATGTAGTGCTAGACAACAATCAGCCCATGAAAAATGTATTTAAATTCACAGGCGCCTGGTTTCCCTTTGGGAAAGTCTAACCCAGGGTATTCTGCCTTCTTGTGTTTCCTGGGTCAGCAGTATAGCAGCTGTTACGTGTCTTTAAGGCTTTAGTAATACACTTTCTGAAAAGTCTCTCCCTACTTTCTGTTCCCTAACTTGTTCCTCCTTGTATTATTCCTAAATCATATTGTAATTCGCTTACTTCAGCTCCAAGACAATGGTGTGACTTTTTTTGGAGTTAACCACACTGTCCGGGTTTTCATCCTACCTCTCTGACTGTATGTCTTAGTCCCTTTTTTCTCTGCCTGTACCGTAAATTTGGTGTTCCCAAGGGTCCGTTTTTGGTCTTTATCTCAGTAACGTTTTTTGAGTCCTCGATTTTTCAGAAAATTCAGTGAAAACTATGATCTTACTCTCTTCTCAGAAAAATGTACATTTGCACCTATACACAAAGTTGTGCATATATTTTCAAGAAGTTCATGGACATCCCTCTATGAGCTCAAGTTCAAGGACATCTGTGATATACTCTGGGCTTCCTCTCTTAGGCCCTCCACTATCATCTAAGCACCAATGACTCCTAAATCCATAACTCATGATCAGGCATCTCTCCTGATGTCCAGCTGCCTCCAGGGCATCTCCACTGCCTGATCTGTAGATGTGCAGGACATGTCTTTAGCTGAGGCTGCCTTCTGGCTCCCATGGATCTACTCTTCTGCTCATGTCTCAATGGGTAGCTGTATCATCTGGCTTGCTGACCAAGCCACAACCTAGGAGACATTCTTGATTTCTTCGCTGTCATTTTCCACACCTCATCATTAACTTTTAAATGGAAACAAGACCATTGTCTTTCCCCCATGCCACAATCCTAGTTCAGGCCACTATCACCTCTCACCTGGATGGTGGCAGTAACATCCTAAGTGGTCTTCCAGCCTCTAGGACCAACCTTTCTCCACCCAGGTATCTATTCTTACACAGCAGCTAGGGAGATATTTCTAATTCCATGTGTGACCAGTCACTCCTGTTGCTAACTCTTCAAAAGCTTCCCATTGCCCTGTTGAAAGGTGTTAGTGTGATAAAAAAAGTCTTTCATGATATCTCCTGCCTTTATTGCTTGCTTGCTGGGTTTTCCAACTTCAATATCTACTTTTTCCAGGATCTCTGTGCTGAGGGGAGCCAGGGTGAGATTTGATGCAAAACTTAGTTTTGCAAACGTCTTACAAGCCATCCAAGTAGGTCCAAAGAATAGAGCAGAGCTGAACCTGAATAATGGGGAGCAGATCACAAATGTGTAGCTCCTGTGTGCAAGTTCTGAAGGAGATGTGGAGATAAAGAGTTAAGACAAGGTTCTGCCCCAAGGGCCTTACAATCTGTAAAGGAGTAGACAAAGGAGGCATAATCCAAAGGAACTATTCAAGAAAACAATTGTGTGTAGATGTCTACCACATGCCAGGCTTTGCGGCATGAAGGAAAATGCAATTAACTGTCATAAGAAAGAGAGAGGACTATGGGGATGCAAGAGGTGAGAGAACTTCCATTTGAGCTAGATTAGTGACATCTCTATAGGATGGAGGAGCTGGAAGACTTGAAGGGTGGGTAGGGAATGATCTAGAAGAGCAGGGGTCAGGGACTGGGAGAGCATCCGGCCAGAGGGAGCTGCAGGAGCGAAGGTGCAGACTGCGTTCTTTGAAGTTAACGCCACGCCAGAGGGTTCTGTTCTCACCTGGGCTCCAGCCCCCATCCCCGAGGAGGCTTTGGGGATCTGAAAAGTGACATCGCATCACATGCATTTCTCTATATTCACGTAATGAAACCCTGAAAAGGTTCTGAGGTGTCATAGATGTTACCATCAGATATGGCCGTTGCCCTTTTCACAGATGGAAAGGGTGAGGTTAAGAGGAATTCAGTTAAAATTTGCAAACATTTAAAGTACTTTCTATGCACTAGGGAACACAGAAATGCATAAAAGTGGTTCTCCTCCCTTATGGAAACAGAGTTATTGGCTACAAGAGTTCAGAAGAATAAGGAATCTCTTTAAACTTGAATGTGAGGTGGTAGTCAAGGAAGGCTTCTTGGAGGAGGTATGATTTAAGCAGAGCCCTTAAGCGGGGGTAGGGTTGGCACAGTTGGGGAGGCAGAGGGGGACTTTCCAAGTGTGGGCAAAGCACCAAGCATATTCAGGGGATAGTGAAGACTTCAAATGGGGGCCTGGAAAGGGGCATTCAGGGAGGTGGGTCTGCACAGAATAGGCTGGAGGAGAAGGTGGGGCTGGACACTGGCCCTAAACAATTCACTCTCTCTCTCCTCCTCTCTACCTACTCTGTCTTCCACCAGGACCAGCTACTCTTCTGTGATGACTGTGACCGTGGCTATCACATGTACTGTTTAAATCCCCCAGTGGCTGAGCCCCCAGAAGGTAATGGTGAGGAGGTCGACAGTAGCAACAACAGCTACTCCTACCACTTAGGGAGCCCTCACTATGGTGCAGGCCTTGTGCTAAGTCCTTTCCATGTCTTGTCTCATTCAACCATCACAATCCTATGAGGTAGGTATGACCGCTACCATTTTACAGATGAGGAAACAGAGGCACGGTTCCACCCCCTGAAACTTCAGCTTGGGGGCCGAGGAGATGTCTCCCAGACGTGAGGCTGAGGTGGTAGGGAGGTGCAAGCTTCCCAGGGAACCGGCCCAGGCCTGGTGCAGCTGCTGGTGGTGCACCGTCCAGGAATGAGGGTCTTTCCAACAGTTCAGCTGATCGCCTCGGAGCACTTAACTGTTTCCTGAGCGCACTTACCCTCTGCCGAGTTACGGACTCCAGCCCGTGTTCAGCAGCGGGCCTCGGTCTCTGAACGGGAAAGTCAGAAGAGCAACGGGGCTTGCTGGACTTAGGGCCAAGGGGCGGGCCTGAGGGTGGGAGAGGGGCGGCTGGTCAGCAGGGCGTCTTGTTTCTTGTAGGAAGCTGGAGCTGCCACCTGTGCTGGGAATTGCTCAAAGAAAAAGCCTCCGCCTTTGGCTGCCAAGCCTAGGGCCCCGGGTCGCGGAACGTGACCTGCTGCTGGAGAGGCTGAGGCGGAGCCCACTTCAAACCAGATCACGCCCCCACTCCCAAATATCCAGACAGACCCACCGTAAGGAAAACCCGTGGTCACAGAGGGCTTGGACGTGTGGAACCGAGAGGGTGAGGTGTCTGCTCACCTCCTACGCACAGGTTCCAGGATTTCAGCCAGCCCCTCCTCATTTCCACCAGAAGGATCTTGCACTTTTGAAGAACACCCTGAGCCCCGGCCCTGTGGAACCCCCTCACATTTACCCTGGCCCTGCAGCCCTCTCACTGGTTCCCATTTTAAGGGAAGCTCTTTTGTGACCACCTATCAGTCACTCACATTGTAGTTTGGTGTTTTCTATCTATTGTGTTCCAAGAAATCTTCACACAGCCTCTCGCCTCCTGCTTTGGCTCTTTATCCTGAACTCAGCAGAGGAACAAAAGGCTGTGGAGAAGTTGTTATTTATGACAAGCCTCCCTGGAAACTTCTAGACTCGGAGTCGGGAGGCCGTCTTGATGATGAAAATCCCTTTGTTCCTTGGTCTCTGTGAAGAAGAAAAGTGGTTTTCGGCACCCCCCCCCTCCCCGCCCCAGATACCTAGTGCTGTCTGCAGCCAGGGTGGTCTCTTGATGGGGCTGGAGAGAGAAGGAGAAGTGCTGAGGGGTGGGCGGAAGTGTTGGGAAGAAAATTCGGAGGCCACAGCCAATCAGTATTTGTTATCCATCGGGAGTGGCTTTGCAAGGGATCAGGCGTTGCGGTTCCTTGTTGACCTTCAGAGCTGGGGTGTCCTTGAGGTGAGACGAGCCACAGCCTATGGCCAGGGAACAATGCTAAGGCTCTGCCTTCCCACCAGCCTGGGTCTGGAGCTTTCCCTGGTGGGACTCAAGAACCAGGAAAGCAGGTGAAGGCTGCCCAGTCCAGAATACAAGTACAAAGGACTGCAGCTTTGCTAAGCCCATCAGTATTGACGTGGTACCACAGGTTCCTTTCCCCACGTAATTTCTTCCTTCTACACACCGTGTGTTTAACACTGTCTGCCGACACCCGACTCTGGAGGTTTTAGGGTGGGGGAAGAGATGACTGTCACCTAAACAAATAAGCGGGGTGAGCGGATTATTTATGATCATAGTGGCAACGATGCAGAATCCTCAGCTTGAGGGCTTCCCTTGCCCCCTGAGCTCCCCAATACATGCTGGACTCTTGTTTTAAAAAAAAAAAGATGTTTTGAGAAGAAAAGGTGGGAGGCTGAGTGTTCGAGAAGTCTCTGTTGGAAGTCAGCCCTGAGGGCCGGAGCGGCTCGGGCTGTCTTTGCGTCTCGGTGGCGGTGGCCACGGCAGCAGCTCACAATAACTGACACATTTCTGGAAAAATCATTTGCCCAAAGGGCAGGACTCGGTGAGCGGGACCCCCGCGCATGCTCGGCTGCCCTGAAATCAGCTCCATCTCTGTGGTCCGGCTGCTCACAACAAAGGCCGAGGTTATTTTTAGTCCTTCAGCTCCTGAAGAAGCCCCTGGAGACTCGGGCTGGTTGGGCCACTTCTGCCGGGCTGCAGTGTTCCACGACTTGGCAAGAGCCTCCCTCCCGGGCTCACTGCTCTTGGCCAGGGGACCCAGGGCAGCCTGGCCTGGAGCCGAGCGGTGCCGGTGCCCCCCCGGGCCTCGCAGAGTGACCTGTGGCAAGAGACAGGGGTCACTCTCCTGTAGGGGCCCGTGGCCTCCCAGTGAGCTGTGTGCATACATAACAATCTGGTTTAAAGGGCCCTGTCCAGATGGCAGTTTCATCTTCCTCATACGATACGTCCTTCCCCCTGCTGGTTGGGGAACCTGTTTTGGATTCTGGAGGTCCAGGGAGGGTTTGGGGAGCTGCTGTGCTGTCTTGTCACCTGTTCCCCTGAAGTGTCACATCAGATGAGCAGACTTCCTCTCCCAACTGCTCTGGCTCTCTGTCCTCCCACAAAACCCAAAGTGGGGTGTCCTCAAAGGCTGATTGTTGGTTTTGAAAATCACTTTGACTTAATTTCATAGAAAAGGTTACCAAAATGTTCCCACACGTCACAATGGCTTAAAGGTGAAAAAACGAAGTCTGAAACCCCAAACCGTGGCCCTCCTCCAAATCCTCTTTGGAGTGTGTGCAAATTCATTCCCCACCTCGGCGCAGATGATGGGGTGGCCCTGTTCTGCCCGCATCACACCTGCTGCCCGCGGAAGCTGCGAGGAGGGATTGAGTCTTGCAAGGGAGGGTGCTGTAGCCCCACGGTGGAAGTGGGGAGGGGTGCTCAAGGCTCTAAAATGGATGTTCAGAGGGTCCAGAGTTCCCTTCCCAGTTTCATTGCCTGTAGGATGGGTCCAACCTCTTCCTCTTTGGAGATCTCAGTTTCCCCATCGGGAAAGTGGGATAGCAAAGCCAGCTTATGGGACGGCACTTTCAGGGTACTGCAAGCAGACAAAATCTCTAGAGTCACATTTATCACTTTCTGTACTGAAACAAAGAAAGTGATGATAAACTTCAAATTGGTCTTTCTCTGAGCCCCAGAGAACGAGCTAGAATCATGGGGTGCATATGGATGATCCGGGTTTTGATTTTGCCTTTGCTATTCAGTAGCTGTGTGACCTTGGGCAAGTCACTCAACGTCTCTGAACCTCAGTTTGCCCACCTATGAAACAGAGATAATCATACTTGCCCTGCCTGTTCCACAGTGACATTGGGAGACTGAAAAAGCATAATGTTATATAGATAACCACTGGAAAGCAGGGCTTTCCAGGGAGGGATCCCCAGTGCTTTCTATGCCCCCTTCTTGTGTGAATTAGCCAAGGTTAGATGGCCTTCTCAGAATCTCCCTTTTGATCAAAATGGGTTTATGTTTTAGGGGCTGGGCTGCCTGTGATCAGAGCCAGTGGGCCAAAGCTGTGACAAGGACCCATGCATGGGTTTCCTGTTGGTGGGAGGTGAGGGATTTTCCCTGGGGTTGGGGATTTCAGAATGAAGATACTTGGGATACTCCCTTCTACAAGATCATCACCGCCTAGACTGGGAGCCAACTTCTGGAGAGGGCTATAATTCAGTTCCGTGTAACATTCACTTAGAAACTTTGGTGTAAAACCCAGCTCTGCTTCTTTCTAGCTGGTTGACCTTGGGCAAATGACTTAACCCCTCGGGGGCTCATTTTCCACATCTGTGAGGCAGGGAGATGTGGCCTCTCCCGTTGGTGCAGGGCTGAGCACGAGTGCTGGTGAAGGTCCTGGCACGGGGCCTGGCCTGACAGAGGCCCCACAGTGGCGGATCTCTTGTCACTGGGTATAGAGGCCACCGAGTGGAGATAATGAGGCCCTCGCCTGCCGGCTCGAATCCCTAGAGCAGCCAGAGTGACTTTGTTCCACTGCACCCCGATCTTGTGGCTCCAGCCTGGCCAGAAGAGGGGGCGAGGCCGTGGGATCCACGCCGGGAGTGGAAAGCCTCTGTTTTTGAAAGACGGCTTTTTGCGCCTGCTTGGAGACTGGCATTCTGATTTCCTTCTCAACCCCCCACTGACGCATAGCACCCAGAGCAGGACCCGTGGGTCCCGCGGCGTCCCTGCTCCTGTCATGGCCCCAGGCCGGGTGGGAAGTCCAGGCAGGCCGCGAGGAGCAGCTGCTCCCCGGGGCCCCGCTCAGACAGGAGACCGGAACGAGGGTGGTGAGCCGTGGGTGGGTGGGAGGCAGGCCAGATTCTTCCAGAGCTGGAGAAGATAACAGGTTTTAAGGTCGGGGGAGGGCTTGGATTTCACAGTGATGGTGTCATGATACCCCAGAGAGTTCCATTCGTGGCGCATTTTAGGCTTTGTACTTTGAACACAGCACGATGATTCCTTTCGGCCCTCCGCTTGAAGAGTTCAGATAGTTTAAGGAAGGAAAATGAGATGATTATTATTACTTTTCCCGCTGGGGTAAGTGTCGGAGACAGACCTGTGCTCTTGAAGAAAGATTGCTGGCAACCTCAGGCTTTAGAGTTCGAGAAGAGGGGCCCCTGTTCTCCTCATTGAGTCTGTGGTTGGCGGGGGAGGGCCGGGAGCCCCAAGGACCACCTTCCCTGTCCCAAGGCTGGTTCTCAGCCTGCTACAAATGGGGAACAGCAGCCTCCCTTCCTCTCTCACTCCCTGACCCGCCCCAGTGCAGGCCCATCCTCAGGACGTGCCTCTGTCACACCCCAAGGAAATGCTGGCTCCCATGCTCTTGTTCCCAGCAAAGACACCCAGCATGCCACAGCTGGTTCCTTTTCGGAGCTGTGCATGGTGTCACCTGTAGTGGGCTCATTATTTTGCAGGAGGGAGGGAGGAAGGGGGGCCCAGAGGAAGGAGATGGGGAGGGTCAAAGATCTTTCACGTCAGGCAAAGCAAGATGAAGAGAAGGGAGGGGAGGGCACTTGAGGAGGGCCCAGGAATCTGATTTGCACTTGGAAGTCCTAGAGCTAAATAAGTAGAGGGTGTGGGGTGGGGAGGCAGAGCGCGGGCAACTGCTCGGGTGCCTTGAATGTGGGAGGATGAACAGAGCCTCCAGACAGACGGACTGGGGGCTTCCTTTGAGCATCTCAGCAGCTGCTCCTAGGAAGGCCTGGCTGTGTGGCCCCCTCTCCATGCTTCCAGCCCAGGCTGCTGGGAAGAGAGGCCCAAAGGAAGCACTTCCAGGAAAGGGGGGTGGGGAGGGGTCTGGGCCTTGCCCGGTCCTCCTCCAGTTGGTTTCCTAGAACGAACAGGGGGCTCCCTGTGCGAGGGAAAAGATCTAGAAGTGGGTGGATTCCCAGGGAAGCCTCTGTCTGGGCTCTGAGTGAGGCTTGGCTGTGTCCCTGCAGATGGCTGAGACCTGAGGTGACTCCCCAGGATCCTATGCGGCTGTGGGGAGGGGGTGTGGATAACAGGAGTCAGAGGGTACAGGAATGCCCCTTGGTCAGTCTCTTTGTTCCCATCTCCCTTCCTTTCTTTGCTCCAGGGTTTCCCCCTCTTTGGCCCCACCAAGAGAAGGAAGCATTTGTGCTGATGGTGACATTTCCCAGGGCAGGCCAGAGGAAGGCAGGAACCGGGACTGGCGGGCAGCCAGAGCTCTCTTCGACAGAGATATAAATACTAATCATGACCTCTAGCCTGGGCAGCGAGCAAAGTGGCCATTCAGGACGGCACCGACCCAGTCTGGCACATATATGTGCCGTGGTGGGAAAGGCAGGGAGGGGAAGCGGTCCCTACAGGATTTGGGGAGGCCCCTGAGCCCCTGTATTTCCCCTCAGCAACCTCTCCAGGTTATATTTACACCCAGTGCATCCTGTTTGCCTGCCTCTTTGCCTCTCTATTACTTCTATCAATGTTATCAATATTGATGATGAAAACAGGGACACACACACACACACCCCCCTCGCTTAACAAACTAAAGTGAACCTTCTGTGTTGCTCCAGGACGAGAGGGAGAACCTGCTTGTCACAGGGGGTCTTTCCCTGAGGTCCAGCCAGGCCCACCCCAGGTTCCAGCCCCTGCACACCTCGGGGACTTGTACGGGGAGCCTTATGCTTGGAGGACCACTGGCACACGGACTCCTTCCCCTCTTCCCTCACTTCTGCTTCTTTGGGGGAATGTGTTTGGCAATCGTTGTGGACTTGGAAGCAAAAGTCTCAATCCTGCTGTCAAAGGGACGTGCAGATTTTATGGCTGGAACTGGGAATGTGGTTCTTATTGACTTTGCCCTTTTGTGTTTACTCCCCACCCGAGGCCTTGGTTCTCCTCTTGCTTGGCCCACCTCCTTTCTTGCACCCGCCCCTCCCTTCCCTCCTACCACGCTAGATGCCGAAGGGTGGGGTGCTGGCAGGAACACGCAGTGGCACAAAAGGAAGAGAAAATATACCCCCTGCACATTTTCAACATGTAGTTGAAGAGGTCTAAATTAGGTACTAGAAAAAAGGGAAGGAAGCATTGCTAGATAATATGTGAGCGAGAGAACGAAACTATAGAATGGTTAGCTCAGAGCAGAGGAGGTGGGAGCAGGTGGCTGGGAGGGGGCTAGGGAGGCAGAGAGCCCTCGCTTCCAGATGCATCTGGTCTCTGTGGCATTTGGGAAAGCAGAGGAGTCACGCTGTGGCAGGAAACGGTCAGATGCTTAGGGAGCATTTGTGCCTTTGGCTGGGAAAACGAGAGACATCCATCCGAGTTGCTCACCGTTTATCTGCCGTGTTTGCCCACAGGGCATTTTTGCTCTGAAGGAAAATGAGCACATTTCTTGCCCGCCAGGAGGGGTTGCTGGGCAGGCTGGTACTGGCTAAAACACTTGGCAGGGCAACACACTAGGTCCTCTGGGGGCTGGAAAAAGAAACCACATCCTGGCCCAGCCTTCAACCTGCTTTTCAGTTCCAAAATCACACTCTCCCATGGCATTCTGACCACATGTCTGGTAACATACCATCAGGGAAGGTGTATGTGTAATCTAGGTCTCTCCTTTTGTGTTCATTCATGCATGCTCATGGATAGAAGAGGAGCAGGCTCAAGTATCTGGTCGTTTCCACCCTCTGGAGAGGCTGGGGGGAAGAACACCGTTGACCTCAGCCTAGTTGCTTGCATCCATCTGCCCAAGCACTGGCTGCCCTTGGAAGGTGACCGTCTTTACTATGAATTTCAGCGATGATGAAGGCACCTGGGTTGGGGTGCGCCAAGCGGCCGAAGGGAGCTGGGGCCGTGCCTCCAAATGCTGGTTTGGACTCCTGGGGTGGTGGGCGGGGAGGGGCAATTGGTAGGGCCTGACCAGAGCTGGAAAGTGACTCATCTGACAGTCTTGTCCTGTCCCCACTCGAAAGAGCAGAGGGGAATGGTGGGATGGGGGCCTCATGCTCAGCCTGGGGGGTGGACTCCCTTGGAGACCCCCAGCAGCCTGTCTCGGCCTCCTGTGCAGTTCTGGCAATGGCAGCGGGAGGAGGGCACGGGGGAGAGCCGTAACGCTGGAGGCGTTTCCAGTAACCCTCCTATGCCCACCTTTGGCCAGGTGCTCATCGGATCCCGACTTCATGCTTCAGTAGACTCCCTATTGTCTGAATTGACGGCATCAGGAAGAAGCCATTTGTTCTCTCTTGTCTCTGCACAGGTGACAGCCAGATTTCGGCTTCTCGCTGCTCCCTGAAGCAGCGACACTGAGCCTGCTTTCAGGCTGGAGGCCGGGGCTCCGGGGAGGGCGCGGATCTGCTCGGGTGGGGGTGTTGGTGCCGAGCCGGCCGAAAGCCACCTTGGTGTCTCTGCTGGGGAGGCCCCGGGAAGGCTCTTTGGGGTCCCTGGACAGCATGTGGCTCCGAGCAAGGCAGAATTTTGGTGATCTCGGTGAGAGACTCAGGGACATAAGGCTTTCGTAATGCTTGGCTGCCAGACTGGTTTTCAAGTGATTGAGAACGGGAAATGCATTCTGGGCTTTGACCACTGCCCATATGAAAGCCTTCGGTTCTTTTGAACTGAGCCTCCTTTGAATGACCCCGATTCACCTGGTCTGTTGTGCTGGTGGCAGGGCAGAGGGGAGAGTCATCTGACTTGGATCCCGTCCAGGCCAGACTGGCAGCTCCACTCCCAGGCAGCTGGCTTCAGACTCTGAGCCCACTGGCCCCCTCAGCTCCATGAGGGATGGACCTGGGAGCGGGACAGCTCAGAGCCCTGAGACGGTCTCCCCTCCTGCCTCCACCTGAGTAGACTCTTAGGCTGAGAACACAGCCTGCTCAGACCCCCTCCCAGCCTGATGCTGACCCACTGGACCAATTAGGAAATCGACGCCGGAAGGAGAGGCTGGCCTGTTCACGTGACACAGTGGACTGGGGCAAAAGCCAGTCCTCAGGTAGGTCTGCTCCCCAGCCCCCATGCGTTGAGGCTGAGGGCGATTTTAAAGCCTGGTTTTGAGAACATTCCCTTTTGAGAGCCAAGAAATGGAGCATCTCTGCCCAGAAGCCAAAAGAAACTGCTTTTCTTCTTCTAGTTGCCTGATGCCCCACTGTGTTTCTCCCCAGGAGAAAGGAGGCTGGTTCTGGGGGCTTTGGTGAGGGCTCCCACCACATATGAAGCCTGGAGTTGCGGGTGGGCTAGGGTAGAAAGGGTGAAGAGGTCCTTTAGAAGGAGCTTCCTACCCAGGTACCGCATGAGGAAGCCCATGCCTGTGTAGGTTCTGGGAAGGGCATGGAAGCCCTTGGTTGGGCTCAGAGCTGGAGAAGTCTGGGAAGGGCTTAGTCTCCACTGCTCTGTCTCAACTGGTGAATAGACCCTGGGTGCCTTGCAGCCTCATAAATTTACTGCCCCCAGATGGCTTTGGCCATATTTGGAAAGGGTAGCCCTGGAAATGTCCCAGTGATCTCCTACTGCTAGGTCTCCATTGTATCTCTAGACCTGCAGACACGATGCAAACTCGGGGTCGCTTTCTTCCGGGTGTGGGCACAAGAGAGGGAAGCCCTTTCAACAGGAACACCCCCATCTGTCCAAAGTGCTTTCTTGTCTCTTGTACTCTCTCACCCCACCCCCACCCCGCCCCAGCTCTTTCTGAAACTCTTAGTCATAAAAGAATGGCCGAGAGAGCTGGCCTTGGCGATAGACATGCCCGCGACTGAGGGGCTTACTTTTATGCTCCCTTGGACTCCCTCCCCATTGGACCTTGGGTTCCAACACCACAGTACCTCCTGCTGACTGGACAACTTAGGGTTTTTGCCTTGAGCTGCTCGGGAACTTTGGGAGGCTGGCACAGCTTTCAGGAGACTAGAAAGAAGGGCTCCAGGCTTAGGAAGTTGTATGTAATGGTCTGAAGAAGAGATCCCCATTGGCTCCTCTAAAAAGCGACCACCGCAACAGGCAAACAGAGGCCCCCCCAGCCCCGCCCCCTGACTCTTTCAGGTGTGATGTGATGTAGTCTCAGTGTGTAGGTGTGTGCCCCGCTGTGCTCCCATCTTCTGGGGTGCTCCTTTCTCTTGCGCCAAGTCTCCCCTCTCTTGTGGCTCCCGAAGTGGGCAGCATGTGCTGTTTCCGCCCTCTCGAAGGGATGTACCACGAGCTCTCGCGTTTCAGTATTGGAGGTGAGGTGGTGCCGCATCTCCCGCTGTCCGAAGGGGCCACGCGGGTTCTGTGACTTCCCAGACAGCTGGTGTGCTCTGAAAGTCTCCAGGAGGCTCTCCGGGTTGGAAACAGCTCACATCCTGATTTTTAGGCTCACCCAGAGGCCCAGGCAACTGCTTTGTTTGGGAAGGCTGCCTGGAGGGGCTGCCCGGGACCCAGGACCCCTCCCTCTCTCCCTGCCTTTGGTCCTGTCCTGACCGGGTTCCGGGAGGAGGGCCTTGGAGAGGTCAAGACCTGGAGCCAACATGACGTGGGCATCAAGCAGTCTTTATCTTAGGGACCCCTGGACGTCCCAGCCCCTCTGCGGAGCCCTTGCACGCTCACAAAGACTGAGTCACAGGCCCCGTCCCTTCTTTGCTGTGGTTAGTATCTTGTTCTGTGGTTGGTTAGCAGTGTTGATCACCTACGTAGCAAATCTTTTTTGTCTGCAATTTAGAGAATGTGTAAACAAATAAAAGGCTTTAAAACACTTGGAGACTTTTGGTTATTTCCCCCGTCTTGCGCCACCTCCCCCCCGCCCCCGCTCCAGGACTGAAGTCTTCAAAAAACCAACTGGAAACATACAGATCCTGTGGGAGTAGGGCCCTTTCACGTTGGGGTATACAGTGGGACTCCATGTGTGCGTGTAGTGTGCGTGTGATTGTGTGCACAGCATGCGTGATGTGTGTCAGGCTCCAGAGAAACCTGGTGCTTCCATGTTTGCAAGGAGACTCCCGGTCCGGGTGTCAGTTGTTGCTGGTGATGGACTTCCGACCCCCACAAGCTCTGGGGAAGCCCCAGTCCCCGCAGCTTTCGTGGGCATGGCAGGCAGCACCACCTAGAGCTTCACCGAGGAGGAGACCCCTGTGAGAGGCCAGGGCGTTCGAAGAGAGCCCCCTGGAACTTCTGGGGGAGGGGAGGTGGGTGGTTCAGAGATGACTCACGGCTGAGGTGGGGGAGAGACAGACCTCAGGCTCAGGACCCATCTAGAAGCCAGCTGAGTCATTGCTTCTCCCCTGTCAGGTCAGAAACCGCCTTCCATAAAAGGCAGTGAGATGGCTGCCCCAAGCAAGGAGCAGGAGGCTTTGCAGAAGACACATGTGCCCTGAGAGTCTCCCGAGCCTGCTTAGCAACCGCCTTAAAGGAACAGTGGGACTCCGGGACCACGCAGCCAGGGGGGTCCTGAGGCCTCGAGCTAGGAGTCAGTCTTCCAAAAACACATTTAAGATGAATCAGCAAATAGAGCCTCTCCCATGTCCCCCAGGCCCTGGGGGTCCGGCAGGGAAGGCAAGGCCCTACCCCTCACAGGGCTTACAAGTCAGGCAGGTAATAACACAACACAAGACGACCAGGGTCCAGTGGGAAATGGGGGAGCTAGAACCCGGGCAGGAACTCCTGCCTCAGTCCATCAGTGGGCTTTTCGTTGGAGTCGGCTTGGGCTGTCCAGGAAGACACGGGTGGACATGGCAGCGGGGAATAGCAGGTCTCTCTTAGTCCCTCTGCTGGGGGAGGGCTCTCCTGCTCTTCAAGACTGTGTGCCTTCAGCCTTTCCTTTCCAGGCTGAATCTGGGCTGGTTCTTTCTAGCCCAGGAGCCACTGCTCTTGCTGCAAACATGTGCCATCCAGCAGGTTGCTGAGCCATCCCTACAGAGGGAGTGATGGCCCCACGCAAGGGGCGGAGCAGAAAGGCAGGGTCTCCACCCAGAGAGATCTCGGGAGCCACTGATGCCGGCTGTGGGGGCCACTGGGCTCAGGACAAAGTCCGGGCCAGCAAGAGATGGCCCAGACACCCAGGCACAGGCCTTCTGTCTGCACAGACGGTGGTGAGGTTTCCACCCGGGCCCCAGGGAACCCAGCTTCGCATCCCAGGCTCATTCCACCTGTTGCTGAGAGATGCACGTGGTCAGCTGGGCTTGGGAAAGTTCTCTAGCACAGCCCAGACACCGATGTTGCTCTCGGGAGTGGCAGGGATGGTGGAGGGAGGGGGGAACATGGAGGGACCTGCGTTATTGTTCGAGCAAAGTCAGAGCCAGATGGATCTCCTTCGTTCTTTCCTTGGAGAGAGGGTAAAGCACGGGATGGGGGTGGGGCAGGGCGGAGGACTAAGAAGAAGGGGCCAAGGGGATAGCACCCCGTGTTAGAGAGAGCCCAAGGCTGTGGACTTGTGACAGAGATACAGGGGGGTTTCCCTGTCTTGGAGCAGAAGGGACACTGGGAGAGGAGTCAGAAGCTCTAGGTCCTGTGTTATCTAGCTGGGTGATGTTTGACTTTTGCAGACACGGGCATGAACTTCTATCAACTCAGCAGGTTTGGAGAAGGAGCTAGCAGACCAGGGGAATATGCACACAAGCACCCATATCCACCCTGTACCCCAAAGCCCAGGTTCCCCAACCTGTGTCACAGGCCCCCTGGGGTGGCTGACATGGCCTGTCCCCCACGCAGCCCCTCGGAAGGGCAGGGTGAAGGCCAGACACAATGAAGCCAGAGGTTTAGCTTGTTCTACAACACTGGTCTTCCCAGTGAATTCTGCAGAGGCCTGGGCTTCTGGAAGGGACTTTGGGGGTGCCCAGGGCCCTCGGAGAGCACAGGTGGGAAAAACGTTCCTGAGCCCCAACCTTACACTCAAGCCACTGACCAGCACCACTAGGGTGTCATCTACTTCCTATGTGCCTGGTTCTGCTGCTTAACAAAACCCACAACTTGGAAGCATCTTTGGGACTACACGGTAGGGACCCAAGGGGTGTCCCCTGAGGCTGCAGAAGGCAATGTGATGACGGGAGGCCATCATGGGCCCGTGACCCTTTGCCGAGTACAAACAGATGCGGTCTCTCCTCCCAGCTTTCTCCAACGGGGGCCTGACTCCCACCGGGGCCTTCTCCCTTGGGTTCCTCTTAAGCAGAGCCGAGGAACGTGGGTGTCATGACTCGGAGGCTTCACTTCCTCCTCTCTCGGGGGTCCCTGCAGCCCGCAGCACTCACTACCCGCCCTCCCGCACTGCACTTCCCACCCTGCTCTGGTCTCACTGGTGCTCTGCAGTCTGCTGTCACCTCCTCGTCCCGAGCCCCAGCCCACCAGTGCTCTCGAAGGGCCAGAACAACAGCGTGCTCCCAAGGCGGGTGGGTTGAGAATGTTCGGGCTAAACTTGAGGTCATTAGCATTGTTCATGCTCGTTCTGTGATATCACAGCTGTGAGCCTCATTAAAGTGCTCTCCAGGGGGAGGCAAGCCGAGATTCAGGTGTCAGCTCTGCTCTTTGCGCAGTGCCCGCCTGCCATCTCCAAGCTCTGCTCAGAGGCCTGGTTCATTCCCGGCCCTCCTGGGCCCCGCTCCCTGTCTGCTGGCATCTGGGCCCCCGCCTCTCTCGGCTGGGCCTGGCTCCCCCCGGCCCTCTCCGGCAGGAAGCTCTCTCCCTTCCACCCGGGGAGAAACGCGAGGGAGCGGCAGGGCGGCTGCCGACCTCGCAGCCCCGACTGGGCTTTGAGAGAAAGGGTTCTCGCCCTGGTGGGGAACCCAGCCTGTCCTCCGAGCCCTGGGGCTTTTTATCCAGGGCTGTTCCCTCCTTCTCTTCCCGCCCCCTCCGCAGAGAAAAGCCAGGGCCTGGTGCCCCCACCCCACCTCCTGGCTGGATCTCCCCGCTCGACTCGCATCTGCTGCCGAGGCCCGTCCTCAGAAAGAAACCAGAGTCCCTCTGGTTTTAATTTCTGGGATTCCTGATGTCTGGGAAGGGAGGGAGGGGACAGACTGTTTGCCAAACAGAGAAATATGAAACGCTCTTCAACCCCCTTGAAACCTTGAGGAAAATAATGCCGGGCCCACCAGGGACTACACACAGGCTCAACCCCAAACAGAGGCAAAACACAATCCAGAGAGCCTCCCTGGGGTCTGGGGTGCTGGGGAGGGCCCCGTGGTCTCCCCTTTCTGCTCCCCTTACAGCTCTGGGTCCTCCGTGTCCACAGAGATGCTCAGAAGGGTCATCTAAGACATTTGTCATGAGCATAACTTGACCATCTTCTATGAGCTATAGACTTGGAGGACACCGAGCTCAGTATCAACATGAGAAACTCTCAGTGGGAACAAAGGGTCAACCGAGGGGACTAACAAGTACACAAGTGACTTGAATTCAGGATGAGATGACAGAGGTATGGTCCTGAGTGGACACAGTGGGGGAGAACATACTCAGAAGGGCTAGGCAACTTGGAGCCAAATGCTGAGGGATGGTGTGGGACTTCCATAGCAGTGATTTGGAATTTGGGAGTGGGCTTTCCAAGTGAAGATGGAAATGAGAGCAAAGGCCTCCTTTTACCTGTGGATAGTGGGCTAGTCTTAGGCCCTGGGACCCAGGCTGCCTCCCCGATCTGGGGGAAACTCTTCCATGGAACCCTAGACTGCACAGAGGGCCTCTTCTGAAGCTGAAAGCTGGTTCTGGAGGCTCTCAGAGCCCTTAACCTATGGGAGATGAGCAACTCTCCTGCCATTTTGTTTGATGTGTGGGCTTGACTCCTTGCACCCCTTACTCCCTCTCCCTGCCCTCTGCACATCCTCTCCAAGGATAGTTCCTTAAGCTATTCTCAGTTCTTGAACCTTCATCTGGATCCTTTTTAGGTGGGTTTTCACAATCCTCATTTCCCACAACTACTCAGAACTTCTCCAACCTTCCATTCTGTCTTTCGTCAATGTGTCTGAGTTGTGTTCTGTCTAGAAGGCCACCATCCATGCTCCAGGCTCCCACCATCTTGTACTTCTACTTTCTCCACCTACAAATACCTTTAAGGCTCAACTCAGCCCTCTCTCCTCATGGAGCCTTTTCTGACTTGCTCAGGGAGGAACAGCTCCTTCTATGGAGCTCCCATTATGTTGGGCACATACCTCTTTTATAGCACCTAGCACTCCCTGATTCATTTGTCAGCTTTCTTGCTGGTGGTCCCCCATCAGACTGAGCTTTCTGGGGGCACAGACTATGTCTTGTTCACTGTTGAATCCCAGCTTCTCTGGTACATGTTCAATAAATGGAGGGATGGATGGATGGATGGATAGATGGCTGGCTGGCTGGATTCATGAGTGAGTGAGTAAATGAGCGAGCAAATCAGAGGAAATGGGGTGGGGCCTGGAGCACAGTCTGCCTTACAGACACGGGTCTTTTCCCCTCTTGGGCAAGGTCCTGGCAAAGCCAGCAGCAGGTCCTGCACCATGGGCCCCGGCCCCTGTGGGGGAGATGGCTCTGTTAGGTGGGAAAGACTGGGTGGCCAGGCCTTTGCCCAACGGTCTCTGCTGGGTTACTATGGCCCACTTAAAACCTGAATCCTTCAAGTCCTACTGCATTATTAACAGGATCTATATTTAGTGGTCTACCCTGTGTTCTTCTTAAAGGAAATCCACTCGGCACTTAAAGAAATAATAAATTATGAAAATGATTTCTATGCCTCTCTGGGGGCAAAAAAGACCAGCGTTCTCCCTAAAGAGCTCAGAAAGGACCCTGAAAAAATACATTATTAGATTAGTCCCTAAACCGACAACCAGAGGCTAAAGCCATTTGTAAAGAGCACCTAAGAGTACAGGGTTTAAAACTGGTGGTTTATAACTATCTTTTGATTTTAAAGGACTAGGTAAGAATCATGGCCCATCTTCCTCCAGCCAGGATCTAACTATGGAGGGGGTGAAATGCAGCCTCTGGGGCCATCTCTTAGTGGTGCTTTTGTTGTGTCATAAAATCATTAGCTTTCCTCTAGCTGCACCATTTACAGAATATACACTGTACTCCTGTAGGCTTTTAATTCTGTCTTGAGGCCAAAATAATTGCCCCTGGGAATACAGTTCCAATCATGGAAGGCAGCAAAAAAAAACCATTTCAATTACAAAAGTCAGTGGACTCTCACACTTGGGGACCTATTTGTTGACCGGAAGGAGGTGCCAGGAAAGCTCATCCCGGCCTCAGTGCACACCGAGAAGCAGCCGGTTTGCAGGGGCTTGGGGGCCCGAGAAGGCTCGGAGGGAAGGTCAGGGCTGCTCCTTGTGGTGACTGCTGGTGAGCATTGCCACCCGCCCTCAGGAGCCTCAGCAGCTTCATCTGTAACATGGGATAAGGACACCTATTTTGTAGAGGAACCGTAAAGATTAAAGACAGTCACACGTGCGTAGTGCCTGGTGCATATTGTTCTCCCTCGCTCTTCTCCTTCCACCTCTCTCCCACCATTTAATGACAGATATGGCAACAGCTTTGATCTAGAAGAAAAGGTGAATAAGATCCTGCCCTCAAGACGGGAGGAGTTCCCTCAAGAAATTTAGGCAAAAAAGGGCCAAGGAAAGTACATGAGTTGGGAATCAGAGAGAGGTGGCTTTGCCTCTTTGTCTCGTAATAGAGAGAGTTGCATCTACCTTATATCTTGCATTCGTAGGAAGATGAAATGGGCCAACTCCGGTAAAGCTCTTGGCCCTGTACCTGGCACATGAGAGGTGCCCACTAAATAGCTGTATGGTCTTAGATTGTGGAGTTTATCCTCAGAAATGAGGGGAACATGGCAAAGGTCACAACAGCTGTCAGATAATGAGAGTTCAGCCAGGAGAGGACTTCCAACTAGAGAGAAAGCTAGGAAGGCTTCAGAGAGGAGGTAGCATTTTAGGTAATTTGGACATTAGGTGATGGGAGGAGCAGAGAGAGCGAGTGAGTACTCCAGGCATGTGTGTGGAGGCAAGAAAATATGGCTAGTAGTTCAGGCTGGTCAGTGTGGACACAGTTTCAGGAGCCAAGGCAGGAATGCCTGAGGCTGGGGTCTGACCTGGAAAGTCTTCAGCAAGGGAATGGAGTTGGGAGCTTCCAATGGAGAGATGCTAAATGTTCCTGAGTTGGGGAGGTGTGGTGAGTTGTGCTGAGCAGGCTGGATTTGAGGACCAGGGCCCTGTCATGCAGAGCCTGCTGATGATTGCAGGCAGACAGACTGGCTGGGTCAAGGCCAGGTGCCAAATGGGGGCAGGTGCGCTACAGACTATAATTCCCAGGCCAGGGTTTTGGAGGCTGAGAAGGAGGGACCAGAGGCTGCAGCCCCTTTGCTCTCTGCCCTCTCCACTGAGGGGCCCACTCCTCTCTCCACTTCTTTGCCAAGGGTGTGCTAAAGATGGGAGGGGGCCCCACCCTCCTGTGTGTCCTCTGGCATTTCCAGGCCAGCTAGCACGGTGTGGAGGAGCTGGGCCCAGGGTCCCAGACTCAGAACTCGAGCACAGACAAGACCCCTGGATAGCCTTTCTCTAGTTCGGGGATGGGCTTCCAACTCATCTGTAAAATTTTATGTGGGGTGTGTGTGTGTGTGTCTGTGTGTGTGTGTGCGTGCCTGGTTTTCCTCAGATTCTCAGAGGGATCTGTGACATCCCCAAAGTTGAAACACCCCTTGTCAATGTAATCCCTTCTTTTTCCAAATGAAGAGACTAAGGCCAGAGAGGAAGAGTGACTCCCTGAGTCTCACAACTAGTTAACCGCCATCAAGGGCAAACTACCTTTTCTTCTGAAAAGGATGTCTGTCAGGAGAGCAGGGGTGCTGGGAGCTGGACTAGGAGTGGAAACAGAGAGGAGAGAGGGACTGGGGGAGGAGGAGAGAGGAACGCCCAGAATTGCCCAGGGATTAACCATCTGTGTGTTTTGTAGGGGCCGGTCCCCCCAGGATACCTGATCTCCTTCTCCAGGTATTGTTCAAATACTTTCCCAGGGATGGACTGGGCTGGGCTGGCAAGTGGGGGCGGGGCAGAGGGGGGAGGGGAGAGGGAGAGATTGAAGGTGGTAACAAGCTGGTGGGGGGTGGGGAGAGAGAGAGAGAGAGAGAGAGAGAGAGAGAGAGAGAGAGAGGAAGTGAGCGCATGCTTGAGGACTTAGAAGGTAGGCAAGCCCTCCTCAGCTGCCCTCAGAGGGGAGTTCACTGGACTCAGGCCGTCCTCCCCAAGGCCTTGGGGCCAGGATGGCTGTGGAGGGAGGCTGAGCCTCCACCAGGATTTTCCGGAGGGCAGTATCACAAATACGAACTTAAGGGCTGAGTGTGTATCAACCCACAGGTTTGCTGGCTGCACTTGAGCCTTGCCATTAGTTTAAAATCCTTTTTCATTCCCCCTCAGCCCCATCTTATGCACTTCTCAGGCCACCATTACTGGCTTTGAAATCACAGACTCCGGCAGCGGGAAGTGACCTAAGGGACCAGCGAGCCCAGTGCTTTTCACAATGTTCTCTGATGGGCCTCAGGGACTCCGTGGGCTGAACAGGTCGGGGAGAGGCCGACTGACCTCTTGCTCCCAGAGCTGGGGCAGCCAGGCAGCACAGTTCAATGATCAGCGGCCCCTCAAAGATTGCGTTGGGGGAAGGAGTTCCTTGGCTAGAAACATGATTCTAAGCTTCCTGCCCCGCCCGCAAATTTATAGAAGGGGAAACTGAGGCTAAGACCTGCTGGGGGCGATAGGGGATCCGGTGGCTGAGCTGGGTTTCAAGTCAAGTCTCCCCACGCTCAGGCCAATTGCCTGGTCTCTTCTTTCTCCCTGGGCTCAGCAAGGGAAGGGAAGGCCTTGCAGAGAGGGATGGGGCTGGGTGGGGTTGAGGCCAGGGAAAGGGGATGTACGAACCCCAGAAAGGTGCCGCTCTCCTGCCGCTGGGGCGTGGGGAAGTCCTCCCCACAGTGCCCTGGCTAGAATCCTGGATCTTGGGCCTGGCCCAGCAGGGAAGCGGCTGCAGGGTGGAGGTGATGGGTGAGTCGTGGGAGGGGGAGGGAGACCCCAATTTCATACTCCAGAGGTTTAAACTCTTGGCACCCCCAGTGCAGGGGTGTCAGGATGACTCTGTGTCTCTGTGAGCTTGATGGAAAGCTCTGGCAAGCCCGTCATCTCTTTCTTCTAAGGCTGAGCAGACAGATGAAAGCAGGCCCCAGCCGCTGAGCGGGGGGGGGGGCGGGGGGGCTCCAAGCAGAGGTGGCTTCTGGACAGCTGTGGAATGCCTCGTTTGCATATATGCAAATGAGCGCCTGGCTCCTTTCTTTCCCAGCCTCTTCCAGGCAGACCCAGGTGCTGTTGGAAGAGTCCCAGATCCTGCATCAAAATTAGCCTCTTGAATGGGTTTTTGGTCTCCCAATGTGAAATTTCCTTTGAACTCCTTCCCAAACTCTGGGAACCTTCCCAGTCCCCAACTCTGCCTCCCTTCCAGTCATGTTAGCTCCTCAAACCCTAGGAATGAGAGCTGAAGAAAAAGATTTGGAGACAGCCAGGGACAGAGGGCAGAGCAGTCAGGAGGTTCTAGATGCTGGTCCTGGCTCTGCCACTTTTCAGCGTTACCTGGGGTAAACCACCTAACCTCTCTGTACCGCAATGTCCCCAATGGGTAAACAAAGAGAGGGGCTGAAGGTCCCTTCCAGCTCCAACAGTCTGCAAATATTTGCGAACACCTGTGCATTAAAGCTCTGTGGTGGGAAATAACAGACACCAATTCAAGGCTACTAAATTGAAACAGAGGGAGCAGGACACAGGGTGTCTCAAGAGGGACAGTGGGGTGGGTTCAGAAGGGGAGGGTGGAAAGCTGTCTGGCCCCTCCATCTCTTCTCTCAGCTCCTTTCTTGGCAACTACTTTAATCCCCCCCTTTCTTTCTAGAGAGAGAAAGAGAGAGAGAGAGAGTGAGCGGGGGAGGGGCAGAGGGAGAGGGAGAGAGAGAATCCTAAGCAGGCTCCACGCCAGCACGGAGTCCCACACAGGGCTCAGTCTCACAACCCTGAGATCAGGACCTGAGCCGAAATCAAGAGTCCAAACCAATTCAACCGAGCCACCCAAGGGCCCCCAATCCCCTTCCTCTCTTAAGACTGACATTTCTCTGTTCTTCAGTGCACATGGTGAAAAATGAATGTCCTCCAAAACCAGGTCCAGGGAAAGTGACCCCCAGAGACTGAGTCAAATGTCTGGTGGGGGTCTGATTTCAGATTCCCTGTAGAGAACACCTATTGGCTTGGCTTGAATCAGGTGATCACCACTGGACCAATCAGCCGTGGCCACAGGGTCAGGGACACAGAGGAGAAACAGGACTGCCTGAGGCCCATAGCCAGATGTTGGGAGAAGGTTTCCAGGTGCTGGGCGGACACCCAAGGAGTGTCTACTACATCTTAAGTAGTGTAAGGTGCTGAATTAGAGTGTGAGGTACTGAGCCTTTACAATGAGACAGACACTGGGCTAACCATATTTCATACCAGATTCAACAAACCAACGAATGAGATGCTACTGTTATCACATTCAATCCTTATCACTATCCCTTGAGGTGGGTTCCTCTACCCACTTTATAGACGGAGAACCCGAGGACTGATGAGGTGAAGTTACTTGCTTAAGGTCAAGTATCTTACATCAGGCAGAGCTGGGATCCTTATCTGAGTCTCTCAAATTTATCTTCTCTGAAATAGTAACTTCTATTTAGTAGGACTTTTGTAAGGAATAAGTGATGTAAAGTATGATAAGCATTTAGCAGAGTGCTTGGCATGTAGGAAGCACTTATTTAGGATGAAGTGGCCCCTTGGCCCATACTTCAAGCCCTATAGGAACTGGGAATTCAGTGGAAAGCAGTTCTACTTCTAGGCACTTCTGACTGGTGAAAAGGTCTTTGTTTCCTGAACTTTTAGACTGGACCGAAATTGGACTCTCAGTAACTTCTATCTACTGATCCTAACCCTACCAGTTAGGGGCTGCAGTAGGCAGAACCATGGCACCTCAAAGATGTCCGTGTCTTTGTCCTCAGAATATGTTACAGTGCACGACAAGGGGGCATTAAGGTTGTAGATGGAATCAGGGTTGCTCATCAGCTGACCTTAAAATAGGGAGATTCATCTGGATTATATAGATGGGTCCAACATAAAAGGGTCTTTTAAAGATAGAGGAAGGAGACAGAAGAATCATCTTCGGAGTCAGGCGGTATGAGAGGGACTAGACCCACCATTGCTGGCTTTCAGGATGGAGGAAGGGGCCTTGAGTCAAGCCATGTGGGCGGCCTCTAGAAACTGGAAAAGGTGAGACAGCGGATACTCCTCTAGAGCCTCCAGAAAGAATCCAGCCTTGCTGACACCTTGATTTTAGGACCTCTGAACCTCAGAACCGAAAGATAATAAATTTGTGTTATTTTAAGGCACTATGTTTCTGATAGCAATGATAGAACAAAAACAGAAAACAAAATGAATACAGGGGCATTCCAAGCAAACCAGAGCTTTCAAACCATATCCTCTTCAATTGAGTGTCTTCTCCTCCAGACTGTAAACCCTGGTCCTTTGAGTATTCCTCACATGCATGTTTCAAAGAGGGCCAACCATATCAGAACCAAGAAGAGCGCCTTACGTTTAGCAGTTATTGGCTCACTGGTGACTTTGCGTAGAGGCGAGCCCAGGTGGCACAGAATGGGTGGAGTGTAGGCCGTCAGGGTTTGTGGTGATGGCCGTGGTGATGGAGAAGAGTAAATGCAGGCATAATTTATCACGTCTCGGCCCCTCTCAACACCCTGCTAAATATCAGAGTAACCTTTAAAGAAGGCAGAGACCATCAAGTAAACAGATGCCTTGATGGAGAATAGAAGTGTAAACACAGTCACCATTTCATAATTTACTGATGGTAAATCAGCCTTGTTCTCTCGGTGGGCTGTTCTCCACCCACACGAAAGAAAAAGGAGGAAATCCATCAGAACAGGGCAAGGACCTTCATGAGACCCGCTAACCAACAAAACAGATTACAGAGAAAGCTTTGACATCTTCTTCCTGGGGTTAAGATTTTTTAAACAAGGGGTTGCATATGAGTTTTTCTGGAACGAGTCAGGCGATGACTTTGGAGATGCAGGAGGGTGGTTGAGATGACTTTTGGACGGTTCATACCGCCTTTTAATTCCAGTATACAAAGGTTGTGATTTGCGCCTGCACATTCACACTCATGATTAAACCATATACACAGGTTACTTAATATAGCTAGAAAAACACACCGAACCATAGTTCCGGTGACCTGAGGATGTGTATGACATATTCAGCAAAATTGGGCCAGGGATTAATATTGCTAAGGTCAGTGTGGTCATTTTGGGCACACAGCAGATAATCTTTCATGAGGGTTCACCACTCTTCAGTATCTTAGTTCATCTGTAATGGACTGGCAGAGAGAGATGGTTATTAGAAAATAAAATGCACTTAGAGTCCCCCCATGAATCATTTATGGAAGATACCATGCTTCCATAGGCCATGAAAATATGGCTGTTAAGGGCAACTCAGTCACTATTTCTGGATGGCTTTCAAGTGTGACTACAGACCAGACAAATGGGCCTGGATATACTGGAAAGATCTAAGCCTTCAGGTGGAAAGGAAGATGTATAGACAGAGGTGAGCTCAAGGGGGCAGCCTTCACAAGCCACCACATGGTGATACCCATCCTGTGAGGGGTCCCTCGCAGGAGAAAGTGCCCCTGGCCTTACTCTCCTTCCCGTTCCCACTATAGGCCGGAGGAGGAGAGGTCAGCTGAAGAGGCAATTAATTCAACAGGACAGAGGTTTGGGCAATTAACTTTTAAATATGCAAGCAGTTCAGGAGAGGGAGGAAGTGGTTTCCTCCTAGCACGGCTGGTGAAAGATGGTGCGATGTTATCAAGGCTTTTGGGTAACCAGCAGAAGTGTTTTAATCCCCACTCTGCCCACACTCAGAATATCAGAGCCCTGATAGCCTAACAATGGGGGCCTCAGGAGCCAAAGAAGGAAAGAATCAGCATTCTGTGGGTCAACTATAAATAGAACTTAAGATCTTTCTAAAAGGCTGGGGGAAGCAATCAGCTAACTAAAGAACTGTGCAGGAGTTTGCCCAAGGGTGCAGTTTGACCTAGGCTTTTTGTTTCCTTTACAGTCGGTAAGTGAGGGGAAATGTCTTTGCTTCTTGCAGGTGTGTCTGAATCACAGCAGACCTCCTGCTGGAAAGGAAGTGGAGGCCGCACGTGGGGGCAGGAGGACCTTGCTTTGAATCTTGGCTCCACCGTGTTTGAGTTGTTGGATCCTCAATAAGTCACTGTACCTGCTCTGGGTTCCTCTGTAAAGCAAAGGTCAAAACACTCACCTTACAAAATCCTACCCTGTTATGAGGATGAATAGATGGTTAATAAGCATGCACTGCTTTCTAGGGCTGCAGGGAGACAAACTACTGGCCCAGGCTGTTAGATTTTGATTCTTCTATCCTCCACCACCAGCCCATTCCCTTATCAGAGAATAAGAGGTCACACCAGGTGCCTCTGTAATCTCTGGGTGACTCAGCTTCCCTGGGCCCCCTCCTGGAAGTTCTGGTTCAGAAGTGGTACGTTGGGCCTAGGAATTTGTTTCTTAGCACCAGAGATGTTTGAGAAACCTGGATTGGATTATTTTCTCCTGTGAACATCTCAGATCATAAGGGTTATAGGGTAGAGGTAAAAATGCAGACTTCCAGCACCTCTAGCAAGGAAGGCTAGAAAGTTGCATTTTCATTTTTTTAAAATATTTTATTTATTTATTTATTTGAGAGAGAGAGAGAGAGAGAGAAAGAGCACAGTGAGCTGGGGGAGGGGCAGAAGGAGAGAGAGAGAATGCTGAAGCAGACTTTGTGCTAAGCGTGGAGCCCAAGCAGGGCTTGATCCCAGGACCCTGAGATCATGACCTGAGCAGAAACCAAGAGCCGGCCACAACTGACTGCACCACCAACGCGCCCCAGAAAGTTGCCATTTTTAACTAGCATATCAGGTGACTCATATGAACAGGAATATTTGGCAAAGCTAATCGAAATGATCTTTAGGGTCGAAGTCTATGACCGTTCGCTCTGAGCTGATGGTCCGCTAAGGTACATAGGTCTGGCCATATTGTGTGTCAAAACAGGCAGCTCTTCCCTCCAGTTGGTAAATGGCTGCGGCTGCCCCCACCTCTCCGTAGTGTCCTGACCCAGGACCCTTTTCTCTGAGGACCCTCTCCCACCTCTGCACAACCCAGCCACTAAAGGGTAAACACCCGACACAGCGTGGGTCTCATTGCTGTGGGCCAGCATCTCTTCTGACTGATGGGTACCTGGGCTACAACACCTGTAAAATATCTCAGTGTTACTTCTGCTTACCCTCCTTAAAGCCGTCATCAATCCCAGGCTGCCAAACGTTGTGGGAGGAGGCAGAACCAAGAGCAACTCATGGATTTCCTAACTTTTCCCAGCTTTGATTTGGCTTTCATAGCTAGCTCTTTTTTTGATGGTGGTGCATCTTCTCCCTCCTGGGAATGTCTGTGTTAGACTCTTGATTGCAAGGATCAGCCCACCTCAGTTCATCTCAATATGGCAGAAGATCATTTATGGGCAGTGAGATTCCTACCAGTGATCACAGCCTCTGAGAAAGTCCCCAGGACTACCGACTGCCCTCGGTTCAGCTCTGCCCACATCTTGGGGACTGGAGGGTCAGCAAGTCACCCACTGCAGTCACGGCCTGGAGATCCAGCACATCATGTGCACGCCACCCCACCGCAAACGCTTCTTGGATGTTACTCTGGGTAAAAATGTTAACACAAATCCTTTTAGAACTATCTTAAAAAAAAAAAGTCTCAGGCATAAAAATGCTTGTATTGTAACCAGGTGTTGATTGTGAAGGTACACGGAGTACATTGTGGCAGGATGGCCCCAGAGCTTCAGAAGTTAAAGAACAGACTCCAAAGTCAGATTGCTGGGTTTGAATTCTCCTTTAGCACTTACGACCTGGAGCAAATTGTCCCTTAGCCTTTCTAAGCGTCTGTTCCTCATCTGTAAAATTTGAGTAATGAGAGGACTGGATTAATCTCACAGGGGCTTTGTGAGAGCTAAGTGAGATTTTGCAAGCAAAGCATTGAGAGCAGCGTCCGGCATATAGAGAGAGCTCAATAATAAACGTTATCTGAAGGCAATCTTGTCCTATAAAGAGCCAGACAATAAATATTCCAGGCTTTATGGGTTATGTGGTCTCTGTCACAACTATTGAACGTTGTCTCTCTGACGTGAAGGCAGCCCTAGATAATATTGTAAGGAATGCTAGTGGCTGTGTTGCAATAAAACTTTATTTACAATAACAAATGGCAGGCTAGATGGGCCCACGGGCCATACTTTGTTGATGCTTGTGTTAAAGGAAGATAGGTATCTTGTGGGAAGGCAAGAACAGCTAAATCACCAGGCCTCCTGGACATTAGAATAGAGTTCAGGGGCGCCTGGGTGGCTCAGTTGGTTAAGCGACTGCCTTCGGCTCAGGTCATGATCCTGGAGTCCCGGGATCGAGTCCCGCATCGGGCTCCCTGCTCGGCAGGGGGTCTGCTTCTCCCTCTGACCCTCTTCCCTCTTGTGCTGTCTCTCACTCTCTCTCTCAAATAAATAAAATCTTTAAAAAAAAAAAAAAGCTTTAAAAAAAAAAGAATAGAGTTCAGGAATGGGGAGTCTCTCCAGTTCCTGTGAGTCCCTTCATAATTGTGTGAGCCAATTTCTTAAATAAATCTCTCTCTCTCTCTCTCCATACATATATATATAATCTCCTATTGGTTCTGTCTCTCTGGGGGAACTCTGACTGATACAAGAGTCCTTCCTGAGTCTGTGGCCATATACAGGCTGGAGGCCTTGGATCAGTCAGCACAGTGGTTAGGGATGAGGCGCTGGGTGTCTAGGATCTGCTTCTCTTAGCAAAGGGCTATGGGAGGGAGTCCCTTGGAAGGGCCTGAATTCTGGGGCATGGCCCACCTAGCACGCTGTCTTCCTGTACTGGTTTTTTGGCATCACTCATAGAGCTTTCAGCCAAGCTTCCCAAAGCTCTTGGCATTATATTGGCCCGTAGAGTCCCAATCTAAATATGTACAATATAGAGAGGCAGCCTGGTACAGTGGAAGGTGGATGGGCTCTATAGACAATGACCAAGAGCAATTCACTTAACTTCTATAATCCTAGTGTCTCCTCTGCAAAATGGGGATAATGCTGTTTCCCTGCATGACAGTGGCAAAAATTAAATGAGATGACATGTGTAAAAGTTACTGGCACATGTGAAGTGCTCACCAAGACATTAATTTCTTTCTTTCCTTCTCCTCCCCAACCCCTGCCCTGAATCATAATTCTATCCATGGTATTTCCTTCTGGTGCTGCTGGTAGAGCTGGTAGAACTTTCTGGACCTCCTGTTTTGGTACTGCAGAATATCCAGGTCCCGAGAACAGTAATGGTAGATTGAGCAGCTTTACCTCTTCCTTTGTAGGGTTTCCTGCATTCACGATGCTCCTTGCTTTCCTTAGGATCGCCTCTTCCATCCTTTTGAATATTTTCATTAGCCAACCTACAGCTTTATCTAAAGGACTGGGACTGAGTTCAGCTGTGGGGAGAGAGTGCTCTTTGGTTTTGGAGAGAAGTGGATTCTATGGCAGAGGGAACGACGTGGACTTTGAGCAATCAGAACCCTTGAGAGGTAAGTATAAAGCAATGCTATTTTCTTTTCTTTCTTTCTTTTTTTTTTTTTTAAGATTTATTTATTTATTTTAGAGAGAGAGAGAGAGAGAGTGCATACACACACACACACACACACACACACGTGAGTAGACGGGAGGGGCAGAGGGAGAAAATCTTTAAGCAGACTCCCTGCTCAGCCTGGAGCCCACTGTGGGGCTCATCTCACCACCCAGGAGATCATGACCTGAGCCAAAACCAAGAGTTGGATGCTCAACTGACTGAGTCAACCAGGTGCCCCAGCAATGCTATTTTCATTTTCATTGTCTTTTTCAAATATATTCATGGAGGAAAGTTCTTCCTTCTCATTGGATGGAAACTCATGCCATTTCATTCCTTTTCAGCTCCCTCTTAGATAAGAAAAGTCTTGCAGTCATGCTAAGTTTCAAACACTGTCTCAACCCAGAAATCAGAATGCCCAGGCCCATGCAGTACCAGCTCTACAACTCATCAGTATGGCTACTTGCAGGCAGGAAGCCTGTGGTTGGTGAAGGGGTGGGGACAGTAGGTTTCTTTTTTCCCTCTCAGTTCCTCCTCCTGGGCAGTCATTCTCCTCTAGTTCATTACAACCCTTCCCACACTCATAGGAACTGGAGATCATTTCAGCTTCTTCTTACAGGATGGTTAACCCCTCATGGAGGCCCTTCTTGGACAGTGCCAACCTGACCACAACTCTTGTATCATTGGCTCAAATTCCATTCAGGGGAAACACCCAGGTGTCCCTGCCCAGGCATACACTGGGATTTATAGGTCAGTCTCCAGGCTGCAGAAATAGCTCCTCCCATTCATGATGGGAGAAGCCAGCCAGCCCATCTCTTCCTGCCTTTTAGATTTCCAGCCTGGAATCCATCATGGGTCCACTGTGTCCCTCCAGTTCCAGGGGACATGTGCCAAGCTTTCTGAAGTCCCTTTCATGAGATTTGAGAAGAGAAATAGGCACCTCCCATCTTCCCTCTTGGAAGGGTTGAGGCTTATAGCACATCAATATGTTTTTTCCAAATAAATCTTCTCTATAGATCCTCTCCCTCAATCTCTAAAGGCCAGATCATTTCATGCCCTCAGTGTGAGTGTCAGTGAGAAGTTTGAGTTCGGTAACAAATTTTTGGATCTTACCTTGAAAATTTGCATCTTCTTCTGGCACCACATTAGAATGTTATGTCTATCGTGATGCCTTGGGCAAAACTTTCAATTTAACATCTTGTTATATATACTTTGGCCTTGATGCAATTGCAGGTGAAGATGGGGCAGCCAAGGAACTTCTGATGATCGAAATAGAGATCACTGGGCATCCATGCCCATGTCATGCATTTCTTGTTGTCTTGTTGACAGTCTCTTGGGAACCAGCAGATTTGGTTGGGATCACCAGAGAGTCTTGTGGATGCACTTGGCCAGAGAACACACTGGATACTTCACAGTCTTCCTTTGGAGAGCATTTTCAGAGAGAGCTCAGTGTACTCTTCATTATTTTTTTCTTATTATTGGCTTTTTCGCTTCTCCATAGGAGGACTGATTAAGCCTAGCTCCCCTGGAGTCAAGTGTGGTTGGGTGGTAAAGAACCCCAGGTGTTTGTTGCTTTCCATTCTTGTCTCAGACATTTGGAGGACTCTTACCTCCTGGGGCTGGGGAGGAGAAGGGGAACTGGCTTCCCAGGGCCTCTGTTGGTTTTAGGTGGCAGAAGGGAAAGCAGGCATTGAGAAGAGAAGCAGGAAAGGAGAGGAGAGGTTGCCATTGAGGATTTCACCACCAACGATATCCAAGGTGGGGTGGGGCTGGCCTAGGAAAGATACCCACCCCTTCAGCCTCGATGTACCCATTCACTGTAGCTATGGGCAAATTTTCCATCTGTTTTCCATGTGGGTGTTTCTTCTCTTCTGCAGACTGGTCTGCCACATGGTAAGATCAGAGTCAGCCAGTGCCCTCCATGTCCTGCACCCACACAGCCTCTCCCACAGGTCAATGGGCACAGTAGGCACCAGGTGAATGTTGAGTTGCTGAGGCCTACTGGCTTAGTTTGAAGCAGAAACCAGAGAACTTCATTTACATTTAGTTCCGTTAATGCCACAAGTGCTCATCCAAGGCCTTCTACGTGTCAGCACCACACAGAGGCATTACATAATTATTTTGGTCTGAAGCCAATGGAGAGATGAAATTTAGTTCTCCAGCCAAACCTGGTTTAATATGCTTATTACGAAAAATATATATTGGGGGAGAAAAGGAAAGATACGATGAGAAAAATCACCCATAATGCTACTACCAAGATCATTACTGTCAATATTTTCTTAAGTCTCTCTACTTTCATGCATATTGTTTTAAATAATTGAATTCATTTTTATATTCAATTTTGTTTCCTTCACTTCATTTCCAGTATCATGTAAAACTGGTTCCTAAACATTGTTTTGATTTTTATATAACATTTTTTCCTGTTTCTAAAAATAATGGATACTCATTACAGGAAATTTGGGAAAATGGAAGAATAGAAAGAAGAAGCTAAATAGCATAACACAACTTCCACTCAGACACAGCTACTATATTTCTTTCAAGTCTTTTTTCTATGATTTTATTTGTGCATGTTTTAGAATATTGGCAACTGCATGCTGCTTACAGTTCTTTTAAGTGTTTTTTTTTTTAATTAGTGAAGTAATATGTACACATGATTAAATAAAAATGGCAAGTATAGGAGAATTTAGGATGAAGAGCAGTCCCAATGTTGACCTCCTCCCATCCCTAGTCCTGATCCTCAGAGACAGCTGCTTTGAGCCCTTCTGGTATTTTCTTCTGGTGATTTTGTCAGCCTGTGTCTCCAGTTGACATGGGTCTACCACTATTTCCTGCTTATCAGTGTTAGACATTATCCCCTAGACTTCCTGCTCTCATGATGTGGCTTCTCTGCCCTGTCTCGTCCCCGTCTCCTCCACGGTGATAATTCCCCTACTGGTTACTTTTCACTACAAGCAACAGACCCAAATCTTTTTAATCTTGTTCTATCAACTCCACAGTTATTTTGGCCCTTCATGTTCTATAGGGAGGATAGTAACACTCCCCAGCAGCCCGCCCTTTCTCAGGTCTCCTTCCCAGAGTCCATGGATCAACTGCCTGGTCTGCAGTACTTTAGCTTCTTCATAGTGTTCCACATGCAGCCATTAAGTTTTCCATCTTTCCTAGAGGTTGTTCTGGGAAGCTAAGAATCAGTAAACAATGTTTATGTCATTGTGGCTGTCACTATGGCTCCTGCAGAGCCGAGCGGTACCCCAATGGCGCATTTGCTGTTTGAACGGCTCTGTTTTTGCCTAGGTTTTCCTTGTCCCTTTGCTTTATCTTTATTACATTTTCTATTTTACCCCAACTTTTTCATCCAACCAGGTAAACCAGTAAGTGTGTTGCTTTCCAGAGGCTCGGCTCCCGGATTCTCTGTCTTGCTCTTATCTACACTGCCTATAGATCAATATCTTCTAGGTTTCTGTTTGGTTGCAGTCCATGAAGTAACTTCCAGAAACTTGGTGTGAAGGAGGTAAATTTTTTGAGCCCTTAAATATTCCACTGTAACACTTGACTGGTGCTTTTGTCAGGTCTGGGATTCTAGATTCAGGGCAATTCACTCTCAGAACATTGAAATTATCACCCTCATTGCTTATGAGAAACCTAAGGCCAGCCCGATTCTGATTCCCTTGCAGATGACTTCTTTCTTACACCCTGAACTTTCAGGATTTTATCTTCATCCCTAGGATTCTGAAATTTTCAATCATGTACCAAGTACAGGTGGTTTTCCAGTCATTGTGTTAGGCATTTGATGGTCCTTTTATTCTGGAGGCTCATGTCCTTCAGCTCTGGAAAGTTTTTTTTTTTTTTAGGATTTTATTTATTTATTTGACAGAGACAGAGACAGCGAGAGCAGGAACACAAGCAGGGGGAGTGGGAGAGGGAGAAGCAGGCTTCCCACTGAGCCGGGAGCCCGATGTGGGGCTCGATCCCAGGACCCTGGGATCATGACCTGAGCCGAAGGCAGTCGCTTAACCAACTGAGCCACCCAGGCGCCCTGGAAAGTTTTGTTGTATTATTTCTTTGATAATTTCTTCTCTGTTCTCCCTTGGAACCCTACTATTTGAATATGGAATTTCTGGATTGAGTCTTGATTTCCTTATCTTTTCTGTCCTCTATAATTTTGATTTACTTTCTTGGAGGGGTCCTATAATCTGGGTCTCCTATATCAATACATCTGTGTGTATGTGTGTGTGTGTGTGTGTGTACATGTTTAAGAGTGGAACACACTGGTGTCTTATCACAGGTGGTGTAGGGGGCACTTGTCTGCTTTCTGTGCCACAGCACATCATGGTATGGGAACAGACTGTCCCATCTACAGATATTCAATGAATCCTTCTGCAGTCACTTCCTGGTCTCACTCCTGCCCTGATTCACACGGACATTCTGAGTGCCCAGGCTTCTTTCTTTGGCTGAATCATCCAGTGAATGTGTTCTAGGCTGAGGGACTCATCACTCCACTGGGTCACTTACCACCTGTCCGTCCAATTTCCAACCTGGCCATGCCTTTTGAAGTTGAGACCTCTACTTGTCCTTTTTTTCCTTTACTATCATTTAGTGGGGTCTCAAAGAGAGATGCATGTAGTTAATGTGCTATTTTTTACTGGAAGTCTCTATAACATATTTTTAAAGAAAAAGAACTTTATTGAGATAAAATAAAGTGTACCCCTTTTAGGTGTATAGTTCACGGAGTTTGAACAAACACATCACAGTCAAGATGTAGTACATTTCTATCTTCAAAATGTTCCTTTGTTCCCCTCCTGTCAATCCTTACATCCCCTTCCTCACCCAGCCCCAAGGAACTGCTAGTTTTGCCTGTTCTAGGATTTTATATACATGGAACACACAGTATATGTACTTTGTGTCTGGCTTCTTTTTCCTGGAATAATGTTTTTTGAGATTCTTCCAAATTGTTGTAGAAATCACCAGTTTGTTCTTTTTATTGCTGAGTAATATTCAGTTACTTATAGGAGCCATGGTTTGCTTATTCATTCATCTGTCGGTGAGCATTTGGGTTGTTGCCCATTTTGATGAAGTAATGGTGAGTGTTCATATTCAAATATTTTTTGTGGACATATACTTTTATTTTTCTTGGTTAAATACCTAGGATTGGGGTTGCTGGTTTATGTGGTAAGAGTATGTTTAACTTTATGAGAACCTGCCAAACCATTCTCTAAAGTTGTTGAACTATTCTCAGCTCTCACCAGCAGTAAACAAGAGTTCCGTTTGCTCCAAGTCTTTGCAATACTTGGTATTTATTCTCCCTTTTGATTGTAGACATTCTGGTGAGTGTGCAGTGCTAGCTCATTGGCTTCCTTTGGATTTCTCTGATGACTACTGATGTGGATCATCTTTTCATGTGCTTTGTTCATTTGCATGCTTTTTTTTTTTTTTGTGAAGTGTCTTTAAGTCTTTAGCTCACTCTTTAACTGGGTTATCATCTTATTTTGTTGGAAAGTTGTTTTATATTTTGGAGTCAGGTCTTTGGTCAGGTAGTCCCTATATGTCTTTAAACCCTGTGCTTCCCCCACTTATTATTGTATTATAAGTAGTTCTTCATGTAATTACTTTGTTTGAAAATATGATATTTAAAATTTCTTAATATTCTGCCATGGACATGTACCATTATTTATTTAATAGTTTTTGCTATTGAACATTTTTGTTTCTACTTTTGTTTTGTGATTGCTCTAATAACAGTACAGTGCATGTCCTCTTGCAGAAATCTGGTTTGTTCCTTAAGATAGATTCCTAGAAGCAGAGTAACAAGGGCAAAGGGTCGAACATATTAAGGGCTTTTGATATGTACTGCCAGACGGCTTCCCAAAAAGTTTGTACCAATTTAAAATGTCACCAGTAGAAGATAAAACCCCCACTTCACACCACTGTTGCCAGCTCTGGGTATCCTTATTTGAAAAAAAAAATCTGCTAATTTAATGGGTGGAAATGGGAGCTGGTTTTAAGCAGAATTTCTTAAATTATTAGTGTGGTTGGACACCTTTCCAAGTGTTCAGTAGTCATTTGTTTTTCCTCCTCTGTGAACTGTTTATTCATATCTTTTGTTCTCAGATGAGTTTCTGAGGCACGTTTCCCAGCTCTGCAAAGAAGTTGCAGTGGGCGGAAGTGTTCAGTGTTGGAGGTAGGGTAGGAGAGAATCGGCTGCCAGCTGACTAGGAAGCAGGGTGCTGGCTCGGTGGGGCACCCCGCGATGCCCGGGGACCCTGTGCCCTCTTTTCTTCACACAGGACAACTGGTTCCTGAAAGCTCCCGTTCCTTTCTGTGACTAGCAAGAGGGCAACACTGAGGGGGTCCCACAGAAGGAGGGACAAAAGCTTGCCTTCTGGGAGTTAAATTGCAACTTTGTTGTCTAATGGAGCACAGCAGTGATATGCAAGGTCACCAGACAGGGTCAAAATGGCTCCCAGGCCCACAAGTTTTGATAGTGACCTCAACAAAAGAATTGCCAGACCTAAATAATAAGTTTGTCTCTCAGGAGGGGGGATGGGGTGTAATGCTCAGCAACCAAAATGAATGTGAAAATGCCCCCAGGCCTGTGGGGAAAAAGAACATCACATGAGTTGTAATCCTTAAATTTCACTGGATTTTGCCTCAATCTGGTCACGCAGAATGCCCCCCCAGAATATTTTGAGCCTAAGAGTGCCTCATTCATTCTCCCAATAAGTACTCCAGTATAGAGGTGGGTGTCCTCTGAGGTGTCTCTCATGCGTTCATCAACCATAGTCCTTGCCTTGTCCTTCTGGGAGTCTAAGGACATGTCCCCCACGTGTTCCTGATGACATTTATGGGGGTCTCTGAGAAGCCCCATACATAAGCCCAGGAACAAGTCTTCCCCACATATCTCTGGGAACTCCCAGGGGCTCACAGCTGAGGGTGCCCCCAGTATTGTCGGGGTCCCCAAATAGTGTCTCATACCTGCACCTCAACATGTTCCTCTGCCCAGATATTCAGGGAGAACTCAGGGAGAGTCGTACCAGAGTTCACAAATAAGGCCTCCCCTTTCTATCATAACCATTGCTCCAGCTGGGGGCTCCTCTGGTTCTAGTGCCTCCCACTCATCCGACCAGGCACTGCCAGCTCTTGATGGTGATGATGTCCCCTTCTCACTGAAGCCTTTGGGATGTGATAGCTGCAGAATAATTTGAAGCCAAGTGGGGCAGAATCCATCTTCTTGCTCTGTTAGAGAGGGAGTGGCCAAGCAGGGCTGGCCCTGACTCGGTGTTGTACATGGTGTCAGTCGACAGTTCTTTCTGTTTTTACTGACAGTTCTCCTGTTCTTAATGGGATTCCAATAGGAGTCTTTGTGGGCTGGGCCAGGAGATGCATGTGAATGACAGAATTATCCTTCTGATGACAGAGGCTCTGCTGCTGGGTTAAGTTCCTCACATCTGGCTGCTTCCCCCTCCAGAATGAACCTTTTCCAATCCACAGGCCTCCTTGTAAATGGGTGTACTATTCATATCCTAGTTTAAGGATAAATGGACTTATTATAAGGTATGGGGGTGATGTTACCAAAGGTCAGGAGACCAGCCAGGAGAAACGCCTGACTGTTGGAGCAGAAGCCCACTGCTCGGCCCACCTGCATACATTTCATTATTTCTGAGGCAGGGTCCCAGCAGTAGAATTTCTACCACAGCTTCTTCGACCAAGAACCAAACTGCTCTGTTCTGATCTCGTGGCACATGACTGCCACCTCACATTACTCATTTCCACTTTCTGACTATCTGATGGGTGTGTCTGCTTGGTAGAAAGTAGGTCACATGAGGTCTGGAAATGGATGTGGTTTTCTGTTCTTAGTCTCTATAGTGCAGGAAGGCATGTGAGAAGGGGTTTGGCATGAGTATTGAGGTGAGTCATGGTGGGCTTCTTATGGACACGTCCACCAGCTTACCAGAAATACATAGACATGGCTGACCCTCAGCTTATGTTAGAACCATGCTCAGGGCTGTCATGGCTGCACACAGTCCTTACACTCTGTGGAGGCTGTTGCCTTGGTATGAGGGTTCACTCTCTCCATTCCTGTGGCTATTACATCCCTGTTGGGTAGATGAACTCCTTAGAGTACCTCATTTTGGTATTAAATAGTTAGACAGGGGTGCCTGAGTGCCTCCGTCAGTTAAGCATCTGCCTTTGGCTCAGGTCATGATCCCAGGGTCCCGGGATCGAGTCCCGCATCGGGCTCCCTGCTCAGCGGGGAGCCTGCTTCTCCCTCTCTTCCCTGCTCATGCTCTCTTTTGCTGTTTCTCTCTCTCTCTCAAATAAATAAAATCTTAAAAAAAAAACCCAGACAACATTACTAACTTCTCTTATTCTCATAGGTTGACTAATTGATTCATTCACCAAATATTTACTGAGTGCCTATTATGTGTCATGCACTGTGATAGTATTTGGGATATTATAAAGAATATGATATAGTCTCTTTTCTTAGGGATCTTGCTGAATCACAGGGAAGGGGGACAAGGTGTCAGGTTCTTAGGAGAGAACTGTGAATGTTGGGATAGAGACACGGCCAAGATGTCCTGGTGGGATTGGGGTAGTGGGATGGATGGTTATATTGTTTCAGGACTGAGCACTGCAATGAGTCCCAAAAGTCAGAGAGGATGGAGATTGGAAAGGCTTTCCTGGCCAAAGAGCCACATGTGCAAAGGAAAACTTAGGGAACACAGGACTCATGCAGAAAGGCCAAAGCATAGAGTCTGGGGTGGGGGTGGGGAGAGATAAGGACAGAGGCATCAACAGGGTCAGGTCATGAAGGATCTGAAATTCTGTGATCTGAAATTTAGATTTCATCCTGAAGAGAATTAAGATTTTATTCTGAAGATAGCTTCTGAAGAGTTTTAAACAGTAGAGTAGTGGGCTTAGATTTATGTCTTAGAAAAATAAGACAGCCACGTGGCAACCATGTGGAGTATAGACTGGAGGGGGCCAGGGAGACCTGGTTGAAGACTAGTCCAGATGAGAAATTTTGAGACTTGAACTAGTGCAAGATGGAAGGGGAAGACAGGATAGGTGCGGGAGATGTGTAAAAGTTAGACTGCCCACCCCCCAACACCCAGGACAGGTCTCATCTCTATAGGATGGTGGGAATGACACAAAGGAAGAAGTAGATGTTTTGAGGTGTTACCCTGAATCCCTCAGGACTGAAGGGGGTTACACCCCCAACCCCTGGGAGAATTACCCTCAGCTGAAGACAGTTATCTTGTCCAAGGCCACACCACCTTCATGGACAGCCTACATTCAGTGTTGGATTGACATCAGGGTACAAAATCCACATCCCAGGCCCCTTGTCCTGCCTTGACACAACTCTGAGGGCCATCACAGATTCAGAGCCCCCTTGGGGTTGGCTGAAGCCTTAGCTGACACTTCACTGTAGCTCAACATCTTCTTTTTCCAATCCTGCTTTCCTCCCTTCCTTTCCACAGGTGGACATCCCAACAACACTTTCTAACATATCTCCTTATGCTAATCTTCATCTAAGAGGCTGCTTCATGGGAAACCCAAACCTGCAGTGGATGATGTCCAGCCTCTTGGTTTGTGAGCAGCATGGATGGTGACATCATTCACTGATATGGAGAATACAGAAAGAGGAGGTGGTTTGGGAAGGAGACCATGAGTTCACATTTGGAAAAGTTGAGCTTGAACTTCCTGAGACTTCAGGTAGTGAGACTAAATTTCAAAATCAATGTGTAGGCTGCAAGTGTAAATTTGGGAGTCATTAGTGTTCTGGGGTTAGCTGAGCATCAATCTATCTCACCTTGGGCTTTGGCTTTTGTTATTCCCTTGATGCCTGTGTGGTTAGCTGGTTCCTCCTTGTCATTCAGCCTGTAGCTTCAAATGTCAGCTTTTCCAAAAGGACCTCTTAATCACCCAATCTAAAGTACCACCCACTTCTTTGTTATCACATCAGTCTATTTTACCTTCCTGCGTAGCACTTGGTGCTATCTGACATATTCTTATTTGTATCTCTCTCCTCCCCCAACTGGAATGTAAGTCTCTAAAATGGAGGGTCCTTATGGAAATTGCTCACCTTTCTGTCCCTAGCATCCAGAACAGTGTCTGGCACATGGTAGGTGTTCAATAGACATTGAACAATTGGCTGAATGAATCTGTTCTTTGTCTGCTGTGGACACTTATTAGATGGAGTTTGTTAGACTGAGCAGCCCCAGATATTGTATCAACTAGAATTAAATCTGAAGTCCCCAAACCCTTTGCCTCCAAGTTTCTGGGATTCTCTCAAGCAAAGCCTGCCTGAAATATGGCCATTTATGCTATGTGAATCCAAACCATCCCTTCCTTGGCCACCAGTCATTTCACCTCTTGGATGACGATTCTTTCTCATTTTGTTTTCCCCTACACCACTGGCTTGATTGGTGGTGATTAGCAGAGGGTAGTCCATTTATGTGAAACACCTGCTTCCCACCTGTGTCCCCCATGAGCAGTCAGCTTTGGACCTAGTGCAGGAAGTTGGTGGGTGTCCTTCAGAGCTCAGTGGGCTTCCAGAATTTTCTCCAGGAGTCAGATCCAAACTGGCACCATATGGGTAACCATCTGTATGTCATTTTGCCAGCATTGCATCAAACACATCTGCCAGCTTGTGAAAGAGACCAGGGGAGGGCTGGGGCACCAAGGAGGATTGACAGAAAAACTAGCCCAAGAAGAAGGCTGAGCCAGACAGAGCAGTTTCCACTTTGTGAATCGGGTTGTAATTCAATTGGTCTCCCTTCACTTTTTCGTGAAACCAGCAAACGTCAGCCCAGAAGGTCGTGTTCTTTCATTGCTCCCATCAACCCACTCTGAAGAGAGTAGATAAGTGTGTCAGAAGTTATTTTATCTAATCCAGGGTGAAGAAACACATCCCGGTGCATCAAAGTTCCCATGGTAGATGAACTAGATGATGGAGACTGTGCTTATGCTCCTAGTCCTTGCATTATAGCCAAGTCGTTCATCCAACACCTAGTCAGGCTACGCTATGGGCCAATTACAAATGTTGTTCCTTGGGTCAGTGATAAGACTCACAGAACCACGAGTCAGCACATTTGATTGGATGGACTAGGGGGATTACACCTGTCCAAAGTGCAAGGAAATCTCTGAGGTGAAGCTGAAGGTACTCTATTTGAAAACATTCCCTAGTTCTGCATGTGTGATTCGCACCCAGGGTTCTGCTATCTCAACCCCCAGTTACTCGACAAGCTATTGTCCCATTGGCTCATTGGGGGCTTTGCAACCTCCTCCATTATGTTATTTGTTCTTTCATGAATTCAGCCATTTGATCCTTTTGAAATGCTTTTTAACTGTTACGTGCTGTAACAGGCCTAGGGGATCCAAAGTTGTCTGCAACAGCATCCTTGCCTCGAAGGAGCCCAGATGGGCAGGGGAGATAGACGTACGGGTAATATACTGCACTAAGCCCATAAAAAGGAGGCCCTTATCCCAAACGTGGGGTAAAGACGGATCAGAGGAGGCTTCTGGAGAGCAGTGGAAACTGAGCCAAGCTCCGAAGGAGGAATGGGACTTAGTGAGGAGGGAGGAGGAGGGAGAATATCCCAGGCAGAGGCAGTGGCCTGTGTGAAGCCTGCTGGTGAGAGAAAGCAGAGCTCCCAGCAAGCTGTGAGCGGGCTCTGTCTGGCCACCGTGCAGCGCAAGAAGCCGCGGGGCGGACGAGGCATTGGGACACCGCCTGGAAGCGCAACGAGAGCTCTGAAAGGCTTGATCGGAGGCGGCCGAGGGTCAGACCTGAAATCTGTGGCACGTGATTCCAGCTGAATTGCACACAGACGGCCCGGTTAGGCTGTGGGTTGGGCTGTGGCGGTGGGAAACAACTGGAATGGAGTGGGAAGGAGGAGGGTGGCCAAAGAGATCCAAGGACAGAATTTGTCACTGATTGGTTGTGGAGGGGCTGAAGGAAGGAACAAGACTCCTGCTTTCGGCTCGAGGGAATGGATGGCCGGGGGTGCCAGGAACAATAGCGAGGCACCTCAAGGAGGAGCAGGTGGGAACACCCTTTCCTCTTCTTCAGCCTCAGAAGGAGGCCTGGATCTGCTCAGTGGCTAAGAAGGAAGGAGCTGGGCAAGAGGCTTCATCCACAGGGACTCTGAGGACTCTTCTCTCATTAAGAAGCTGCTCTTAGAAATGAGCCTGCTGTTGAATGCCCTTGGGAAGCCTGAAGGGGATGGGATGGCCACACTGGGCACGGCCACAGACACCGCCCGCACTGGGGTGCAGAATGAGGCCACTGCCTGTGAACTAAAAGGAGGTACTTATGCTCCGGACGTGGACTGGGAGTGTGAGACGGGGACTCACGGCTCGCACTTGCTCACACAGGGCAGGTGGCGTAGGTAGAGGGCAGGGCTTTGGCTGGCACATCCTGCATGCCCTGATCCCTTTCAAGGGCCGGGGGGGGGAGGTGGCTAGTTCTGACTGTGGTTAGCTGGAGACCCGAGTCCTAGCCCCTTGGTCATGTAGGCAGCAGAAGAGCTACTTGAAAGAGATCACAGGCATAGATTATACCAACACAGACCCTGCCTTCTCTGGAAAGCAATTTCAAAACCACTTCATTCTCCACCTGCATTTGGCTAATGGCCTGATTATAGCCACACTAATAACCTTCAAACACTCTCAGGAGCGGCCTTGGCTCTGCAAGTTACCACCTCCCTTCCTCCTTGCCCTATTTCATGCTTCTCTGGGACTGCAGTGACAACAGCTGTTTATTTCTCCCAGGGCCCGAGTTACTTGGAGGAGAGGCAGATGGCTGTGGGCTAATTCCTGAAGTGCACTTCTGGGGACCATCAGCCCCGGCTCCCAGGCTGACAGCCCACACAGGGCTACAGGTCAGAACATGAACGATTGCCATGAATATGGATGCCGAGGATGGAGACTGATTGCTTCTGTCCTGCAGGGCAAAACTGCCGCCCTGGGTGGGGATGACATTTTTGCTGAGATATAGGGTCGGGGGAAGGGTTGTCCCCTGAGTCCCAAGGCAAAATGTTTTAGCATTTAGGATATTGGTCTCTCAGAAAGGTGTTACTGTTAGGAGAGGCAGCTCGGAGAGGGATTTGTGTCTGCCGGACAGTCTTTCTGTTCAATTCCTTCCTCCTGCCCTGACAGCACCCAGCTAGTGATGAGCCTGGATGGTTGGGGTTGTAGGAGGGTTTTTGTGATGGCTAAGAATCTGGACAGGTGAGCAGCAAGTTGTTGTCTTCCATTTCTAAGGACCCAGGTGTCCAGGTTCAGGAGTTGCCTGACAGTGCTCCCCCAGCTTGTTCTTTGTCCCCTCTCTTAGAGTCCAGATCCCACCCAAGCTCCATGGGTCAGCTCATGCCCCACCCACCTGCTCCTTGCACCCATCTCTGATGAGCTCAGTCCACACGGAGCTTTTACTCTCTGAGGGCTACATCCCTGTAGCAGCTGCAGTTGGGCATGTCATTGCAGGGGGCTTGCTGGCTCCTTGCTCTGCATGGGTCTCATCTGGGCCCCGAGACTGTGAGCACTCTGTGGTCAGAGATAGCGCCCCTGACTATACATTTTTGGTCTTGGGCGGCCCTCGGTTAGTGCTGAGCAACCAGCATTCTAAGGGATGAATCTCTAGGACATTGGTGGGGCTGGTCATTGTCACTGGATATCATTATCCTGGGGCCATAGGAAAGCCTACGCAAGAGAGACGCCTCTGAAGATGGGTCCATATGCTTCCCTGTAGTGTCTTTGGGCATTGGGGCAGGACATTTCCTCCACCTCCTGCCCTTCCGTAGCCTCTTAGTAGGTCTGTAGGATGCATTCTGAATTGGGTTTGTTATTTGGATGACTGGCTTCCCACCTGGTGTAGCAGCCAGCCAGAGAGCTGCTCTCTGGCCTAATTTTGATGGTCTGCTAGAGACAGACGGACGGTACACGTGGCACATGGCAGTGATGACCAGGGGCAGTGATTACCTGTTCAGAGGCCCTGTCCACTCGGGGGCTTCTATAATCCTGTGCTTTTGCCCACATCATTTCCTTTCCTGAAAGATCCTCAGCATCCCTTTCATCTGTCCCTTGACAGATGCCTACTTACCCCTTAGCCTTAGTGCAAATATCACCAATCTTCTGCAGTTTCTCCCAACCTCTGGCCCCCAGAATTCCAAAATACTTTATAATTCCTTTCACTTTAGTGCTTTTCACATGAAGCCATATTCATTTATGCACCTATGCTCCAGGCAGACTCCTGGGAACTCTTCAAGGGCACAGACTTGGCCTCGGACACCTTTCCATCCTCGACACTAGCTTGACACCTCATGTAATACACACCATGCGATGGGGCTGAGTGAATTCTGATGGCAACAGGGAGACACGGAGATGTTTTAAGCAGGAAATGGGTATATGTTGATAGCACTGCAGGCTTTTGACCAGAGACAGGGATGGTACTGCAAACAGTCAAGGTCAAGCTCAGCACCTCAGCTAAGGCAGAGGCAGTAAGGATGGAGCAGAGCAGAACGGACAGGATTCGATGTCCAGTGGGGCTGGAGGCTTAAGGAGCGGTAGTCAAGGTTGGCTGCAGGCTGTTGGGCAATGGGGCCGTGGAGTATCACCAAGGGAGGCAGTCATTTGGGAGGAGGGGGAGGACGTGGCTGTGTCCTAGAAGCTCGTGAAGGTCTTCCCAAGCCAAAGAAAAACTTAGAGCATTTGTTTTCCCCAAATAAATAAAATGAAGATCTCTCAAATGAGCAGAATGAAGTTGTAGTGGTTAGAGCAGGTAGATTGGCTATTTGTGTCCTGGGTTGAAGGGAGAAGTACACATGCTCCGAATCAGCGTCCAGGTGTGGGTGTAAGGTGTCGCTAATTTCAACTGCTTGCTGTGAGGGCCAAGGCAGTGCGGAGCGCAAGAGCTCCAACCCCTGGAGGAACAGGACAGGTGTTCATAAAGCCTCTGTACACGCCTTGAAGGTGACACACTCCAACTTCTTCCTCTATTTAAAGTGAGATGTGATTCGGGTTTTGAAAGCAATGTCTATCTATTACCGGGGCTGATGGCCTGGGTTAGAAAGCCACTAATCTGAGCTGTTCCCCTGTCCCTCAGATCTGGAGATAGCAGTTCAGTGACATGAGGAAGTGACTTTCTGCAGTGGGGGCTGTGCTGGGCTTCTTGCAAGGACACTGGGAGACGTAAGTCACCTTTCAGACTTGAGTGGGAAGTGGTGCTTCAGGTTGGCACACGTACCCAGCGCTCTAGTGTCATGGTTCAGACGGGTGTGTGGCATGGAAACACATCTCCTTGGGTGTGTTTTTATTACATTCGTGGCCAAACTAACCCAGCTTTCTTCAATTTATAATGATGTTTCCTGGTGACATTTCAATGATTACCTTGACATGATGAGAAACGGAGCTGTGCTAAATGTGTGTGCTTTTCAGGGGCAGGGTCAAAAGGGGTCAACGATGGAGGTAGGAGAGGTGGGAGAGAGAGGTAAAAGGTAAGTGCTGAGAGCTGGTGAATGCTACAGGAATGTAGAACCCGGGCCATGTTTCTTCGTAGAGAACTCTGTTTCTTCTTTAAGAGATTGTGCTCAGATGTCCAGCATCTAGGCACCGTGGACCACCCTTAACAGATGACATTGCAAATTTTCAATGTATTTGTTCAGAAAAATTTCATAGAGGTATGAATTTCATATGGATATGAATATAGAATTCTGGGCAAGAGAAAATTACTCACAGCTTTGGTACCACCCCTGAGTTAGAGACAGCGTAGGGCTCCGTCGTTGGTATCAATAATGTCCTTGCCTGTTACAGCCCCCACTTTGGGACCATCAGTGCAGGTGTGCATGAAGATGACTTTAATAAACAAAATGGGGTGTTTAGCCTTGTGAGCCTGGGGGGACCCTCTGCCAGCAGCCTGACTCTTCAGATGGCACCAATAGTTCCAGAAAGAAGAGGGAAGAAGTCTCTGCAAAAGAGGGGGGTCAGTGCTGTCACAAAGCCCTTCTACTTATTTCACCTGAAAGGCATACAGAAGGCATCTCAGAGCCTTGGGCTCTCAAACCAGGCCTCAGATAGAGAATTTGTATAAATTAATATTACTAATGAAATTTGCATGATTTTAGAGCTCCTCTGAAGACCACTCATTCTTCCCAAGGGATAGTGGAGCAGGTTAGGAGCACTGAGGGCCTGGAAGAGGGCAGCCTTGGATCCATCATGCTGAGAACCCCAGATTGACAGATTCCTACTCTCCAAGGCTGCATGCATCCTGGGACCACAGCATGGCTCTCGTGACCTCACCGTATCACAAAGCTGTGTCATTATGGATACTCATTTTGATGACATTTCTGCAAATAGTTTTGTTCCAAATAGTTAAAACCAACAAAAGGGTTTATGCTTCAAGGTGTAGAAAACATTCTATGAAATTACAGATTTGTCCCTAACCTGTCTGCTGCTTTAATGGTTCACTAAAGGAATGACCTTAATGTGTTGGAGACCTGGGTCCTTCTGCTATAAATCATCATCTTTTATTTTATTTCTGTTACAGATTCCAGGATGATGCCATTCAATGAAGACTCGGTATGTACTTTTTGGGGAAGAGAACAACAGGATCTCTCTTTGTTCTTGGGAACTCCATACGTGGCAGGCCTGCGTGTGTGGGTGCCCACCTTTATGTGGCCAAAGAGAGACATATCTAAACTGGTTTTATAGGATTTGGAGGAAATGCCCTAAATAGAAAAGCTGGGAGAATAAAATCTGTGAAAAGGAAAGCGAAAAGGTGACAGGAGAGCCACAAACAAAGGAGAATCTTGCCTTAGCCGTGTTCAGTGGAGACTGGAATTTGGTAAGAACCAGTTCACCTCGAGCCCCACAGAAGGGTCTGATGACTAAAAAATTAAAGGAATACTGTCATCAGACTGCTTTCCAGAGAGGTGGTCCCACCAGATGGCCCTTGAAGACCAGGAAGGGGAGCTTCCAGCCATCCTAGACCCCTTCCTACAGAGGAACAGGGCTGATGAGAATGAGGTGTGGGAGCAGAAGTCATCCAGCCTGGGCTTCAGCTCTGTGGAGAGGACCACATGTAGCATCGGCTTCCAAATGGGACTGGCTTTTATTTCTAGAGTGATGGAGGTGGTGAAAGAAGTTTCATCCCAGCTGTACTTCCGAGGGCAATCTGGATGAAGCTGGAGGCACGCATGCCCATCCCCCTCATTACTGTCTTTAGGCCACTGACCAGTGAACTCTGCCCAGGAGCCCTTCTCCATCAGGAGGAACGTTGGCTGGTAGTCTGTCCTACCCTTACCCTCAGTCCCCCATCTATGGACCTCCAGGTCCCCTCTCCATAGTCCCCTAGGATAAGGACTCTAGTCCCCACCTCCTATGCTCTTCCTCCATTCTGCCTCCTGCTGTCATCCCAATGGCCTCCACATCTACTGGGATGACCCTCACCTCCTCCACTTTGGCCTGCCTCCTCCTCTCCAGTTCCACTACCGCCATGGCCACACCCCACATGGCTCCACCTCTGTCTGAAATGCCCTTTCAAACACCACCTCCTATCTTTTCCCCTCCCTCACCGCCTTTATTCTCAGGAAGTCTGCTCCTAGACTGCCAGCTCTGTCCTCATGCCCCTTGGACCAGGTCTTAGGTCTACTGACCCCACAGCCTTCTTCCATCCTGATTTGAGTCTTCTGAAACCTCCTTGACTCATCTCTCCCTGTCCAGCCCCCATATTCATTGAGTTACCATTGAGCTTTATATTCTCCCCCAGCATCTTGTGAGTCTGCCCCCTCTCTCCCCCTCTTCACTGCCAGGCCCTGCCCTGGTTTGAGCCATCATGATGCCTCTCTTTGGTCTGTAGCTCTGACCTTTCTTCTTCCTTCACCCTCATTGCAGGTCTCCATATGCTGGCATGCTCCAGTTATGGGGTCCACTCACTGCTCCCTAAACAGGCCAGAAATTTCATGAAATTTCATTTTCATGCCGCCCTCTTCCTATCTTCCTCCTATGTAGAATTAGTTGCATTTTATGTGAGCTGTGCCCCTCTGCCCTGTGTCCCAGTTGGTTGGTTACATGTCTGTATCTTCTACTAGAAGGTGTGGTCTTTGAGGACAAGGACCACTTTTACTCAACTGTATAAGCTTAGCAGCTAGCAGAACGCCTGTCATATGGCCAATGTCAATAAATATTTATAGACTTAAATGTCCCAGGATGTGCCTTCCATTAGAACTGGCCCCTGGGTTATTTGTCAGCTCGGTTACCAAATCCTGCCTCATTCCCATCTATCTTCTTTGGAGGGATGCACTCCTGCCTTCTGCCAGTTCCTCTTTCCTCTGTGAGGCCAACCGCTTGGTGGTCTTTCCTGTTCTGCCATAGCATGAGGCTGGGTTGTAGGGGGGCTGGGAGGGGCAGCAGGGAACTGGGGAATGGCCCAGAACACTGCGTGAGTGAACTGGCATAAGTTCTGTGGGCTTGCCAGCTGGCACCATGTGGGAGAGCCAAAGGGAAAGTTGGTTTTCTCCAGCCCAAATCTCCGACTCCAGAGTGCAGTCACGAGCCTTAGTGCTAAAGGCTTAGGAGTGAGAAGTATCAAGGTCACCTCTGCTTTATGCCTGACCAGGGAGGAGCCTTGTGGATGTCATGTGTGTGTTCATGTGTGTGGATGTTGCCAGCCACTGAGCATGTCCAGAGAGCTAATAACACGCTTCCACAGTGGAACTAGAGGAAGAGCCACTGATCCAATTTGTAATTTATTGTTCGCTTTCTCTTTGTTTCTGACCTGATGGATTCATCTGCATGCTCAGTGGGTTCATGTTGGCAGAGTCTTGCATGCATACAAGCATTTAACAATAGATTGGCTCATAATCATGTGCGTGTGCATGCGTGTGTGTGCATGTGTGGGTGCGTGCATACATGAAGCATCCTTAAGCCCTAGGTGAGGGACCTTTCTTCCAGAAGGAGAACCCGGGATTGGTTGCTTTGTGAGGGTGACAAGCAGAGAACTAGTGGAGGGGGTTGGAATTGGTTTAAAGCAATTCTGGGTGTAGCCAGACTGCAACACATAGGCCTTTACCCTCCATCTTTGGCTGGAGAAGTAGATAGGAGTTACATGTCTTTTCTGAACTTCAATCAAACCCTCTTCCCATACAGTTCTCAGGCTGAAAGACCCATAGGAAGCATCTAGTCCAGTGGATCACATCTGACTGTTATCAGAATTACCTAAGATTACCTTTTCTTCAGTTTTATTGAGATTTTTAAAAAAATTTTTTTGAGATTTAATTAACATATCACATTGTATTAGTTTTAGGTGTACAACATAATGATTTGGTACATGTATATATTGTGAAATGATCACCACAATAAATTTAGCTACTGTCTTAGCAAATTTCAAATATACAGTGCAGTATTATTAACTATAGTCTCCGTGCTATACAGTAGATTCCCCAGAATTTATTTTTCCTATGCCTGGAAGTTTGTACTTTTTGACCACCTTCATCCATTTCCCCCATCTCGCATCCCTGCCTCTGGCAATCACCAATCTGTTCTCTGTTTCTGTGAGTTTATTTTTTTGTTTTAGATTCTACATATAAGTGAGATCATACAGTATTTGTCCTTTCTGTCGACTTATTCCACTTAGCATACTGTCCTCAAGGTCCATCCATGTTGTCTCAAATGGCAAGATTTTCTTCTTTTTTATGGCTGAATAATATTTTATATATATTTTCTTTATTATATTATTATTTATTTTACATATTCCCTTTCTTTCCACATTTTCTTCATCTGTTCATCCATTAACGGACACATAAGTTGTTTCCATGTTTTGGCTATTGTGAATAATTCTGCAATGAACATGGAGGTGCAGATGTCTCTTCAACACAATGATTTCATTTCCTTTAGATATATACCCAGAAGTGGAATTGCTGGATCATATAGGAGTTCTATTTTCAGTTTCTTGAGGTAGACCTATACTGTTTTTTGTGGTGGTTGCACCAATTTACATTCCCACCAACAGTGCACAAGCGTTCCTTTTTTCTCCACCTCCTCACCAACATTTGTTATCTCTTATCTTTTTGATAATAGCCATTCTAACAGGTGTGAGCCGATATCTTATTATGGTTTTGATTTGCATTTCCCTATGATTAGTGATGTTGAGCACCTTTTCATGTACTTCCTGGCCATTTGTGTATCTTCTTTGGAAAAATGCCTGTTCAGTTCCTCTGTCCATTTTTGAATTGGATTGTTTTTTTGTTATTGAGTTGTACGAGTTCTTTATATATTTTGGATACTAACCTCTTATGGTTTGCAAATATCTTCTCCCATTCAGTAGGTTACCTTTTCATTTTGTTGATGGTTTCCTTTGCTGTGCAAATGGGATTACTTACTAAAAGTGGGGATTCCTGGGGTCCCGCTCAAACCTCCTGATTTGGAACCTCTGGAGGTGGGTCTTGGCATTCTTTATTTTCAACATTTGCCTCAGGTGGCCTGAGGTACCATGAGCTGCCTAAGGACACACAGCTAATGGTGTCAGATCCAAGACTAGAACCAGAGTCTTGTGACTCCATCAAGGGCATTTTCTCTTACAGCTTGAATGTCCCTAGGGCTTAAAGCTTTGGGAAACAAGGCTCATACTGGATGCAGGAGAGTGTGTTGAGTGGATCTCTTATCCAACAGACCACTAACCCACCTAATTTAATTAGTTCCTTATAAGGCGGGGCTCAAGGGCTTGATTTCCTAGAGCAGGCAGAGACCGTTGAAACAGACCACTTGCTCTGGGATGTTATTTGGAACTTTTGGATTTTGAGGTCTCTAACCAAGAGAACCCCAGGTCACCTCTTCCTCGTGGCCTGGGTTTCATGGCTGTACCACTCTACCCTAGATCCCTATGTCCCTGGGGTCTGTTCTCACACTTTGCTTCCAGGTATAGCTTATCACTTCATTATTCTGTGTTAATCTATTTGGAAAAGGACTGAGAAAGTCCCAGAGTTATTGGTAGTGGTCTACAAAGCCCTACTTGCTAACTGAATAAATAAAGATTCACTCTGATATGCACCATTGCTTCCCTTTGCTTCCAAGGGAGTAGCTTCTGGTAGATGAATAATCATGCGTTCTCTTCAGGAGACAGGAGCTCATGGATTTGGGGGGCTTAAAAAGGACTGTTGCCTGAAGAAGTTGTGGCCAACGAGGCTGTGGGGTGACTGGGAATGGGGGGACCTGGACTCCAGGCCCTGCTCCTCTACCTCCTCTCTGCCTTGCCCCTCTGGGCCTGTTTCTTTATGCTTAAAAACAAAACATCAAGGAATGTTCCACTGATATATGCAACAATGGGCATTGTGCTAAGTGAGAGGAGCTAGACTCAAAAGGCCACATACTGTATGATTCCCATTATGTGGTTTTCTGAAAAAGGCAGAACTATGGGGTTAGAAAACAGATTCATGGTTGCCAGGAGCAGGTGAGTGAGGAGAGGGGATTAACTATAAAGAGCCACAAGGGAACTTTTGGGGGTGATAGAATTACTCTCTATCCTGACTTTTGATGGTGGTTAGTTACATCACTGTGTAAGTTGGTCAAAATTTATAATGCTGTATCTAAAAAGAGTGAATTTCACTGTAGGTAAATTATACTTCAATAAACACAAAAATGCAGGGCACCTGGGTGGCTCAGTCGGTTAAGCGTCTGCCTTTGGCTCAGGTGACCCTGGGATCAAGCCCCGCACTGGGCTTCCTGCTCAGTGGAGAGTCTGCTCCTTCTCCCTCTGTTCCTTCCCCGCTCCCCACTTGCACTCTCCCGTGCTGTCTCTCTCTCAAATAAATAAAAATTTAAAAACAACCCCACAAAAATGTGAACCACACGCACATGCGCCCCCCCCCCCCCCCCCATTCACTATGTAACTTGAAATTCTCTAAGTGCCAGGGTCTCACAGGTTCTCCACCGAAGGTACACTCACGGGCAGGGCAGTCTGGGACAGGGCAGCAGGAAGAGATGCCCTGGGCCTCATCTCATTTTAAAATTTCCTTTCCCTGGGGCGCCTGGGTGGCTCAGTCGTTAAGCGTCTGCCTTCGGCTCAGGTCATGATCCCAGGGTCCTGGGATCCAGCCCCACATCGGGCTCTCTGCTCAGTGGGAAGCCTGCTTCTCCCTCTCCCACTCCCCCTGCTTGTGTTCCCTCTCTCTCTCTGTCAAATGAATAAATAAAATCTTAAAAAAAAAAATTTCCTTTCCCTGATGATTCTTATTCTTCCACAACTCAAAACAGCCTTTCTGTGATGTAATGGGCAAAGGAGGAAAAACAGGCTTCATTCGTTTGGCCAGTTTTGGAACAAGGCCAGTCCCTCCACCGACATACATGTGTCTGTGTGCATGCCGAACATTCTCAGAGGACAGACCTTGCCCAGACGCGTGTCCTAGGTCTGAGGTCTGAATCATTGGCCTGAAATGGAATATATCTGAACAAGATCAGAATCTAAATCCCAACGAAACAGCCATGGAGGCCTGTCAGGTGGGTGGGAATCTAGACTGAGAAAGTGGGCTTCTGCTTCCATTTTCCATCCAGGGTCTGAGGGAGGAGCCCCCCAGCCCTCTGCTCTGCTACTTACTGAGGCCTAACGTGGGATCGCTGAGACCATCCAAGTGACACACAGCGAGAGAAGCAGGTCCCAGCTAGGAAGCGGAGAGCAAGGGGCTGGACACGGGCAGGGCTGCATGGCTACACAGGCCAATAAGCCACAGCCTCCCCGCCGGCAGGAAGAGCCAACCGTCCGTCTGTCCATCTGTCTGGGTCCAGGCTGTGGGGAAAGCAAACGTGCTCCACCTTCACCACCTCTCAGCGCCTCTCTCAGATGCAGCAATAGCTCATACCAGCTCCCGTTTCATGGGCATGTACTATGTGCCAGGCACATCTCATTCACGACAACCATTAAATTATAAAATTATTTTTTTAAAAAAGATCTTATTTGTCAGAGAGAGAGAGAGAGAGAGAGCACAAGCAGAGGGAGAGGGAGAAGCAGGCTCCCTGTTGTGCAAGGAGCCTGACGCGGGACTCGATCTCAGGACCCTAGGACCATGACCTGAGCTGAAGGCAGACGCTCAACCGACTGAGCCACCGAGCCATCCAGGCACCCTAAGATTTTAAAATTCTTATCCCTGTTTTACAAAAAGGGAACTAACACTTAAAGCGAGGATGTGTGGCTCAGCCTCTGCAATCAGGGGCTGTTTCTCTCTTTTGTCAGCTGAAATAAGCCCGACCTGACCAGGCTAGCTCCAGGGTCCTGGGGGGACAGAGTCCACAGTTTAAGGGAGAAGGAGCATAACAGAGAACTCTGTTCCTGATGGAGCTCGTGCCAAGCTACATGCCCCACCCTGAGCCCCTTTAGAACAAGCCAACCCCTGTAGCTTCTCCTTGGCCAGGGAGCCCTGCCCCTTGGTGTACGGGGTCAGGGACAGACCCTGTGATCCCACAGCGGGTGCTGAAGGGCTGGGTATAGGGAAAGGGGTCCAGCTGCATGCACTGGAAGTCCCAGTAAGGGAAGCCAGGATATCAGACCACGTGGGGACTTCTGCTCAGGAAGGCAGACTGAGGGAAAGCATGCCATCAGAACTCTGTGGCCCAGTGGGGGGCATGACCCTCAGAGGGCCTCCTGGTTGCTTCTCCAAGCCACAGAGTTTGGAGGCTGCCGCATCCCAGAAAAGGTCCTAGGAGATGGCTTGTTGATCCCCTGGAAGCTGGGACTAATGAGCAATTGGAAGCTGGCACCAAGGGAAGGGATAACCTCAATGCCCTTTGCATCAGAAGTCCCCAAAGAGGGGTGGGGAAGAGAGGATTGCAGGGTGGATCACAGACATTCCTAGGTAGGCATAGCTCTTCGTGTTATAACTGGCAGCCCCAATCCCCTCCTCCACCCTGGACCTGAGCAGATCAGGATACCTAGACGGTGATCACTTGTTAATGGAAGATTCTGGAAATAAGCCAGATGGCTCTGCTGGGTTCTGGGAGGAGTTCTGGGTTCCCTGGAGGTGGTGGCCTTGATCCGGGAGGACAGGGAAGCAAGGCTTTCTCGTGGTGGGCCAAGACCTGACAGCGGGATACACTACAGCCTTGACAATTCAGGTGCTGGGGCTGGTGTGGATTTGGTCTTGACTGTATGGGGCAGGAAGTCCCGCTCTGGGAGGTGGCCCAGGGGTTGGGAGACGAGTTGGTTCCCATGCAGGTGTGACTGAGGACCCATTCCCATGGCTCTAAGATCACTCCTGTTTTCAGAAGCAAATTTTCTGCCACCGAAGCGAGCTGCTAGGTACCAGGCTTGTTGTTAACGGGGAGATTGCAGCAGTGTGTGGCCCCTTTTTCTCTCATTCTTGTCCTCCTCCTGTCAACCTGACTTCCAGGCTCTCAGAACCCTGCTGCTTCAGTATTAGTGGGAGATGGGATTGTCGCTTAGGAAACCGAGGCTCCCTATAAGGAGCATCATCTGTATGCAGCAGGCTTCAATCTTGGGACTTTATTTAAGGGCATCAGAGTGGTGTCTGGCCACTGCTGGTGTTCATCAGGCCACTGGATTTTGTGGTTGAGCACAAACAAGGGGGCATAGGGGCCATGCAGCCAAAGAGAACTTGGCAGAGTCTGGGGCTCTAGCCTTCCGGTGACACCATTGTCCCAACCTGCCAGGATGAGTCCCACACCCCAGAGATCTGGCTTTCCTGAGCTTTCTGCTAGGGAGAGAGGGGGAAACAGTGTGTGTGTGTGTGTGTGTGTGTGTGTGTGTGTGTGAGATTAATGGGGATGGTGGGGAGTGGAGAAGGAAGAGAGGTGGTACATTTTTTTTTCTAGCAGTAAATCCTGCCCAATAACCCCCAAACCAAGGAGCCACACAGAGTTAGCTGGATTAGAGTGGGTTCAAGTCATTTATTTTTAGACTGTACCAGCATGTTTGGTTCTGGGGTCCCAATCCCCAAATTCCAGAAAAATAAACTAATGAGAACCACATGCACTATGAGAAGGCCATTCCGACGTGTCTGTGTTCATGCTGTGAGTGAGCATAGTATATAGACCAGGAGCCCTCCCTGGGCAGGTGACAGCAGCTGGCTCTGAGCCCTCCTTGGGACTGGGGAGAGGGCCAAGACTGGATCATTTGGACCCCGTCCCTTTAAGGCCCAAGCCCCTTATTGCTACATTTGCTACTTTGCTACTGGATGGCCCCTGGGTCGTGCCCAGGGGAGGCCTTATCACTGGGTGGTACTAATGAGGAGGCTGCTGGCATTTGTCCTTGCCATCATGACCATAGCACAGAACTCTTTTCAGAGGGTCCCGGGGTGCGTTATGGGGGATTCATTTGATCACTACTCAACTATGCCACAGAGGGTCCTTGCTACATACTCAGCTTGACCAGCCCTGCTGGAGGCCCGTGGCCCATTATCTCCCCCCGACCCCAGAGCTTTCCAGCTCCTGGACCTTGCTGGAACACCTCCCTCCGACATATTCTGCAAGGTCTGAAGACCAACAGCCTGCTATCCTTTCCAGCGTGGGGCAAGGCTTCTTAGTGGTGGCTTCTGAAGCCCATGCATTCGGAGCACAATGGGAAGGGTGCGTTTTAGGAGGAACATCAACTTCCACCAATAGCCAAAAGGCCGGCTGGGTGGCAGCCTCCTGGTTCAGTGTCCTGTTGGTGAGGTAGTTTGAACACACCAGCAATCCTGCCAGGAGAAGCACGCCTGGAGCACGTCCCCACACGTCCGCTGGTCTCAGCAACAACTCAGAGTGGTGAGCGGGACCCTGGGGGATTGGCCTGGACCTGACCCCTCGGCCTCGGTGGGCCAGGGGTACCGCTCACCTGACTGCCCTGGGGGACAGCCACACCTGACAGTAGAACAAAGCATCACTTTCTGGAAGGGAAGGAGCCCTCTCCCCAGCGGAATTGTTCCTGCTGCTTGGGCTGAGCCCTCTGGCTGTTGCCGAGCGCCTGCACTTGCCAGCCTCCAAGTTTTCTTCTTCCCATGAGGCAAAGGTGATCCCAGTCCGATGTCCGGTGCCTGGCACCCGTGCATCTGACTTGCTGGCGGGGTGGTTGCTTCTGTGGCTGCCCTGAAGCTTTGGCTGTGGGGCTGCCAGCATGATCTGTGTCCTGGGAGCTCTCAACGGGAAGAGTCCCAGATCCAGAGACTGTGCCGGTCAGGGGAGCTAAGGAAGCTTCCGGAAGCAGGGGGACCTGCTTTGCTATGGAACTGCCTTCGAAAGTCTAATCCGGTTTGAAGTTTTGGCTGTGTAAGACCAGGCCAACGGGGAACTGGCCCAGATCATATTTTCCAAGTGTGCTTGCATTCTAAGGTCTGCACAGTAGACTGACCTTGGACTGGCCAACTGGGCAGAGCAACCCCACCCCCCACCCCCTGCGTTGCTTGGCTTAATCTACCAGGGAGGATGTGGTGGTCACAAGACCGAGCATGCCTGCTTGGGAGATGGGGTGACGGGGTTTATTGCTCTGGGTCTGAATGCAACCGGAGCACCCTTACCTCTACTGAGCCTGCTGGCCCGCCCTTCCCTCTGGATGTCCCCAGGGGTGTTTGGAAACCTTCAGCCTGCACCATCTCAGGGGTACAGTCCACTTGGCTCTGAGTGGGCCTTCTGAGGACCTCCAGGGCTGGCCACGTGTCAGCCAGTATCGCTCGGGAGCAGAGGCCAGGAGGACTGGGTAAGCCAGCCCTGCCCTGTCCACAGCCCATGGGGAAGGGCAGGAGGCAGCCAGGCCTTTGCCCTGGGTAGCTGAGGGCACCAAGGCACCTACTCTTCTCGAACTTCCTCTGTCCACATACCCTGTGCCTCAATGTCAACACAGCTTGTGGACCCTTGACAGAGAGGAGCTTCTTTGGGGCGATGTTGGTTGCAGAAAAGCTTGGGCTGCATTTTGGTTCTGAGAAAGGAGCCCTGTGTGAAAAAGCAAGGAGATAAAAACGGGTGGGACAAGGAGAGGAGTCCAAAGACCCCATAACATGGAATAGGGCTTCCTCTCATTCACTTACTCATCAAGTAGTTACCGAGTATCTACAAGGGCCAGGACCCATGCTGAGGTTGTGTGGAACCAGGGTGTGGGAGTGCCTGATGGGAATCTGGGTCTATATTGCCACCACTGGAGACAACCTGAGGACCCAACACATGTCATCTACTAGCTACTGTACCTGGTAGAGAGAGCAGCTACTGCCAGTGGGGGAAACTGAGGCATAGTGGTCAAGAACCCACAAGGGTGCCACCCTAGCCAAGTCTCCTAATGCCCACAGTGGCCCTGCTGTGAAGGATGGAAGGCTGGTGCCGTGGGGACAGGGCCCCGTGGAATCAGACATACAATGGCATAGACATGGGGCTGCAAGGATGGTCACGGAAGCACCCAGGAGGCAGGGTCTGCAAACAAGCTTATGAGCCTTTGGTCACCAGCTGGTGAATTTGCCTACATGAGTAAAGAAATACCAGTGATCACTTTTTTTTTGCTTCTATGTTTGCTGTTTATACACTCCCCAGGGAAAATTTTCACCTATGGCCAAAAATAGATCGAAGGAGGCTAGTTCTAGCAGGTGGAGTGAGCGTCCGAATTCAAAAACATGTTGCTTAATACCACTCTGTCTGAGGGCTCACGGGCGTCACAATGGTGACAGTGACAATGAGGAGAGTAATAGCTACCATTTGCTGAGCACCTACTACGCGCCAGGCACCTGATTCAGTGCTTTACATATATTACCTCCCGGCCGATTGGCAGATAGTCATTTTGACATACACACGAAGGGAGCACAAGTGGGTTTTTTGCAGGTTTTTGCAGGTTTTGCTTTGTGTCTGCTTTTTCCCTTGGGGACCACCTCTGTTTCGCGGTGCCTTTGTTGGGCTGTCCGAGAAGCATCTGGCTCTGGCCTAGGCCCTCTGTTGCAGCTTCAGCCGCAACTCCAGACACAACTGAGACCTGGCCCAGCCAGGGGCCCGTCAGGATGCCACAGGGTGGGCCCCAGCTGCCAGCTGGACGACCCAGCCACCTCCCCCCACCCCGGGGCCGGGAACTCTCCCAGCTTCCACCGGGGCTGCCGGAGGGGAGGATCCCAGGGGCCCCTGAGTTCATGGCCATGTTTATTTTGAGTAAAACACGAGGGAACAAGCCAAGGAGAAGGGGGCAGAAACAGAATGAGTTAGGAAGTAATAAATGTTTTAAAAGATGGTCAGAACCTCCACGGCTGTCAAGCTACAAGCTCTTTCAGGGGCGCCGGTGCTTCCTCTGGTGTGGGACCCTTGAGGCATGTGACAGGACCAGAGGGCAGCCCTGCGCCCGTGGGGACCTCTTGGAAAGCCGGCCTCCGGGGCGGGGGGCGCTGGCAGAACTGAGGCAATCCGCGCGGTTGCTCAGCACGGTCGCCACGACGCGGACGTGTGGCGCGGGGGGCCTTACACAGACTCGGGGCGAGGCAGGGGGCCGTCGGGACACAGTGGCCGTCACTACGGGGGGGTGGCGGTGGGTGCCCCAGAGCCGGAGGGGGGGCGGGGCGTAACACTGGATGTGCTCGGGGCCAGCCGGTCCCTCTCGCGTGTGCCGGGAGGCGTGATCCCCCAGACAGAGGGAAGAGTGGCGGGACCAAGATTAGAATCTCAAGTGACAGTCACGACAGGAGCCCCACGAGGTGGTGTGCCCCGAGCGAGTTAGGGCCCGGGACCTCCTCGAGAACGGGCTGTCGGCGCACAACTGTACAAGGAAGAGAGGGCTGTAAACAGGGCCGACGCCGGGCTCTGTGGACTTGTTCTCTCTGGTGTCCCCGGTCACCCACCGGGGCTCCCCTCTGCTGCCCGTCCTCGCCCTCACTCCTTCTCTTTCACAGTGACCAGGTCTCCCCGCAGGGAGACTCTGTCCGCGGAGGTGGAGCGCCGCCGCCTGCCCGTGGGGTCGTCGGGCCCGGGCCCTGCGGTGGGAACCGTCAGGAGGACTGCATCAGGCCGGTGAGGCGCTTGCCCGCCAGCGACTTTCCCTGCAGAGACAGGCGACAGAGTTGGCACGCACAGGCGCGCACGCCCACGCACGCCGCGCGCGCGCACGCACACCATGCACACGCACGCACGCGCGCGCGCGCGCACACACAGGGACAGAGACCGAGACAGAGAGCCAGACAGGCGAATTAATTGCTGCACGAGCCCCGAAGGCCAAACGACTTAGCTCACGGACCCTGCTGATCTCTGGGTTCGGGCCCTTGACTGCAGACAGTTGGAACAACCAGGGCTCTGGGGCACGGGGTGGGGAGTGAACGTGTGTTGCTGGTCTTTTTTTGGGGTGTGGGAATTTTACTTACCCCAAAACGAGGCATTTTCACTTTTAGGTAGAGTATCTCTTAATGCTTGTGGGCTGCCCCTGAACTTGATTTCGTTCAAGCCAGGAAGGAAAAGGTGGACTGAGGAGTAGTAAGATCAGGGAGAGTGGGTTGACCCACACAGGTGATGGTTAAGGATTTGGGTGACTAGAAGCTAATGAATGAACTAGTCTTAAGAATGCAGGAGATGTGGGAATGCAGAAGAGTGCAGAAGACCTAGGATCCTGTCTGAAAGGCAGGATTGAGCCCTCCCCGGGAGAGACACACAGGCTTGGCGACCTCTTGATGACAAGTTCTGGGACTGTGGAAATATAGGGGCCTGTGCCAAGGCTGGGAGCCTGGGCTGGCGAACAGGTACCACCACAGGCCCCAGGGCAACACGCTCCTGCCGTGTCCTGTGTTCCTGGCTCCCTGTGTGTGGTACCCAGGGGCTGAGTTTGATGACTCCACATCGGGACATCTACAAGCCCTTCACTTGCCATGTAGCAGTTCTTGAAAATGAAAAAACTTAACTGGACCGTGAGGCCTGGTGCATGAGGCACTGAGATCTTGAGAGAGGCCAGCGACTCCTGTGCCTGGGAGGAGGTGGCCGAGGAGCCTCTGATGTGGGATTGGGTACCATGAGGATGGATGAGGAGGATGACTGAGTCTCCGTCGTTCTGCTTATTTCCCTTGACGCAGCCCGTGCCCATTCCCTGCTCACCCTCTGAAGAAATCCAGAACATCGGACAGGGGTCTAGAGGAGATTGTGGCTGGACCCGAGCAGACTGATCACTGTGTCTGAGAAAATACTCAAAACCCATGCTATTATTGACAGCCGGTCAGCTAAACCATCGCCATCTGCAAAGGGGAGCACGTGGTCCTCATCAGCATGGGCTGTGGTGTTTGGTAGTGAGGGACTGCAAGGGCCAGCGGCCCCTCATGTTCATTTCCAAGTGGGGTGTGAGGGCTCATCTTGTTTACTGGGCTTGGCTGAGTGCAAGCTGGATGTAATTAAAAAAAATTGATCAGGTTTGTGAAGCCTGGTAGAGTACTCAATAAACCGGCTGATTGATGAATTGATGGATAATGGGTATATCTAGTAAATGAACAAGGGCTGTGAGTTTGCTGGATGCAAGACAATGTGTCATCTGGCTTAACTCTCCATAGAGGGATGTGCCAGCTTGACTTTGAGAATTCCAGTGGCATACACGGGAGCTTGTCCAGAAATGGAACTGCCCTCGGGAGCTTTGGAAAGTCTGCATCGACATCCCCTTGCTCTTTTTCCCCTTTTATTTCACCCCTCATTTTCACTAGTGAGACAAAACTTCATTTTTTTCTCCCCTATTTTAAACACACATGCATGCACACACACACACAATCTCCCCAATAGCAACCTTATCTGGATCTTCAAATACACTAAACTTAGCCTGCAGCAGTCTACATTTATACAAGGGTAAGGATTTTTTAATCAGAATTTTTTAATCCTAGAGGGTTCCAGTGCCAGTCTTTGCAAATCACTAAAAGCAGGGTGGCTATTCCCCTGTGTAGAGTGGGTTAGGTGGGACAAGAGCTCACAGCTGGCAGAGGCTGCCCTTCAAGGACTTGCTCCAGCCCTGGATTCTAAGGCACACACATGGCTGGTGCTCTCCTTGACTGCCCTTTCTTAGATGGAGCTCGAGGCATTTGTCATCTTGTTGGTTCACCTGGGACTGTGCCTTCTTGATGCAAGCCTGAAGGCAGCAAGTGTGGGGACGTGTGTGGGGTCCTCTCGGGGGAAATGTGGAGCTGATGAGTCTAGGGGCCTCCTGGTCTGAGCGTTCTAACAAACCTCCCCCAGCCCCTTCACCCATGTCCATCCCTGCTGATGTGAAAGGCACTGCGGGATTTTGCTTGCCTCCCGGTGCCCCTTATTGCTGCAGGAACCACACCCCAAATACTGGCTCCTCCCCTTCTCCTTCTGTCCCTTTTCCACCAGGGCAACAAATCACATTTGTGTCACCAAATATATATGTTTTGGCTTTGCCATACATGGTATTCGGGCTCGGATTGAGCTGGCGGATGTGGGAAAAAAAAAATCAGTAAAGCTCCTGAATAACAGTCTATTGCTAGCGTGTATGTTAAGAGCCCAGAAACAAAGAAGGTGAGATTTACCAGGCATCCAAACCCTCATTATGGCTTCTTCCTCATTAGTGAGGTCATTTTGGCTGGAGAGGGGGCTGTAGGTTGAAGATTCTATATCTGGATTATTATGGGACTATCTGTTTGAGGTGCCTTTGGCCCCGAGGTCCTCCACCCTCCACCCTTCCCTGTTCTGTAGAAGGGGCTGGGCTGGGCTTGGAGGCACTAATTAATCTCTTCCTGCTTGAGTCCTGGAGCTCAGCCTCACAGCTCTGACTCCAAGGCCCTGTGGCCGGCCGTCAAAGCCTGCCCCTCCCCTTGCCCCCAGCTGCTTCCATTTCTCAAGACTTCAGAGGCCAGCCTAGAGAACTTGCCCTGAGATTGTTCCCAGCCTCTCAGCAATCCAGGTGGTGTTCCTTGGCATTTTTGTCTCCCTCCCCCCACCCCTGCACACACACACATTTTTCAAATGCCAGTTCTGCTGCTAAAGGAGGTCGTGAGGTTTCAGGTCCGCTCAGGGGGCAGCTCAGTCCAACTGCAATCTGTCCGCTACTCAGTGACCTCCTGGGTGGGGCTGGAAGGTGGTTATTCATGCAGGACGCAGGCATGGCTAGATGCCTGGCCTCGGGCTTTGGGGAAGAAAGCCTGCAATCACACTGGCTCAGCAGCTGCCTCTCTTCTGAAGAGCTGAGGCTCCTGTAATTTTCAGGGATCAAAGTGAAATCTGACAGCAGAGGCTACCTGTGTTCAGAGATGAGCTGCCCCCAGGTCTATGCTGCTAGGGGCTTGCTGGGAGCCCCTGAGCTACCTGCTCTGTCCAGAGAGAAGAGAGCTCCTGCCCTGCACGCTCTCAGGCTCTTTTCCTCCCTCTTCTTCACCCCCTTCCCTGCCTCAATCGGACGATCCTGTAGGAAACACTTAGGAAGGGGAGTGTGGTAATTCTATTTCCACCCGGCATCTTGCATAGTGACGGGGGAAGCCATTTTTTCAGGGTGTGAATGTGTGATGTTCCCCAGTGTAGGTCAGTTGGGAATGGATCATGGTGCCAGGAAGGGCAGCCAGCTCAGCCCGAGGCCTTGTCGTAGCTGAGCGTAGCAGCTGAAGGTGGTTGAAAATGCTATTAGCAGGCAGCCTTTGTCCAAGTGAAAAAATACACAGTGATTAAGAACTGAACTGCAGAAGGTACATTCCAGAGACACCAAAGCTTTGCATACAGACAAAGTGCTTTTCACCTTTGAGACATTTGGCAAAGTTAACCCAAGAGGATCAGGATCCTTCAGTTTCATGGACTGGGTTCACAAACGTCCACCCTCCACCCTGACTAATCATTTCAGCTCTGTGGCCATCTTGATGGCTAGAAGCCTGGAAGAAGGTGGTCATGGAATCCTTCATTTCTAAAAGGAAATGCACAAAAGGAATGTCTCCCTTTCGTGCCGTGCTTTAAGAAAAATCAACATGCTGCTTGACATGCTGTGGCTCTGTGCATTGCACTTCCAGATATTAATCAACAAAGCATGCACGATCCATGTTACCAAGAGCTTTTGCCACTTACTTACCTGGGACACTGATGCTACACTCTTTGGCTGGGAGGAGGGCTGTGGCTCAGAGAGTAACCCTGGGGGTTAGGTGGCATATTGGGGACAGCAGAGCCAAGCACTAGGGACTCAGGCAGGACCCTTCTCAATGCTAAGGGAGTAAAGACATCTGAGCTGCTAATGAGACTCTCAAGCTGACTTGCCCAGATGACCAAAGACCAAAGTTATAGATCTCAGGTCCACCCAATCTAAATCCATGTTACTATGGGGCTAGGAATCAACTGTAGTTGCCTCTGGAGGAGAAAGATTGAATTGATTGGAAAGCGGCATGAGGGAACTTTCCAGGATCATGGGGTGTAGGTGACAGTGGTGCATAGATTTGTTAAATTCACTGAACCACACACTTCAGATCTGTTCATTTTGCTATCTGTAATTACCCTCAAAAGAAAATAAATATTGGGAAACAAAATCCAGCTATCACATCTCTGCTTTGAAATTTCCCACTCCTTATTCTTTTTCAGTTGCAGGTCCCGTGACTTTGCCTTTTGGCTCAATCCGGGGCTTCCTACTCCAGTGTAGGAGAAACCCGGTTCCTCTGTGAGAAGAACTGGAACTTGCAACAGGACCAATCTGGAACATTGTGTCTAGTGCCTTGATCCAAACTGATCACCTTGTTGTGATACAGGCATTTTTCATCCTTGCTAATGAAAATAGGGTTTTGCTGAATGGGCCTCACCAAATGACCTCAGTAGGCAGGAAATGGGAGGCTCCAGAGATGAGCTGTTCTCTCAAGGAGACTGAAGGTTACCCATGAGTAAATATGATGCTCGGGTTCATAAATGATGAGTGAGCATGTGATAGCAGGCCTGGGGGGGCCTTGCTGAGGGAAGCAGTCAGGAGCCTGAGAGCCAGGTAGGGAGGTAAGGGTTCTGGCTTGGGTTTGGCAGAAGGGGAGAAGTCAAGAACTTGCCTGAGTTCATCGGGTGACTTCCCTGGAGGTTGGTGCCCCCTGGCGCCCCTTCTCCACTGAGCAAAACAAAAGGAATGATTTCAAAAGGGTGTATAAGGAATTCTGTGACATATCCTTTCTTGATGGTGTTTCAAGCTGGGGAGAGAGAGCCACTTGCTAGGGGTAGTGTAGGGGTTTTCGAAGTTGGCAGAGGACTGGGAGGAAAATCCATACTTAATACAGAAGAGTTTCAAAAAACTTCTCAACTCTCCATCTCTCATCAACTCGCCCTCTTTTGAACTTCATGGCAAGGTGGGGCAAGATGAAAGGGGGAAACCTGGTCTTGGGACTAGCCAAAGATCACACACTGCTAATCCACAGCAGGGCTAGGCCAGAGCCGCACGGGGGGACGAGGATGCTTCTGCCTTCCTCAGTCCTCAGTAGTAGGGGGCTGGAGCCTGTGACAAGATCCATTCCTGGGGTCTGTATTACTCCTGGCTCCTTGCAAAGCTTTCTGATCTCTCTCAGGAGCTGAAGGGCATTTTATTTGGCTTTAAAATATTCTATTTGACTTTTAAAAATAAGATACCACAAACATAAAACAACGCTCAAATAAAAAAAATCAAGAAATAGGTGAAACTTGAATTAATAAAAAAAAGTTCACTGGCTGAAGAATTAATATTCATTCTTGTATATTTAAACCTGTTAAAAAGTAAGGAATATGATCATAATAAAAATAACGGATTCTTTTGAAACAGGTCACTATCTTACAGTGGTATAAACAACCGGATTTTGCCATGTAAATTGTGGGTCTATGGAATCTACCTGTAAGTCATATCTTCTGAAAGCAATTCCCATAAATGGTTACTGGGACTGTTAGCAGTTTCAGAAACCTTACTCTAGCCTATATTGGCAGCTACCAGTGCTTTTTTTTCCTTAAAAAAAATTTTTTTAAAAAAATTTAATTTAGAAAAGGTAAGTCGCCAGCGCTCCTAACTGTCCTAAATGTGAAAGAACCAACCTATCCCATGATCTATCTCCTAGGGACTTTCTCTTTGAATTTCTCACCCCTGCTCAATGGGCTGGCATCAATATCCCAGGTACACTCCCTTCTCAAGGGCCTTCCTCTTCAATTAGCACAGACCTTGATGGTGAGTGGGTGGGGATGGGCCCGTTACCGGGGGTACGGGTTAGCTACCGAGGACTGTAACTAACAGCCACCTGTCGACTGAACATCGAACCACTCTTGTGTGTCAAACACACCAGGCATTGTACAGACACTCGTGTTAATGTCCACACCCTCCTTGCCAGTTTAAAGCCTTAGGACATCTTAGGTTAAAGTCTTAGGATATATTGTGTCAGGATCGATGAAGAAACAGGCTCATATAGCGCTCGAGCCCCTTGCCTGAGAGCATACAGCTAGTCAGTGGCAGAGCGAAGCGGGTCAGCCTTCATGAGCCACACGCTTTCTACTTTGTATGTGGCCATCCCTCTCAAGGAAGGAGGCAGATGGAAATGCTCAGAGACTAATGACTCCTCCTCGCCCATCTCCACCAGGCAATCTCTTTGGGCAGCCCAGGGAGATCTTCTCAACCTTACTGAGAAAGAAGGTTCCACCCCTGGACATGCCTGAGACCATCTCAAGCATTTCTGCTCTGCCTTGAGGTTCTTCCCCTCTTCACATTTGGTTCTCCTGAGAGAGAAGGCGCCACCTTCTGGCTGGCAAGCCTGGCCAAGTGAGACTGGCTACTGCACCGAGCCAGGGCACCCGTCACCGCTGCTTGGGGCATGTGGCTTTAAGGTGCACCTGCTGGATGGGCCAGGTGAAGCTACCACTTCTGTTTGTGCCCTCATGTTATTGGTGCTGCTGCCCCTGGGGTCGCCATAGCAACTGTCCCAGGGAGGAGAGGAGCAGGGGTACTGTTTACCTTTCTCGGGAGGGGCAGGCGGAGCTGCCTTACTCTAATTAGAAACCAATTCCAATTAGAACCAAGTGCCTAAATCAGGGTGTCGCAGCCAGGCTGGGTGGGGGAGAAGCCCTCTGTGGGTGGTGTTCCTGGCCCCCAGACTCCTGCCCTCCATTGGGCTCATCACTTTTGGGGCTCTTTGCAGTGGCCAGCCTCTGCCAGCTAATTTCAGTGGGAGAGCTTCTTCCACTGTCCCCCAGCTAGGCAGGGACAAATCTGGAACCAGGCAGGCATGCAGGAGTGACAAGGGGGAGAGCAGCTGTGCCCTCTGCTGGGGGCACAATGCCCAGACACAGATTCCCCAGCTTCCTTCCCAAGCTGTGCATTTCCACCTGTGTTCTTCCTGTGCAGGGGCCATGCCTCCCCCCTTTCATATCAGATCTCCATCTCTCCTTCCTCTGGTTCTGACTGCACAACCCTGGTGCTCTCTGTGTACTCAGCTTCCAGGGAAGCTCTTGGTGGATTCAGGAGTGGAGTGGAGAGGGGGGCATTTCGCCTGCGAGGCCCCTCAGAGGTGTGCCTTCCTCTGCCCCTGTTCCTCCATCTCCTCCCCAGAAGGACTCTAGGATCTTAGCTCTGGTTCACTCCAAATTAGGCAAAGGTCAAAAGACTCGAGGAAACGGGGACATGGCTGTGTTGCTACTAGCAACATCGTGATGCTTTTTTCCAAGTAGGACGTTCAAGTGACCCTTGTCCATGGCTCCAGGGGAGAGTGTCACTGAAGTTTAGTGGAAGAGACAGCAGGAGGAATCATTTGCTTGGGAGTGTGTGACTCTCCTGCAGAACCACGGGGACTCTACCTCCGCCTCCCAAGGGCACCTCTCATCTCCTACACACGTGTTCACCCAAAACTCATCCATAGGTTGGGGTCCGTGGTTAAGGCAGCTGCCAGAGCAGAGCCTAGAAGGCACAGGGAATCAACATGAGGACTATCCCCCACCGCCCCAAAGCATAATCTTTCCATGAATGTCCATGTCCGTTCGGACACAAATGCAAAGGAGGCCGGCTTATTTCTCTTTCTTCCCTACCACCAGGAATGCGCGGCAGCAGGCATTTATCACACATGTATTTCTAACCTGAAAAAGTGCATCAGGGGATGGGTCAAGCAGCATTTTCAGAGATCTCTCGATAGAAACTTGGGTCAAGGGGTCTTCCCTACAGACCCTTTTTACATGTTGCTGTAATGCTTTTGGTGCCCGTGGGACAGAGGATAGGTACTCGCCCAGCCTTCTTCTCCCCTGATGGTCAAGGACGTAGAAATGTAAGATTTCCAAGTTTCCTGCAGGATTTGGCCCTGGGTCACAGGGGAAGGGTTATGGAAGCTGTAAGCCTAAGGATGCTGCTGTTGGATTTAAAAGCATCGTCAAAGGTAGTGAGCATTTCTGTCCTGTTCTGCTAGGGGCTCGGGAGAAGCGATCTGTACCTAAAGACCTTATTTGCACATTGCCTCTGGGACAAGGGACTTACATCTTAGCATCATTTCTGGACCCCTGGCTCCTTGCCTCTTTGGAAGAAAAAACTTATGGGTGCAAAAAAAAAAAAAAGAAAAAAAAGGGGCAGAAAAATGGGGACACCAAAAACTAGATGCTGCTGACTGTTCCTGGAACAAGGGTGCGGGAACGAGAGTGATAGGCAGAGACAAGGCCACGGACAAACAGATCATCTCTTCCGGATTTTGGAGCACCTTCTGTGCAGAAGGATCCCAAAAAAGGTTAGAGAGTGCGGACGCCGGGATCACTCACCCACTGCTGGAAGGAAGCCACCTCGGGGGTGAAAGGCAGCGGCCATTCTGACTCTGCGCCAGCAGCACTAGGCAATTGTGTTTTTAGGAAGGGAAGTGAAGAATAACTTATCCAGCTGAAACCAAGAATACCTGCAGCTTTCGGGGGGCCCCTGCCCAGACATGCGCACAGCCGCAGCGGGCATGCAAAGCGTGCGCAGAGGCCCATGCAAGTCCGCAGCGTAGGGGACTCGCGTCCCATACCCTGAACACAGAGGCCCAGGCCGGGCAGGCGGCGCATGCGCCCGTGCGGACCTCCGTGCGCACGTTCGTGTGCGTGTTTCCAGCACAGGCAGCCGCAGAAGCATCTCGAGCAAGCCGCAGAGGCATCTCATGCAAGCCGCCGAAGCAGCCATGTGGTTGGCTGCAGAGCTCTCTATCAGGCTCCTAAAATGCCAATCTTTGACAAGCACTGCAAACTTAACGCATTTACTTTAAGATCCATCTATAAAACCTGAATTCTCCCCCCAAGAAGAAGCCATTCGTGTCAGTGGAAATGGCCTCCCCGCTTCGGTTTCTGTCAATACCACAAGCAGGAGAAGCATGTACCCCAGGGATCTGGTTTAGGAGGGATTTCAAAGCATCCCCAGCCACTCGCTTCTGACTCCTCGAACAACCCCACTGTGTAGTGTGTGGCTAAAAAAATACAAGCCTTTGTTGATCTGGCAGATGGAGAACCAGACTCAGGGAGGCTGTATTGCTCAGGGTGGCCACAGACACTTGAGAGGTGAGGGTTTCTGGGAATGAGGCTTCTGCTGAGCAGAGCGCTACATCTGGAGGACTGCATTGCACACGCTTGTCATGGGGAGAACCACTCCTGATCTGCGTCTGGAAGCAGGAGGTGTCTCAGGGTTGTGCACCTCGGTGGGGGTGAGGGGGAGGCGGCAAATGCCAGATTCTGACAATGTATGCAACATTTTCTAGGTGGCTCTCCCCACTCCCAGCACCACACAGCTCTCACGGCCTCCTGGGAAGTGCTTAGGGGCCTCCAAGAAACTGACCACAGGGCAGAAGCTGGCCTGCCAGTCACCTTGGTCCCTCCACTCCCAGGGAAAGCAGAGAAACTGGCTCTGGACTTTAAAAATAAGCCAATAATAACAGCTACCATCTATCAAGTCGTTCTACGGGCTGGTCACTGTGATAATTGGATGTGCCTTGCACACATTGTCATATATGAGATACGCATGTAGCCATCCTCGACTGCAAAATAAATATAACGATACTTACCTCAGAGAATATTCTTGGAAATTAAGTAAGGTAATACGAGCTAAGCATGGGGGGCAAACAATGTAATAATGCAAATAGTAATACAAAGAGTTCCACTTGAGCACATAGACTACAAACACTCTGCTAAGCATTTTTTTCCCTACTTAATCTTTTACTCTTATCTCCCCTTTACAGATGAGGAAACTGAGGCTTAGAGAAGCTGTTAAGTGGTAGAGCTGAAGTTGAACCGAAGTCCCTTGCTTGCCAAGCTCAGCAGGTGCAGACACCCGCAGTAAAGCACTGTGAGCCCCCAAGAAATGGCAGTAACTACTATTATGCCCTCATTCGGTGCCAGCATCCACCCTGTGCAGAAGGCTGGGGCTGTGTTATATCCGTCAGCCAAGTGAGCGGCTCCCCTGGGGTCTTATGCCAATCTCAGGTGGACAGACAGGAGTTAGCCGGGGCTGTCCACCTCTAACCCAGTCTGCTTCTGCGCATTCCGGGGGGGCACCAAAGGGACATTGTTCTCAGGGCAAAGTGAGCAGGTGGTCTTTAGTAGGGGGTGAAAATGCAGTTGGAAATGTCACTGCCAAGTTTCAACAACATTTGGCTCTGGCTGGCTGGTGCTGCTCAGGCACAGCCCAGATGTGACTACCTGCTACGGCTGCGGTAAGGAGTGGTCTGGACAGCTCTGGGCAGTCAGCCACGAGGAGCTTCTCAGAGCAGGCGGGGGCAAGGTGCACCTCCCTGTGGTTATTCATGCAGTCCTGGGGAGGGTGGAGAGGAAGAGGACCCTGACAGGAAACCTGAGCAAAGCTGCCAAAGGGCAGGTTGGGGGTTCCGGTGACCACCACCCCACCTGCACTCTTTCCTGGTGATCCTTCCCATAACATCCTATAGATCTAGAAACAATTTAGGAAAAGCTATCGTTGAGAGCTAGCAAATGACGGGCTCTGGAGCTGTGTCATTACCAAGGAGACCGCCATCAAGTATAGGATCGCAGCGTTGCGATCACTCACAAATGCTAATGCTTGACTCCTTTACATATTTAGAAAAATGGATGCCCTAGAACCTTCCAGTATCATCCAGGACAGAAAATCCATCAGAATTTCCTCTCTACTTTTGCTGCAGATTACAAGGTTGGATTGAGTTTTGTATTGGCTGTTCCTATCTCTATGTTCCAACTTAATCTGTTCCGATGTAAAGGCCAGGCCCTCTATCCTTGCTTGATGGTCTGTCTTTTCCCATTCGGCATGGGGGTTCAGATGCACCCTGCTCTTGGGGCAAATGAGAAAGGCCAGGGGCATGGCATGGGATGGTTCTCCAACCCTGTGAAAAAGTGTGGGTGCCTTCCAGATCCCCATACCTTTCCCTCCCCACCTCTTATATCCAGGCCCCAATGGCCTGACAGAGTTTTAAAGGACTGTCTTTAGGGACATAGTACCAATCAACTCTAACTGGGTTTTCTTTAGCTTTAAAAAATATCTTATTAAAACTTTGCTGACTTTATGGGGATCGCCATGTTTAATGAGAGGCCTCAAAGAATCTGAAAGCAAGAGATGAGGAGAGGAAAAAAGCCATAAGCTGTAATCACCATAATTATACAATCCCATGATGAGTAGAAAGCAGCCCTGGTAAAGCCTGAGAGAAGAGGGAGTGTCATTTGCAATCGTGCTGGTCTTCAGGACAGCTGGAAAGAATGTGACACGAGAGCCCTTCCTTCCCCTGAGTTGGGCTGAAGATAAGTCCTCAAGGCAGACCCCAGGAGGAGGGGGCGCCAGAAGGGCAGTTTGTCCCCAGTCTAAGGCCTCTGGAGCGTGTTCTGCTCCCGGCCACGTGGAGATGGTGCTGGAACAGCCTGCGCCCCTGAAATTGGCAACTGGCATTGGGCGAAAGGCAACTGGCTTTCTCATCTTTGCTTTCAAAAAAGCGCCCTTTCTGGATGGGAAGGAGGACAGGCCAAACTTTCTCCAACTCAGAGCCAGGGTCCCCCCTGCACGAGCCCACCCCGGCTGTGCTCAGCCCGACTGCACGACCGCTGCTCAGCTGCCCTGTGCCAGCAGGCGTCTGTGTCCTCTGCTCCCTGACCTCCCTTCAGGCCTTCAGGGGAGAGAGCCCTCTTGCCAGAGCTCAGCTGCAGCAGCAGCAATCGGCTTAAAACAAAACCAACACACAAAAAAAACACCCAACAAAACAAAAGGCAAGGATGACATGTGAAGGGCAGTAATTCCACTCCTTGACAGTTTCCCTTGCTTGGCTTGTGTCATCATCTGGCTTTTTCTCCCTCAAGGCAGAGGCTGATCTGACTCTTGGATCCCTCTCCTCCAATCTCAGCAAACTCCCTCCATATGATCCACTCTCTTTTTCTAAGACTTATTTATAAACCATAGACTAAAATGCAGTAGGATCCGTTTAACAAATATTTAATGCATCAGAGGATTCCAGCTAAAAGACAGGATAGAGGGGTGCCTGGGTGGCTCAGGTGGTTGAGCAGCCGACTCTTCATTTCGGCTCAGGTCATGATCTCAGGGTCGTGAGATCGAGCCCCGCATTGGGCTCCACGCTGGGCGTGGAGGCTGCTTAAGATTCTCTCTCTCCCGGGGTGCCTGGGTGGCTCAGTCTGTTAAGCGGCTGCCTTCGGCTCAGGTCATGATCCCAGGGTCCTGGGATCGAGCCCCGCATAGGGCTCCCTGCTCAGCGGGAAGCCTGCTTCTCCCTCTCCCTCTGTCTGCTGCTCTGCCTACTTGTGCTCTCTCTCTATCTCTGTTAAATAAATAAATAAAAATCTTAAAAAAAAAAAGATTCTCTCTCTCCCTCTTTCTGCTCTTCCCCCACATTTCTCCCTCTCTCTCTAAAAGAAAAAAAAAAAAAGAGAGAGAGAGAGAGAATCCAATGCAGAAGGCTGCTCTATGATACCCTTGGCCATTCAGCTTCTGCACGTTTCCAGGGAGCTTGGTGATCCTCAAGGTGACATACCCCACTGTTGGAAAATTGCTACTGTTATTCTCCAGCAGGGTGGCCCTCCCTGTATCTTCTACCCAGTTCTTCTAGCTTTGTCTGAAACCACCCAGAAAGGTCCACTTACTGTGGGAGACAAACACAAATATATCTCATGACGGTTATCTCGTCTCCTGAGGGGCTAGACATCTCTATCCCACCCGACATGGCTTCCTTAGTTACTCTCTTCTGAATTTTCCCTAGATTGTTCAAGTTCCTGACAAATTGTGGGGGCTTAGAACCAAGACTCAACACAGTCTAGAACAACACGAAAGCAGTGAGACATTTTTCTCTTTTGGTCATTCCACTTTGGGTATTATAGCCTAAAGTAGCTTTTCTCTTTTTTAAGGCAATTGCATCTTGCTTTTGCTTATATGAAGCTTGTAGCCAACTACAACCCCAGAATTTTTTTTTTTTTACTTGAATTACAGCAAAGGCTATGAATGCCATCCTATAGTTATGAGGCTGAATTTTTTTTAACATAAAATTTATCTTGTTAAATTTTATGTAGTTGTTTTTGACCCACCATCCCCACCTGAAGGAGATACTCTTCAAATAGAATTCCACTGTCTACCAAAGGAACAACACCTTGCAGGTGCTCATCTGTGAATATGACTGATGTGTTTTCTCTTCATCTGAGTCCTCAAAAAGGATGTCGATAGGACCGGGCCATGTGGCCTACCACCAGAAACTGCCTTTCCGGTTGACACAGATCTATGAATTCACCCTCTTACCAGTCATTAAGGTGCCATGAATACACTGGCTTTACCCAGTTCTGGGTGGGGGGGAGGGGCAGGAATTGCCATTGGTTTCGACCTTACTGCTCTAACAGCAGCATATGAATAAATATTCTCTGGAGCAGGGGGATGTAGTGATGATAGTCACTCTTCTACCATCAGCCAGGCTGACAAGGGGGTTGTGGGAAGTTCCTGCCAAATACTATGCCAATAAGAACCATTCCTGCTGGGGCCATGGTGCTCGGGTCAAAAGGATTCGGCCGTGATTGGGGAGAGTGGAACCGCCAGGAGGGCGGTTGCTGGGGAGGTTCCAGGCTCCCAACCCTGCCTCGCCTTCCTATCTGTTGGGGAGCCACCAAAGGGTCCTTCCCTCATGGGCCTTCAGGTCACGTCGTAAAGCTGACAATACCCGCCCCCCTCCCCGAGCCTTTTTCAGCCCCACGGCAGTGTTCCAGTTAACCTTCTGCTACATGGCAACATTTCACAGATTGTGCCTATGTAAGATTTTACATCCTGCCCTCCTTCCAGAATGCTGAGATTCCCAAACTTGACTCGAATCAAAGACACTCACTTGCTGCTGGACAACAGGGGAGACCCCCGAGTCATTTTCCCCGGGAGCTCATTTGGGGGGAACTCCATGGTGGTTTTACTTCTTAGCCTTCAAGGTCCTTAGAACTTGAGCTCTCTGACTTCTAACTTTCCAGTCTGGACACAGGCCGACTTGGGTCTCTTGTTCTTGCCCTTGACATTGGCAGCTTTGTCCCCTTCCTAGGTTTCTGCTATTCCAAAGCCTGGCTAACACCTGGGGGTTTCTCTCTCTGGCCCCTCTGGCCCCCTGGCAGGACAGAGGTGGATTCGGTCCTTTGCAGAAGTGGGTGTTCTGTCCTGCTGAGTTCTGCACTTCCCACTGTGCATCCCACTGAGGGCCCTGCGGTCACCTTCAACCTTTGCCTTCTCACTGGACAGATGGGAACCCACGGCTGTTCCCATGTGGCTGCCTGGGGACAGGTGCCAAATGTCTGACCAAATAAGTGACAAGGAACAGGCTGAAGTCCCACAACCCCATCAGCCGCTGTTAAAATAAGAGCTCCTTCTAGAAGGACATCTTTCCTGAGTGGGGGGTGAGAGGAAGCCTCTGTTATGGCAAAGGGCTGCAGGTCACTTCCTGAAATAGATTCCCGCCTGGCACGTACAGACACAGTTTGCCCCCAGCCTGCCTTGCGGGAGACTGGCAGGGTATGCGATGTGGATCTGAATCAGTGGCTGTAAACACACAGCTGTGCCTTTCTGCCTCAGAGGAGTTAGATTTTCACTTGACTGCTCCTCACACTGGGGTCTGGGGAAGGCAAAAGAGGGCCTGGGTGGTGGGGAGGGAGGCTGGCGAGAGGAAGCGGGAGCGGCTTTGCAGAGCCTGGCTGTGTGCCCCACGTGCCCCTGTGTGGGGAGGCTGAGTCACTGCTGGGTTTTCTCCGGGGGGGGGGGACTTCGTGGGGAGGGGATTTTGGCTGCTTTGGGTTGACAGGTTGAATCATCAGCTGCAACAGCTGGGGGTTCCTCCTTCTGAAAGCAGTGGTAGGATGTAGGGTTGAGTTTCTCCAAACTGACAACGTCTGACCCTTTGTGATACACAAAAATCTCACTCCTCCCCAGAGTTTCGGAAGACCCAAGCCCATCCCCTGCCATTGGGAATCCCTTGATCACTTTTCCTTTTCTGCATCCTGGCAGCCAAGCTGATTTGGTTGTCTTACATGTTGTGTGTGTATAAAAAATAGACTTTTACATTTGCATTTTCCAGCTATGACACTATACTATTAAATATGCTTTGTGAAGCTTTACTTGGAGCCAAGATGGAGAGAGAGAGACAGAGGAGGCTTCGCTGACCACTGCCTATGACCAGGATAGCACAGACTTTGGTAACCTCCTTTTGCCCATCTCTAAGAGAGGACAGTGGCAAGCTGGCCCAGAGTTCTCCAGGGAATCAGAAAGTGTGGTTCAGGTGAGCAGCAGAGTGATGCTGAGGTCCCCAGATGCTCATCTTGCATTCTTTCCCAAGCCCCACGAGTCACGGTGATGCCATGGCACCCACCCTGGAGCCCACCCTTCTGCCCAGCAGACCTCATCCCTACCTCCCACCACACACCCAGCTGGGCATCCATCCAGAAGGGCAGGGACTGCAGAACTGGCAGAGGTGACCAGCGTGTGTTGCTTACCCTGTTTCTGGTGACACCCTCCCCCCACCCCACAGCGCTCGCAGTGTGTGAGTGAGCCCTGGGGATCTGAGCGGGCCTATGGCTTAGGGAGCCTGTGGTACTCTTAGTTCTGCTGGGGCTTTATCCTCACAGCCTTGCCCAGGGCTTTTAAATACAGATCCAACTCAATGCTAGCCATGGTTTCTGTCCCTGTCCCCAAGGCTGGCAGCCACTTTCCAATCAGGAAGGCAGCTCTTTGCTCATTCTGAGGGAGGATTAGCACAATTCAGGAATCTTAGCCTAGAAAGCAGCACAGACCTATGGACACTCCCAGCTGGAAAAGTCTGTAGAGATTATTTAGTCCAAGCCATTGTATTTAGGAGGAAACCAGGGCTCAGAGAGGGCTAGCGATTTGCCTGAGGTTGCACAGCTAGCAAGCTGTGGCTAGAAGCAGGGGCCACTCCGCCTGGGGCTGATGACGAATTCCACAGGGTCCCAGAAGTCCTCACTGCTCAAGAGAGGCAGGAGTCTATGCTTTCCTTCCCAGATACTACCATGGAAGTCCATCTCCATCTCTGGGCAGGCCACGGTTTCACTATTGCTGGGCCTCAGGGCTCTGAAGTGGGAGAGCCTAGAACGACAGTCTGACCCTGTGGTTCCAGAGGGGCCCCAGGTTTTGCAATCAAAACCAACCCTATGTAAAGATTTGTAGCCGAGAGTCCTCGGCTGGAAGCCCAAAAGGATTTTTTTTTTTTTTTTTTTTGATTGAGGTCAAAGCCCTTTGGGGGCTCTGCTGAGTCTAGGTATTTGAGAACTCATTCCTTAGGGGTGGGTGGCTGTCTGCCATGACACGCTGAGGGGGAGGGGGACCAGCCTCCTGGGGGAAGGAGCCGCTCCTGCTGGGCCGCCCAATACCCCCTCTGCCCGAGCCTCAGCCTTCCACTTCCTGTGCAGCATCTGGGCCGGGAGCTGGGGTTTCTTCCTGCAGCACTGCCTGGAAAGGCGGGGAGGTGAGCTGCTGACTTATCCTCCCTCAGCTTTCCTTGTGGCCAGGGAGGGAGGCGAGGGAGAGGGCGGGAGGGGCGAGGGCGGGTGGCAGCTGGCTCCCAGAGCTTCCTGGTCCCCGCCTGACTTTCCTGCTGCATTCCTCGCCGCCGCCTGTTGTGGAGATGCCACTGGGAACAGGCCAGGCACCCTGAGCTTCCGGCCCTGTGGTTTCAGTTCAAGGAGCACCTTGACGAAGCTCCACTGCCGAGTTCTCTTAGGTGGGTGAATACCTGGTCCTCATCTCCGCTCCCCTCTGGGGCCTCTGGTGCTTGATCAGGCCCCAGCAACCCCATTTCCCATCTTTGGAGCCTGAGGCCCGGGCAGCTGGGGCTTCAGCCGAACCGCCAGGCCCAGGTGGAAGCCTCCAGGGAGGCTGCTGCCTGTTGCTGACCCCCCTCGAGTGCATCACCCCCTGGGGCCGCTTCCACAGAACTGTACACAAGAAGCAGACCCTCTCTAGATTCTCCTCCCCAGGTAGCTTCGGCCACCACCCGGAAGGCGACAACCAAATGGCCGCTGCTGAGCCTTGGTGGAAGGAGCTTTGCTTCCTCTCGCCCTCCTCCTAGGCATCCCGGGCCTCTGTGTCAGAGTCAGCCCGCGGCAGGGCCCTCCCGGCTCTCGGGAGGCCCCGAGGGAATGAGCATGCCTAAGAGAGAGCAAGGGGGCAGCAAGCCTTTCTGCTCTGGACACCCTCACATCCGCCTTGTCATCCGTCTGCAGCAGAACCAGGAGGATGGCAGAGAACGGCAGGCTGCTGGGCGCTGAGTGGTAGGGAGCAGTCTTGAGTTGGAGAAGTCCCCTGCTCCACCAGGCGGTCACACCAGGACCCCCCAGAAGGAATCAGAGGAGGAGGGGAACAGGGATGCAAACATGAGCCACAGTGATGCACCTCATGTTTCCCCCTGGGGCTTTCGTATTTTACAGCCATAGTGAAAAGAAGCCTCCCAGCGCACAGGACTCAGGGGAGACAGGCTGGGTTCATATAACCTGAAACCATGTGTGGGCCCCCCCGCCCTTGTGCGGCTGCTGTAGGTTAGAGTTCTTGGACTGGGCCTCCTCGGACCAGGCCCCCACCATGTGCAGTGGTGTGGGTCATTCACTGCCCAAGGGCAGCTGAAGGTCAAGTAGGGGCTGAAATCTAGCCTGCACTGTGCTGGCCATCTGTGGGGCTTGGGCCCATCAGAGTCCTGTCTTCTGTTTTGAATGAAGGTACAACATGGACTAGTTGCACTATGCCATAGACTTTCAGTCTTAGACCTGAGCCTTCCTGTCAAATCAGCGGGGCTTTGTGCAGGCCCCGTGACTCCAGCAGCCCCAACTACACGATGTTCGGCACAGCATATCCCCTGACAATTGCACTGTATACTCAAGTTCTGGGTGACTCAGAATCAAGTTTCCGTTGGAGGGAGAAGCTCACGCAGCATTGCCTCTACTGGGGATTGCAAGGCTCCTTCTGCAGCACATGAAACTACTCCTTAGCATCTCCTGTAAAAGGGGCCATCTCTGGCCTTTAACAGATAATCCCTCCATGTCATAATACGTCTTAAGACTTGGAAAGAACAATTTGCTTTCTCCAAAGTTTTCTCTTTTACCAAGAAAAGAAAGGACATTGGCATGGGAGAACAGCCGACTGAGCTATCCAACCACCTGGATCCAGGCCTCTTGCCACCAATTAGTCCTAAATGGCAGCTGGTCCACATCCTTGGTCTATGAACTGTGTAGCTTTACTCCTTAGTTTTTCCATTATTAGTCCCATGACATGGATGGTCTTTTACACATCTTTCCCAGTGACATGGGAAAGCGACTATTCAACTAGTTGAGTTTTATAGTTTGCAGGAGGTAGGAGATGACATATTCATATAGATCTCCCTTTAGAGAGGTCTAGCATTTGGATAGAAAATGGCTACCAGATTGAAAAGCATATTGGTTGGTGGGTTAATTCCATTTGATTAGAACACTGGGATGTTTTAGACCAAGTTCTTGGGTTCCAGCCTCAATTACTCTGAAAGTTGCCACTATTCTACAGTCATAGACCATTTCCTCAGACACGGCCACATCTTGTGGGTAGGTGGTGTTGCCCCCAGAGCACAGGGAGCATGGTTGCATCAATGCAAATCCATTTCCACCACTGGAACCAAAAGATCGGAATGCACCCCCCATTAGAGTCTTCACAAGAGAACAGCAGGGAATTTATAAACTTTTTTTGAAGTTTGGACCTTTTATCATATAGATGCTAAAAATCTCAGGAGCTTGGAAGATTTTTCTCCTTCAGCTAGCCCTGAAAACATCTCTGTAATTTGTCCCACATGCACACTTGAGACACTTGGAAGGTGTCTGGTATTTTCTCGTTCTAAATGCTTTGTTAACAGACTTTGCAGAACCACTGACCCAACACTACTTCTGGGATGAAGAGACATCATTAAAAGCTCTTCACAGAGCTTCACTGAGATCATTCTTGCCTTTCCCAATACCCACTTCTTGTGAAAAGCAGCCTGGAGATGTTTGAACATCTTGTCTGGGTACCAGCCTTCCTCTCTCACACCCTCAGCCTACACGGTCTACCTGAAGGACCTCCACAGGGCTGTGGGAGTTCTCTTCTCCTGCAGTTTGCACCCAGTGGTCCAACTGGCCTCCCAGTACACTCTGGGTTTGTCAACAAAGTCCTTAAACATCCTCTACCCACAGTGTGCACCTCAAAAGCAATAAGGAAGGGCGGGTTCCCACCACTCTCCATAGGGCCACCGGGGTGGAGAAACTCCCGTAGGCCTTGCCTGAGAGCCTGTGGCACCTTCTTGGTGTGTGAAGCCACGGAGCCGTGGCAAACCAGCCACAAAGACACACCAGGGACCAGCAGGTCTTCCATTCAGCAAGTTCTGATTTCTCATGAGGGAAGGCCAGAGAGAGAGAGGACCAAAGAAGAGAAGGGACGAGCACTCATATTTTAATCGCCCCCTACCACAGCTATTGTGATGTTTACGTCTAGCAAATTCAAAATCATGTTTAAATTCCGTTAAAATGCATCTAGCTATGACAGGTTGCTTTCAACCCAGAATTCTTAGAATTTATGTTAAAAAGATGAAGTAAAGATATAGATCACACGGGGGTAGTCAGGTTTACAAGGACCTTCAACAGAGGGGGAAGAAAAGGGCAAGTCAGCATCAGTGGGTTTCTGTCCTTTGGCAAGGGAAGTAGGGCCAGTTCCATGCATGGGAGTCCTGTTCCCTGGCTGCCATTTTGCTACTCACTGGTTTGATGTTAACAGTGCAGGCTAGGTCCCATGAACTCAGCAGCTCGTTTCTGATGAGCAAGTGAATGAGTGAGACCGAGGCCTTCCTGTACACCAAGCCCTGTGCTCGAATCTTGGAGAGAATGGCAGGAAGAGGAGAGATGGGTCCGTGCTGTTCTACAGACCACAGGACGGAACCCCCACCAGGCGCCATGGGGAAGGCCCTACTCATTCAGTGCTCTCGCCTCTTACCACGGGGTCTCCTATCTGCCACTGTGTTGCTCTCTACCCCCCTCGAAGCTGGATGTGCATGAGTAACAGGCCCCTCCCCTACAAGAAGAGTGAACTTATAGCCCACCTTTACTCCCTCGGTCACGGTCAAGGCCTGGGGAGCCTGATAAGGCCTTGTCCCGGGGAGCACAGGGACAGCTCGGGGACTTGCTTCTTCCTCCATCCCACGGCTACTGCCTCTCTCCCTGTCCCACTATGTGGATGAGGCTGACAGGGGCCGTAAGGGACATCGGATCTCATGCAGAGGCCACCAACACACGCCAGCTAGACTGCATCGCCAGGACCCATGCAGCACGGTCACCTTCTGCACCCGCAAAAGCCGCTACAGAGAAGCATCAGCTCCCGACCTGCACCTGTGTGATTGCTAGAGCTCACAGAGGGAAATTTGGAATTTTCTCTCTCTCTCTCTCTTTTTTTTTTTTTTAGATGAGCTATGGTTCTGAGCCAATTTATTTCATGGTACAGTTCGATGGCCTTCTCCCTGGGCTGCCGCGGAAGATGCACACGCCGTGCAGCCCCAAGGGCAGCAGGGTCCTTCCTCCTCAAAGCCCCGAGCAGAAGATCAAATGCGAGGCCCGTGGCTAGGTGGCTCTGTGTGCACCTTCTGCAGAGGGAGCTGCTTGGGGTTTGCAAACCCGTCCCTAGAAGAGAAGCCGCAGATGCTCGCAAAAGAAAAAGGGTGTATCGAGTGGGGAAAGCACTGGACTCCCTCCCACCCCGAAGGAAACGACAACCAACAACAAGAAATTGAAGAAACAAAGAAAAACCAGAAGAAACGTTGAGGGAAGAAAACCAGCTGAACTTACCACACTGCGAGTGAACTTTTCTAAGGAAGTTCTACGACCTTGCTCACTTTCTGGCTTTAGGGAAAAAAAAAAAAAAAAAAAAGGTAGGGAGAAAAATACAGAAAAAAAAAAACTCTTCAGCTTACATGTGGTTTCCAAACAGCAGCAGCGGCAGCTAATGCACAAAAACAACAGCAAAACAGGGTGAAAAACGGGAAAAGAGAAGCAGCCAGCGCCGTAGGTGAGAGTCAGCGGGAGAGACAGCAAATGGAAGCCCGCCAGAGATGGTGCTGCGTCCGTGATGCAGTTAGGAGAGAGGGGTGTTTGCTTCTAAGGGGCCATCGGTGGTGCTGTTGGGCTCGGAGTCGGAGCCTCTGTGCCTTTGCACGAGCCACTGTTGGCCCTTGGGAGCTGTCTGCTCCCTGCTTCCCACTGGCTGTGCTCGTGGGCTGGAGCCCCCGGTTTGTGTCCCCGAGGCTGCAGGCACACAGCTGGGGGTCCCAAGTGGGGACCCAGAACAGACTACTCCTGAAGGCTGGGTGTAGGCAGGGGATCCTGATGGGACATCAGGAAGTGGCCGTGGGCAAGGTGAGGTCATCAACGCCTCCGGGAGTCGGGCTTAGGACTCTCAGATTTTTCCCCACCCAGACACAGCCAGAAAGTTCGCTCACTGCAGTTACTTCCTACTGGGCCCCTGCTGACTTTCATTCTGTGTCCTTAGAGCAAGGAGGGTCTACCCACGTCCTCTCTGCTGACACAGGGTCTTGCGCCTCAGAAGGAATGTTTCAGACAGAAAGTGCTCTCTCGGTATGTAGGCAGGTGAACCCTTCCGAGGTTTACGCAGGGCCGGCTACAGGAGGCTCAGGGACCCCCGTGGAGAACTCCTAGCTAAGGAGCCCTTGCCAGGGGCAAGAAGAGGCAAAGCCCTTGAATCCTCTCTCCAGGCCTAGTCGCTCACTACCACACACTACCATAGGAGGAGAGGAGGGTGTCGTGTGTACCTGACCCTCTCCCTAAGTTTCCTGCTTTGAGAAGAGGTTTGGGAGAGAATTACATCCCAAATACTGGCTAGTTGATCCTCGAGCCCTGTTCCAGGGTCCTGAGTCTGAGACTGGGAAATTTGGAGAGTAGAGTCACTCACATGGACACACACACACACACGCACCCCCCCAGCAAAAATGGAAACCGGAGAGCTGAAGAAGCAGCCAGGTGCCTGTGGGTCTGCAGGGTGCCGAAAGCAGAGGGGTGGGCAAAGGGCAGCCATCTGTCTGTGCGGTCAAGGTCAGAGGGCTTCTTTGGTGGTGGTCATGCCCCTATCCCTTCCCCTGGCTGCAGGGAGACAGGACGTCGCAGAAGGAAAACACAACACACACACACACACACGACACACACACGACACACCACGGCAGAGCCAGGCTGGACTTTCTCCTCACACAAGGAGCCGAAGGTTACCGTACCAAGTCTCGGCTCTGGGGACGGCGGGACTCAGCTTCAATCCGGTGCGCGGCCCAAGCGACACACACTCGGCCGGGGTCAGGCTGGTCCTGGGCCCTGCAGCTAGCACGGTGTGCTTGTCATTCTTGTCCTCTGGCTACTGGGTTGCTGCTCACAGAGGGTTGCCATCAGCCTGACTCATTCGGGTTCCTGCCTTGCATGTCCTGGAGGAGCACTCGAAACCCAGCTCACCGGCCCCTTGAGAACCTGGTTTGCCAGAGCAGCTAACCTTATCTTTGACAATATTAGGACAGAGGATGAACTAGGGATGAAGGTTCAGGAAGCTGTGGTTCCAGCCTCCATCATGAGATGGAAAAGCAGAAAAGTGAGGTGAGATCCAGGTCCCCTCTTGTAGCTGGAGCGTGGGACCCTCACATACCTTTATGACCTGGACATTGATATCACACAGCAAGCCCATCTCTGACATCAGGGAAGGCCTACCTGAAAAATACCGAGTTACAACTCCAATCCGCACCTGGAGACTCTCAGGGAGAAATGGAAGAAAAAGTAGGTTTTGTCACTGTTTTTTGGAAATAATTAACCCCTGGATATTGCAAGGGTGTTGGCATCTGCAAGAGCTTTTCTGCCAAAGAACATCCCTTCATTTGGGGGCTGGGAGGCTCGTTCTAATCAGTTTCACATGTAACATTTCACAGGCAAGCCGTGGGTCCCTTCCTCACATGAGGGATCTCCTTTGAGAAGTTCTCCCCTTATGGGAGGACCTGTGGGCACAGGTGTATCAGCTCCACTCCCTGAGCTGGAGTGTGTTTCCCCTTTGTGTTGAGACCCATAAGAGGACGGAATGGCTTCTGGACTCTCCTGGGCATGTAGATGGCCCCAGATGAGCCAGACTGCTAGAACCTTAGAATTTTTCCAAACTGGGATCAGTTCAGGGTCTTGAGCCACGAGAAATAGGAACATTCATTTTGACCTTCTCCCATGAGATCTGGGCTGGAGATACCAGAAGTGTCCATAGCTTTTCTTGAAAAAATGGGCATCTGATGTTCCCCTCCATCAGAGCCCCAATACCTACACCCTCCTGCAAGGGAGCTGGCAAGAGGCCAGGCTTCACATTTTCCATCAAGTAGTGACACTTGTTGGAAGGAGTGCAGGCAACCAATAAAGCTGGGTTTCTGACAGTCTGGGTGTTCCAGAAGTCCCTTTTCCTTCCTCAGACTCTCGGGGATATTCTCAGGGCTACCTAAGGGCAGGAGAACGGGATACAAATGCTTTTCTAGACTCTGGAGTTAGAGGGTACCAACCAGATGCTCAGACAGGGTCCTGGCACACGAGGGAGACAGACAGACAGTACACAAAGAGGAGGGCTGCGTGGCAGGGAGAGGCAGCTGACAGAGGGCGTGTGGATGGACAACCGCAAGCTTCAGGACTGGGCTCCGCAGGCTGTGAGGGGGGGCGAGGGGATGCCCGTAGTCCTAAGCGGCGTGGCATGGACGTTGTGGATTTGGGTGCAAGGGGAGCCACACTTAATCACATGGGGGCCTTGGAGCCAAGCTGCAGAGCATAGAAGGTTTGCAGGCATACAGGAATCCCGGACCATCTCTCCTGCCTCCCCTTTCCCAGACCCCAGGCCCCTCCCGGCTCTTCCTTCCCTCCTCCCAGAAATCCAGCTGAGTTCTTCCTGCTTCAGCTGCCCCTCGTCACCTACATGCTGAGGGTCCCTGGGGGCCCCCAATCCAGACACCAAGGGCTGCAGGGAATCAAGGCTTGACTCTGAGGGGAGGAGGCATACGAAGCTAGAGTGCAGTTATTTCATGGTTGAAAGACAAGGCAAACACTGTGCGGCATCAGGGAGGGGACGATTCCACCAGTGACTTCTGGGGCTAGACTGGGGATTGGGGGGAGGGCTTGAAACCTGTAAGGTTTTCTACCCAGTGAGGGGGTTGCCCTGATCCTTGCCTCATCCTCATCGCTGAGCTGGTGAAACTTTATCTCAAGTCTGTGGTGAAGGGGGCCGGACTTTGCAGTGAGGGGCTCTTTCTGGTTTCCTAAGGGATTCGTGGGCGTCACCGCCAGTCCTGAACTCTTGTGCTGAGCCACTGTGGCCTTAGTATTTGGTCACACCCCCTGCTGTGGGCCGAACGCGCAGGCCAAGGTAATGGGGACTTGGAGACAGGATGCCACACCCTGGACCTTGGGGGTGCGCTGGGATGGTGACGATTCTATTTGTGTGTCTTCCCTTGGACGGGGAGCAGAGAGAGAAGGGAAAGAAGAAAAGTGAAAATAAATAAAACCCAAGGGATGATACTGTCATCTGACGCCAGAGCAAGCAGCAGGTAAGGGTCAACAGTGCTAAGAAAGGCAGGCCTGCCCTTCCCAAAGATCTACCTTCTTCTTGGCCAGCAGCAGGTCCTGGTAAGCGTTTGACCGGAGGAAGCGGGCATAGCTGTCACTCTTCATCAACTTGTAGATGTGTTCCTGGGAAGGACGGAGGCGGGAAGACACAAGAGAGAACGGTCAGCCACTGTTAAGGACGGGGAGTCACAACCCAACTGGCCACTGTTTTAGGAAAGAGACAAACTGGGGTACGCTTGCATGGATCGAGAAACACTTGTGATATGTTTGCTTTGTTTTCTTGTCCCACCCAGAAACACCAAACAAAATATATTTTCTCCCTCAGAATAAAATCTCCTCGAGGATCATGTCCCAAAGGCTTTGTAATTGGGCCTTGGCGCCATGTTGAGATGCAATATTGTTTAATGATTAAAACCACAGGCACAGCAGTGAGAAGGAACAAAGTACTGGTATACCCAACCACTTGGATGGATCTCGAGGGAATTATGATGAGTGAAAGAGCCCATCCCCAGAAGGTTACATACTGGATGATTCCACTGGTATAACATTCTTAAAATGACAAAGTATAGAACTAGACAACAGATGAGTGGTTGCCAGGGGCTAAGGATGGGAGGGGGTAAGGAAGGGTGTGGTTATCAAAGACAATATGAAGGATGCTTGGGGTGATGGTGCTGTACAGAACTAAACACACACACACATACGCACGCAAGAGTACAAGTAAAATTGGGAAATCTGATACACTTGGTGGTTGTAGCAATGTCAACATCAGGGTTGTGATATCATACTATGGTTCTGCAGATGTTACCATTATGGGAAACTGGGTAACTGGCACATTTCTGTATGTCTTACAGCTGCATGTGAATTAAAAAGCTTAATTAAAAAAAAAAGAACTCCATAGGCCAAGGTGCAATTAGGTCAGTTGTGCATGTTAGGGCCACCCTCCTATCCTGGGAGTGTGCCCTTGGCAACCATTTACAGGGCATGTGAGCAAATACGCCTGGCCTAAGGCTTACATCCAGGAGGGGCAGATGCTATGGTGTGCTCCCCTCTCTTCTTCGCCCGGGCTTCTAGAGGCATTTGCATTCTGGCCCTGGTGATGAATTTCGCCCTGGACTTCCAGCTAATTCCTATAGTTTGTGGGCCCTTCCTCACAGATCTGTCCTCACCAGGGTCAGGGTAAGCCTGGTGCCTTAAAAAAGGGCATTTGTTGATGGGAAAAACATTATTTACCAGTTATGATGGGATAAATGTGGCTCAGTGGTCCAGAAGAGCCTGGCTGTCCCAAGAGAGGACCTGTTAAGAGGAATGGTGGGCTTTCACTAGGGAGGATGGGATTGCTGGCAGAGGCTGGCCTGGTAGAGGAAGCATCTTCTCTTATACATAAGCATTGTTCATGCCATGAAGCTGGACAAGGGCCTTGGGGCTCGGGGGAATGAAGAGCTGGTCAGTGAGGAGAGAGTGCTCAGTTGAGAGGTGAGACTGGTCATTAAGGACCTCTTCCTTGGGTACTTGCCTCTCAGGGGAGGATGGAGGAAGGGCAGCCTCCCCTCAGCTGGGGGGCACATTTTATAGATGCCTGGCCAGGCTGCTGTTGCAACCCAGAGGAACCCGGGACAATGGCGAGGGCTTGCTGGGAGCCTCTCCCTTCCCACCTCAAAAGAAAGTGAGAGCAGAAAGCAAGCAAGTCCTTGGCCACGTGTGGATCCTTCTCCAACTCATCTTCAGCTTGGGCACCAGCGTGATTCTTCCTGTGATGCCCCCATATTTACAAAAGCAGGGTGTAAGCTGGCTAACGGGATGGCCCACTGCAAGGAGCCAAGCAAAATTCAACAGTGGCTTGGATCTGAACCGACTTTGATAATCCAGACGTGGTGCATTTCATAAACTTAGTGAGAACATGCTTCACCTAGTGTTTTCCTGCAATTTTCAGACAAAAATCCAGCCCACTTTAGTGTAAGTTCCTTGAGGGTAGAAACAATATGTCTTTATCTCTTATATGGGTACAGCGTCCAGCACAGGGTTCAATGTTAGTGACACTGTTTCCAGGTTCACTGACGTGCTTGTGTGAGTAACATCCGGTGAGTTTGCAGGCACCATACTTGTGCTTTCTGCTCACATCAGTTCCTGCCCTCTGCGTGGAAGGGGAGTGGGGCTGGCACTCAGCTTGAAGGAATCCCACATGGGAGCATCTTGGGTCATCTCTAATGGCCTCAGAGCTTAGGCTGAGGTGCTGCATTGGTCTTTGTTTTCATGTGTGGGCTCTTTCAATTGTTCTACCATTTAAATCATAGGTACAAATATTAATGACTCACTGTCTCTTTCTTCTTGTCTCAGGCATCGCTTGTGTCTGGCTGACAGAGGCAGGTGGCTCCTGAGTCATCGGGAGAGACCCATCACTCATGCCTGGACCCTCTCCAAACCCCTCTCCAAGGTAACAGGTCCCTGCTTCTTATCCTGGCTTCTCAGATGAATCTAGATCCTGGTCTATCTCACAAAATACCCCCCTACTGCCTCAAGAGAAGTAAGGAGATCTCTCCTCATCCAGCACTTCTGGCCGTGGCAACAAATTTCACCCCTGATCTAGCTAATTCCTCCAGGCTCACTGCGGGATGGAAAAGCCTGGTCCATTAAAAGAAAGAACTCGTCAATTAAAAAAGAGCAGGATAAAGCACGTGTCTAAACATTTAGTCACAAAGTCAGCAAATATTTAATGAGCATCTACTAGGTATGAACACTCTGTCAGGCATTGAGGTGACAGCCTGAACAAGATGGACTAAGTCCCTGCTGTCATAGAGCTTAGATGCTACGAGGCAAGATGGATGCACAAAATGATAGACTACAACTCCCAAAGCAGTCTCAGGTCCGAGCCACTTGTCAATTTTGCATGGCTCCTTGCAGTGGGCTTACTCCCATCAGCAACTTTTGTAGACCTGGGCGTGTATTTGAGCTAAGGGCTCCAAGGACAAAGTGTGAACACAGGGTGCTGGGAATGGGTGTATATGGGATGACCCACTCTGCCAGAGGAGGGTATGTCTCCCCGCCCCCTCTGGGCCTCCCTTTCCCACAGTCTAGAGACCCATGACTCTCCCCTACCCTCCTCTGCTCTCCCAAGCCAAGAAATGGGGCCTTTGATAGACCCAGTTACGGAACTCTGTTCCTTCCTCCTTGCCAGCTTTGTCTAAGAAGCACAAAGACAGTAAACAGGGGGTGGGTGAACGGAGCGCTGAGGTTTTTCTGGGAATGAGAATTAAGATGGGACTCAGGGTCTTTGGCCCGTTCCCAAATGCAATGAGTTTATCACTGCCAGGGACAGCAAGTGTACAAAGCTCTTGGCAGTGACCTCTACTGATTTATGGGAGGTTCTGGTTTGTTTCGCCTACTCTGAAGACAAGCAGTCTTAAGGGAAATGTATATCCAGAATCTGCACAGAGCCACTGGCAAAACCAGGAAGCCCTCACTGACAGAATTCCTCAGGGGCTAGAGAAAAAGAAGTTTCGTCTTCTCTTTTCTTCTTTGCCTTTTCTTGTCTTATCTTCTCTTCCCATCCTTCGCTCCTTCCCTTCCTCTTTCTCCTTTTTCTCTCCTTTCTTCCCTTCCCTCTTTTTTCATTCTTTTCCTCCCTCCCTCCTCCTTATTCCTTCTCCCCCTCAAAAAGAGATAGCTGAGTTAACTATGAACAAGCAGAACTAGCAGGGTCCACATATGCCTTCCTGACACATGGGAGGGTAGGAACGGTTCTCCATAGGCTGAGCAACTGACGCTCTAGGGCCCCAAATCCTACTGAACATCTTAGCCACAGTTCTCAGTGTGGGGAGGGAATCACGTCCCTCTAGCGGCTGACTGTTACAGCACAGGGTTGTCGCCCTGATGAGACATTCCACCTGCATCTCCCTTTTTGGGCCCAGGGTTGGGATGGGGAGTTCCACTTGCCTGGGATATTAAGGCGGAAGCAACAACAACTGGAACCAGGAGGGTGAGAGACACACGTGGACGCTGGAAGGAACAAGAAGTGCAAGCTGTCTCAAAACCACACCTGCTTCAAATCGATGTTTTGCTGTGATAGTCCTCATTTGGAAATCTCCTTTATTTTTAGGCAAAACACAGTGACCCTCACAAGCACTGGGGAAGGTAATCAGACAAATGCCTGGGGCCTTGGGCCCCAAACATGCTGGAGCAGCTGACTTACTTAAGAGCACCCTCATGTCCTCCTCTTTGCTGTGGGTCCCTAAAACTGCTACAATCTCATTTCCCAGCTTTTGAACATCCTCCTGGAATAGGAAACCTTGTCAACTGGAGCATTGCACAGCTGCCAAGAGCCCTTCTTGTGATTTTTAAGTGTCCTATTTTTCTTTTTGCAGAGATGTGGGCCTCATCTCTCCCTCCACACCCAGACTTCCTGGAACAACATCCAGACTTTGGGGACTGCTGGGTCCATCACAGTCCCTTGGAGGAAGATGAGACTGTGGTGTAGAATGGGATGTTGCTGAGCAGACAGGTGGAAGCAAGACTGGTCTGGGAGCCAAAGGTCCCAGCCACTCATGAATTTTGCATGGCTCCTTGTGGTGGGCTTACTCCCATCAGCAACTTCTGTAGACCTGGGGGTGTACAGGACCCGGCCCTGCCTATCACACAATTAAATGAGGAAATAGAAGTGAAAGCACCATAAAAACTCTATACATGTAAAGTAATAATAATAATTGGCCTTCATGTTGTGACTGTCCTTGCTAGGGATGACATGGGTGTGAGCCCAAAGACTGCAGGTTCCCTGGGGTGGGAAGAAAGGTGAAGCAGAGCCATTATTTAGTTGCTGTTGTTTGCTCTAAAACATTATTTTTGTTGCTGTTGTTTGCTCTGAATCAGTGCTTAGATTTAAACAACCCCACTTTATAGATGTGGATTCTGAAACTCTAAAAAGTTAAGTGACTGGTCCAAGTACAGAGCTAGGATTTGAACCCAGAACTGTGTGACTCCAAAACTCACACTCTTCCTGGGCAACGTGTTGCTTTTCATTGTCTTTGAGTTGGAGTGTTGAGGGGAGTCAGTGTTGCATGACTGGGACAAAAGAGGTCCTCAATGTGTCGTTGGCAGAAACAATAGGGGTCTCCTCTTGAGTCCTGATCTGAATCATCCTGGTAGTAGATAACCTGCCCTTTGAGAGACCATTTACTACCTCTGCCATCAGTGATGGTGATGGCTGGGTCATTCAGGGCAACGGGCTCAGGTTTCTTACCTCACAGACTGTGTACAACTTGCCTTCCATACCAGAAGGAAGGTCCTGACCTGGCAAAGCTCTGGGGGCTGACTGGGCTGTTGGGAAGCCATAAGCAGCAGGTCTGTATCAAAGCAAGTCACCCAGGAGATCCCTTTTAAGAGTCTTGAATATTGTAAACCAGAGGTCTTTAGACCCTAGGCATGGTTAGCTGAGGCCAAGGGGAAATTAGCACTTGTTTCAACATGAATCCTGCAGGAGGACACAAGTGGTAAGGACTTGATGTGAGTCCTAAATCAGTATCTGATGAATAGATGTAGGCAAGGCAACAGAAATCATGCCTTGCAGTATGGACACCCACTTGCAGGAAAGGTGATAGCTTGTTGTCCTCATGGAGCAGCTTTGGATGACCCACCTAGGATCATGTGGATATTAAATGAGAAGCCCCCGTTTGGATTTCTTTGTCCTGCTAAGCAGAACACGGGACGCTTGTTTCCATGTAATGCAGCATTCAAATCATAAGAGAGTGTAAGAACACTTTCTCATTTGCCTTTACCCTGTGAAGCATCTGTATCAACACGTTCAATATAACTGACCAAAGGGTGCAGTCATTTGACGCTGTTCAATCCCTATTCTGTAGATAAGGGTAGCTGTGAAGACAGCTTTGTGTATTGCCTTTTGCCCACCCAAATACCATGGGCATTAACTCAGACTAGTGTTTTCCTTTTCCTCTACAAGGTCATGGGGTTTGGTGCAGGCAAGCTATGCTCCGAAGCATCAACAAAGAAATTTTGGAATTTAGCTCTCTGGCGCCTTCTCTCTAGGAGCTACTAGTCTGTGTGGTAATAAACAGAACCATATCACAAACAACGGATCTGTTCTTTTGGAGAATGCAACCCTCCGTCTGCTGTTCATCTCCCTAAAATAAAACCACCCACAGAATAAAGTGAGTAACTCCTGGAGCAAGCGATGCAATGGCATTCTTTACTAAACTATGTCTGGCATGGGAAATCTACCAGGAAATGCCCTCCAATTGACGATTAATGTCAGGAAACTTGGTGCAGTCTTGTGATACCGGCACACGAGACCACTACCTCCACCACCAGAGCAAAGGTCACCAGCCTCCAGCAGGGTGTGAAGACTTCTACTTGTGAGTAATCTGGGACAAACACACATGTGTACTCCACATAAAAGCTTTTACCTCTTAAACAAAGCACATGTCAGAAATCTTGCGTTCCTTAATCAAGTTGCTTTTAAACATCTTAGATGAGATAATAATAGAGACTTTTGACTAGAGGCTTCCTGTCTGTTTAAAGGAGGAGTAGATATTGGTGTATTTCTCATCTCTTTCATCACCCATCCTCATCTTGGTCTTGAGGTTGCCCTTTGATCATGCCATGCATGGATGATGGCTGAATAGAGTTTCAGGAACTTAGATTGAGGTCTACTTAAAGGAAGGGTCCCTCCCATGTATCTGTATATTCCCAGAGCCTAGAGCACCTGACTCTTAGTGGGTATTCCAAGTTTTGCTGAATTGGCATGTTGTAGAAATTTAATTTAACTAGTATTTATTGATCACCTACTCTATGTGTTCCCCAAGGTTGTTTGGCAAGATTTTTTGAAGTGGAAAGCCAAGGGACAGATTGTCCTTCTTTTTTCTAATGACAGGTGCAGCTGAGAGTATTAGGATTCTGGACTCAATTGTCAAGGAAATTTTTTAAAAATTTGAGCTGTGGGCAGAGCATTACTTTAGTGTTGTGGGGACTTACAAAAGGTAAAGAAGACCAAATTCTCATCAAAGAACTTTGAAGTCCTGAGGTGCTGGAAGGCCCAGAGGGGCCTCAGTGGAGCGTTTCAGCAGCTCCTACAGGGCAGGAAAGCAGTGGGGCTTGGACAGCTAGGAGGCCAACACAGGGTCCTGCAGGAAACGGAGCCAAAGGCTGAGTTGGTCTGCCCACTTCAACTGTCAGTCCATTTGATGGACGGATTTCCAATCCAATCCAATCTCAATGAAGTATTTTTTCAGGCCCGTTTTGTTTTGTTTGTAAAGAATGGTGTGCTCTTAGACAAGCTCTGCCTGATGGTCAAGAGTCATCCAGGCCTCCTACTTCCTTTGCAATTTCCCTCACTATAGAACTTCACAGCTCACAGGTCAAGGTCTCCCAAATGGAATGGGAGAATGACTGTTCATGAAATGGATGGGGAGATAGATGAATGATTGAACGGGCCCAGTGACACATTCCTGGGAACATCCAAGACTTTTTAAATTGAAGCCAGGCAGCCACTGTGCCAGCCAGCTGACTTCCATCTCCCTCCTGCAGCCTGCAGAGGCTCTGAAAAGAGGTGAACGCCCTAAGAGGAAGCCTTAGGTTCTCAATAATTCCTGTGGTTTCATTCTCTCCTCCAAAAACCACCAGCAAAGCTTTAGATTACATGCTCTAAGATTCAGACCTCTCTTGCTCCAGCTCACCCTGCCTACCACCCTCTGATACCCTCTCTTAGCTCAAAGCCTTCCACGCTTTCCTACTATCTTCAGGGTGAGAAAGTTTGAATTCCTCAGGATGATGCGTGAGGCCCCCAGCATTTGGCTCCTACATTCTTTTTCTGCATTTTTCTCCTAAGACCTCCTTAGATGAGCAGGCATCTTAGGAGAATTCTTATTTGGTCTAGCTTGGAATTAGAAGACCTTGGGAACACTAAAGCCATTCATTTTTGTGAATTCACACACATAAATATGTAGCACTTTTTACTTTTTTTCAGGGCCATTAGCTCATCTGGTTTCTCAAAAATTCTTAGAGGGCTATACAGAAGACATCATCCCCAATTTCTAGATAAGAAATCTAAGGCATGAAAGGTCAAGATTCTTTCCTGGGACCACATAGCAAGTGAGTGGCAATGCAGGTCCTCTGATGCTCCATGGTTGAGAACAGAGAATTCAATCCCTAGCATAAAGAACGGAGTCCTTTAAAACAAACAAACAAAGAAACATGGCCCATTTTCTTTTTTTCTCCCCTTACAAAGCTAAATCTGTGAAATTGCAACAACACAGCAAACAGCTGAGGGCTATGGTCACAGCCCACAGACCTTTATGGAAGATTTGGTCTTGGCCCAAATCTTCAAAAAAGCCAAATGGATCAGTAAAACACAAGTTGCAAATGCGGGGCCCGTGCTGATGGGGTGTCTTGTGAAATATTTCCACAGGAAGCAAACACAGGCAATTAACTTTGCTATAACAATGCATGTGGTCAGATAAAAAACAAAATCCTTGGAGAGAGCTGGCACCCCACCCCCAGTCCCCATTTCAAAGGAACCCATAAATCTGGCTGACCCATTTTGGCTACTGACCCTAATAGTTGAGTACACACTCACAGCTCTATGGCATTCTGACCCCTGTCAGGGGCTTCTGAGAACCCTTGGGACCAGCTGAAGAAGCCACTCACAGCTCCTGATCCCATAGGGGAGGATTTCAAAGGGCTTGGGTATCCTCATTCCCACTTTGCAGATAGGCAAAATGAGGAAAGCAAGCTTAAGACTTAAATGTGCAATCCTAGACAAAGCAGGTGGCAGAAGCAGTATCAGAGCCTGCTTCCCGGCTGGACCCTTCTGTAGAGACAGGAGTTTCCCCAGCTCTCAACCTGACAACCGAGCCCTCAACAACTAACAATCCGGGGACAGTGTGATCTGAGCAGCAGATGCTTGGCCCACAAGTCAGGAGATCTGAGAGCAAGTCTAGGCTAGTCATGGGCTGCTAAGGATTTTAAGCTCTTTTCCTCACCTGGAAGCTTCCAAATCACACCTGTGTAGCTGGTGCAGGCAGCAGTGCTGACCAGGTGTGAGCATCATGGGGCTGGCTGACTTCTCCTCAGTCTGATGGGTGACATCCAACCCCCACTCGGACGCATTTGCAGATGGGGTTTGTTATGCTACCGCACCAAGACAGAGCCCCTCTGACCTCCTCTCCCAAAGAAATGGAAGATTAACCATTCCCAACCTGCTATCTTCTACCTTTTTCTGGGTTTCTTGAAGTGTTTCAGTGATTTTCATGATAAACTGTTTAGCACAGGGGTCTCAAGTGACAGGCCTCCAACTCACGTCTGGCCCCGAGCTAAGAATGGTTTTTACATTTTTAAATGGCTGGAAAAAATAAAAAGAATATTTCATGAAAACTTATATGAAATTGAGCCTTCAGTATCCATAAATAAAGATTTTTTGGAACATAGCCATATCCACTCCTTTATGCTGTTTACATTGTAATGTTGTTACACTGTAGCTGTTTTTGTATCACAGAACTGAGTAGTGGTGACAGACCATATGACCCAGAAAGCCTAAAATTTATACCATCTGGCCCTTTACAGAAAAAGTTTAGTTGTTTTTTTTTTAATTGAACCTGGTTTAATGTAAAAGGCAGGCTACAGAATCAACACTATTTGCATAATCACCCTGTACACATAAATTGAGGAGAAAAATACACTAAAATGGGGATTATCTCTGGATGCTAAAATTACATGCAATTATTTGAATTTTTTCACCAAACGTGTTAAACATAAAGGTATAAAAAATATTAATCACATTAGGGAAATAAAATAGTGTTTATTCTATCTTTCTGTGGGCCAGACCATTTTAGTTGTTGATGTGCTTCATTTCACCTGGTCCCCTTTCTGCCCCCATGTGTAGGGACCCCTGTATCTCTGTTGTACGGATGAGGAAAGGAAGACTCAGGGAATTTAAGTAACTTGCCCAAGGTCACACTGCTAGTTAGAAGCATATTGTGTGTTCATGGTGGAAACACACTTAAGAAACAAGTTCGTTTAGGAAGAGTGTTTTATTTGAATTCATAGGAGACCAATCCTAACAGATAATGAGGAACTTAGAGAGGCTATGAGTATCCTAAGAGTCCACTCTTTTTCAACAATGAGGTATCCTATTTGTGGAAGTACCTGAAAAATGGCAGAGCACTGTACTAATGAAGGCTGTGTATTCAGAAACTTGTCAAGGCACAACCTGTTGACTTCCTAAGATTTCCTATCCAATCTTTCTCAAATTAGAAACAACATAAATGTCAAGAAGAGAGGACTGGTTGGCTAAACTATGGTGCTTCCATACAAGGGAATACTATGCAGCAGTTAAAGAACCAGGCGATAATCATCTTGTTGCTGCTAGTGTGGGCACTGGAGCTCTGAGGCTGCTCTGTGGTAAGGCAGGAGAAAGTGCATGAGTAATGACGTGAAGTACTAGGCCATCACCTCTGGCATCCTTGAGAACCAAGATTCTCAGCATAGACAAAGGAGGCACAAATATAAAAAGAAGAGGTTAAATAAAATCCCCTGTTCTTTTCAATTTGAATAGAAAGTATCAGTTTGAACTTATGATGTATTTTTAATCACCACCAACAACCACTAATTTCCTAGCTCTGTCCACTGAAAAGGTCTATAAAGGATGACCAGCCCAGGAACAATGAGCACCTCCAAGTGCCTAGATTATGGTCTCTAAGAACCATGTCCCACTAAGAGAAACCAGGGGTCCTTGGAGAAATGGCTGATTCCAGGTCTGGGGCAAGGCCTGGAACATCTTAGTTTCCTTGCTATTTGGATGACACCAAAGACTACCAGGATCATGTAAAAAGGAGCCACTGACAGAGATGGCACAATCCAAGCCTTAATAAAAATAATAAAGAAATGGACTAAAACACATCAAATATGTTTAAACTGATGAGTTTACAAAGATACTAAAAGCAAAACAGAAAACCCTAATTGGTCACCATTAGAAGATGATAGTAAACCACTCATTATTTTGAAAACTAAGAAATAAAGGGAAAGAAGCAAACACTTATCCCATCTTTCCTATATAAATTGTATTATTGGACGATCTAATAGGAGATATATTTGATTATTTGTATTTCAGCTAATAAATGAAGTAATTAACTAATGGATCTAAGCAATAAACATCAATAATTGCCAAAATCACAAAAAGAGAGAAAACTAGACCTTATGTGCCTTCTGACAAGAGAGCACAACATGATTTATGAAGCATTTTTGCCCACAGATCATCAAATGTAAATCCAATTAAATATCTAAATCAAACTACTAATTTGTAGGAAATACAGAGGGTAGAAGAACATGTTAAACAGCACCACAGGGCTGCAATTAAAAAAAAAAAAAAAGTCCAGGCTGTGGGAATCTCTACAGGACAAAGAATACAATGTCTTCATGAAATAAATTGCAAGGGGGAAGGGAGGGGAGTAAAGGGATATAAAAGAAACCTATAGATTAAAAGGCATGTGAAAGACATGTCAATATACAGTAATGTGTGGGCCTGATTTGGATTCTGATTTTATTTTATTTATTTTTTTAAGATTTTATTTATTTGTCAGAGAGAGAGAGAGAGAGAGAGAGAGCAAGAGCACAAGCAGGGGGAGCAGCAGGCTTCCCGCTGAGCAGGGAGCCTGATTTGTGACTTGATCCCAGGACCCTGGAATCATGACCTGAGCCAAAGGCAGATGCTTAACTGACTGAGCCACACAGGTGCCCCTGGATTCTGATTTTAAATTAAAGATAAAAAAATGGCATTTATACCACTGCCATAAATTTGAACTTGCATGACATTTGATGATCTAAAGAGAATGTTGCTAATTTTTAAGGTGTAATAGTGGTGTTAGTAAAGCTACATACTAGGTATTCACAGATGAAATGATGTAATGTCTCAGATTTGCTTTAAAATAACCCAGTGGTAGCTGAAAAAGTAGGTGGGGACACAGACGAAATGAGATCAGTCCTGTATTGATGATTGCTCAGGCTGGATGAGGGCCTGTAAAGGTTTGTTGTTCTGCTCTTTCCACTTTGCCACATGTTTACATATTTCCATAATAAAAGATTAAAATAATTTCCTAACATCCTAACAACCTCCTTCCTAACATCAGGCTCAGAGTGATAATAGATGGAGTGCATCATGGTTCTGACCAGTATCCCTGGTCTTGTATTTTATGAATAATGGAGAGTTGACCTGTGTGTTTCAGATCATTCATCTGAGGGTCCTCTCTATCACCCCAGGAGATTCTCCATCACCCAAGGAGCTTCTTTATCACCCAGGAAGCTTCTCCATCACCCAAGGAGCTTCTCCATCACCCAAGAAACTTCTCCATCACTTTCCTCACCAGGATACATCAATATGTACTTGGGAGCATATACATAGACCCATACAAAAAAAGATTTCTCTTGACTTAAACATTTTGCTTTGAAGCTGCAAAGGGTGTGAGGATGTTGAGCTTTCATAAAGCAATAACACTGAACTCTATAGAACCAAATCTGCCTGACACCAGCATCCAGTGGTGCTCATGGCCAGAGGAAGGGAAAAACAGTTATGGTGTTGAGCTTGGGAGGTGTTTCCATTCTGAAGTTCTGAGCAAATAACCAGGCAAATCTGGATGACAAGGGACACTGGTTCTGTTCCCATGCTATATTCACATCAGTGCCACTGAATTTCCTAAATTGGATAATAATGTCTGTAGGGAAGCAATCTATGCAAATTCTCTATCTGGGGACCCCACAGGTAAGAGAAATGAAGAAGGTTGAGGAGACAAGAGCAAACCCTTAAGCCCCATCACCAGGCGAAGGATGGGTGAGAGGGAATCACGGTTGGGGCCAGGAAGTGGACAGCTGACTGGATGCTTACCTTTAGAAATGGTACCTCCCAACCTTCAAGGTAAAGCGTGCTGTTTAGAGTGGCTTACGTGGCTTCGGTTTCTGTTGCCAACCTCCCAAGCATCTGTGCTCAATTGTGCCATCCAGGCTTAGGAGTCCCTCCCATGGGCTTCCTTAAACCTTAAATCTGGGAGCTCACCCCAGTTCTCCCATTTTCTTGCCTTTCTCCCCAGCTAGCCCATAACCTCCTTGAGGGCAGGGGCTCTGTCTTTCTTGGTGGTATCTCATCACATAGCACAGGGCCTGGGATATAGAGGTGCTCCCCAAACAGTAACTGCAGAGTTGGAGATCACTACGGAAGCAGTGTAGGGTGGTGGTTACGAGCATGGGCTTCACGGTGAGATGTGACTCACAGCCCTGCCTGCTCACTATACCCACTTTGCCGATGTGGTGTTATGGTTTCCGGACCCTACTACTGACTTATTACAGGACCTCAGGTTTTGTAAGAACATTCTGAGATTCTCCTGGAAAAGATAACACATATAACTAAATGTTTATCTCTCTGTAACAATGTAACTGATCTAGGAAGCCGGGCCTAGGAAGAATTTCACTATGCACCTACCTGGAATGGTTTCTCCTGATGGACTTACAAATAATAAAACCTGAAATTCTAGCTACACACAATGCCTTGGACCTATGTGAAAGGGTGGAGTGGTGGAGTGGACAAATGAACATCTTTTGAGTAGATAAGAACCACTTGAGTAGATAAGCAAACCTGGGCATCTTCGAATGTGTATCTCCCTCCATCTTTGACGTTTTGACTGGTTATCTCGTAGCTGTGAGAGTCCAGGTTGATTGCACTTGGGGCCCCTGGAGCCAGAAACTCTTGCCAGATTTCTTCTACCCTCTTGGCCACATCCTGGAGGGGTTGTTTCTTGAGGTCTTGGACAGCCAACCAGAACCTGATGTAGAAGCATAAAGAAAGTCAGTTCCAGGGGCCTCAGCCTCTGGACTCTGCTGGATGTGGCCCCAGAACTGAAATCCCACAAAACTCATTCTGCTGCATCCCCCAGCCTTCCCTGCTGCCCCTACCTAGGTAACAAAGACGGTAGGGACTGCTGGAAATCCATAGGGTGCTCCATCATGGTGGCGAACTGAAAGGAAGTGCCCATTAGAAAAATCATTGTGCTTCTGGTTACCAACCAGAGATTTCTTTCCCTTTACAACAAGGTTTCGCAACCTCAGCACTATTTCCATTTTGGGCTCAATAATTCTCTGTTGTGAGGGTTGCCCTGTGCATTGTAGGATGTTAAGCAGCAACCTTGGCCTCTACCCACCAGATGCCAGTGGCAACCCCTCCCCAAGTTGTGACAACCAAAAATGTTTCCAGATATTACCAAATGTCCCCTAGGAGGTGAAATCCCCCCCTGGTTGAGAGCCAGTTCTCAACCTGCCCTGACGTGGACAATGTGAATTCCTTTGTCATATCTGGTTGGGATCAGTTTGCAGCATCAAAATTAAGGGAATCACAGAGGCAGATAGAATCTTGGGATCATAGAGAATATCTGAGCTGGGAGGACCCAGCTATTCATGTTGCAGATGGAAAGGCAGCCAATTTGCAAGGTCGGCGTCCAGCATGATACTTAGCATATAGTAGGTGCTCAATAAATGGCTGTTGGCTTGAAGATGGGCTCATGAGGAACAAAGCTGAAGAGGCATACATGGGGAACATCTATGCCAAAAGATTCTCCAGGGAGCACTGGAGAGAAAAACCTCTTGTTCAGTTCCATATGTGCCTTTCATGAATTCCTCAGCATCAGCATGGCAGCGGCTGTTGGAAGAGCTAGGTGTGAGCTCTTTTCTGCTGAGAGCCAAAGCACACGGGGCTAAGCTTGGACAACAGCTCCCTGGTCGTGAGGATGGTTTCCGAGGCTGCCCCGGGGAGGGCTTGCAGCAGGGCCCAGATCTGAGTAGCACACTTTGTGCCTTGTGAACAAGACAGGCCCATGGCCCCATCAATGAGACATGAGGACAGGCCCCAGGCTATGTAGTTCCCATAGCCTTAGTATTCACACATACTCAAGTCAATGAAAGGGCAGGGACAAGAGAAGCTGGATCACGACACGGTGGAAAGTGCATTCAATCTGTCATCGAATTGCGCCCAAAGTAAGATGTACTTGTTCCCCCCCCGCCCCCTTTTTTAAAGGTTAAGCATGTTTTTCTGTTGCTGTTCTTAGAATTGTCTTTGGAGCCAAGTGCATAGCCCAAAGGCGCCACTCAGTGGCCAATTGCGGTAATACAGCTCCATTTCTACAAGGAGAGATGTTTGCGTACAGGGGCTTCTGGACTCCCAACTCTTCCCCTGCTTTGCCATTTGGGATTCAAATACTCTCTTTAAAGGAAATCCTCATGGTTCCCTTGTTGGTCCTGAAGAGCGAGAGGCTGGGAAGGAGATTTCATGACCTCACTTGACCAGAAGACCAGGAAACACAGTTCTGTCCTCATCTTGCCTATGCCACTTCTTGGAATTATGCCTTTCTGGCCATCTCTTTCTTCATCTGTAAAATGGGTACAAAGTGGGTGGCAGGGTATGTGACATGGGTCTGAAGAACTTCCCATCCAGGTGTAACAGAAATGCTTTCAGGTCCCGTGGGTGGGAGTGGTGGAGGGGCCAAGGGGCAGCCACAAGATTAGTACGGGGCTTTCTCCCGGGGGGCTGGGCAGAAGCTGCCAGGGGCTCTTGCTCCTGCCATCTGTCGTCACCTGCCCCTCAACACCAGCCTGCTTTCTTGCTTCCGCAGGTCTGGCGCTCATGTCCTCTGGCTACCGGGGAGAGAACAGCAAGGGTTCTTTGAGCAAAGTGCAAAGGCAGGAGGTCCTCGGAGCCTTAGCTGGGGAGTGGGGCTCTTCCACCTCCCAACCCCATGCCTCTGGGCCCTTAGGTCTCTCCGTCCCGCCCTCGAGGTCTGCCATGGAATGAAGGAGGTGGCTGGGACACAAAGATGAAAATGGTCATCTGCCGATGACAGCGCCTATAGGCTTTCTTTGTCAGGACAGCAGGGTTTGATGGGCAGGTGGGATTTAGGAAACCCAGCTCTAAAGAAGGAAGCCGGTGTGGGTTTTTCAAAGGACCGGAAAGAGTGCTAGTGGGCAACTCACCAAAGACTGAGTTGGTGAGTCTTTGGCAGCCATGTGCTGGGGCTGATGGGAGAAGGGCCCTCCCTCAGGGAGTCGCCTCTGGGCCGAGTCCCCCGGCTGGAAGCAGCTTCTCTGGGCCAGCATCCTTCCCAAGCCTACGGGACCCTGCAGTTTCTCACACACATGGATGGTTCCCGGGCAATTTCCTGCTCCCTCAATCAATGTCATGTGGGGGGTCACCTTCTGTCACTTTCTGTCCCGTGTTCCAGGCTGCTCTGAGGAGGAGCTCTCAAGCTCCGGGAGGGCCCTGGAAGCTCCCAGCAGCTTCGGAGCTGGGCAGGCTCCTAGGGTTCCCGAGGCCTCAGAGTCCCTTTGGGAGAATGATTTGGGAGCCACAGTCATGCACCTCATTCAGCTGGGTATAGAGAAGGTCTAAAGTGGATGTAAAGGGAGATTTCAGAATCAAATGTAACAAACTTTTACATAAAAATTAAAAAGGCTCCCTTTGCCACAAACCAAGACTTTTGAAAAATAAAAGGACGAGGAGAAACCACAGGCCGGTTAGAAGCGGAGGAGGAGATGACATGCCTTAGGCGGCCGTCTTTCCTCCCTGCCCTCGCAGGGACCCTCTCAGCCTTCTGTTTGCCTCGGAGGTGACCTGCCTTATCCTTCTCAGGTAACAGCAAAAATGCTGTCACAACAGCATCCTGACATCCCATATGTGTTTACTATCACCGGCTTCGAAGAACCTTTGTGTCAATTTGAAATTCAGAACAGGCTCTGGTTCGCGTTTGCCATCTGTGAGCCCACAGGCCTGAGGCGGGAGCGCTGAGTTCCGAGGCCCCCCCGACCCCCACCCCCACCCCCAGCCCGGGTGTCCCGGTCACACTCCCCTCGCTGGGGGCCCGCGCACCTCCCTGCCACACACCCAGGGCGGGTGCTGGCCCAGGGAGGCTGGGGCAGCTTCTGCCTTATGGAAAGCCCTGCAGGTACGACGCCCATTCTGCACTAAGCCTCCGTGGCTTGCCGCAGAAGGGCTGTCGTGACTGGCAGGCCACAAGGACTTGCCGGTATCAGGGAGACCATCTGTGCTGCTTCGCTGGAGTCCTCAGAGCGTGGGGAGGCAGCCCGTGCGCCAGCATGCGATGCGTGGGGATGGCTCAGGAACGCAGGCCGGCACTGGCCTGGGCGGGGAAGCGGCGGGGGGGCCTCTGACGCCCCAGGGCCCAGCAGCAGCCGTGTTGGGGGGACCCCGGAGGGGAGGGGGTAGTCCTGATGGCCTCGTTTGTCCCCAGGACTGCGGTGCGGACGAGGAGTGGGATTTTCTCCTCGAGGCAGGCTGGACGCAGGAACACTGCGCAGCCCTGGGCCCTCTCCCCCTTGCCAGGGGTTCTGGGCAGCCCCGCAGTTCTTAGTTTCCCTACTTTTTTCATAAACTAAGATTTTCATGGCTGAGAAAAATCTAGCTTTTAGTTCATTCCCAGAGAAAAAGCAAACTCGATGCTGAAGGAAGGCTTTCTGTGCCCTCTGCTGGTCAGCAGAGACTCAGGAAGGACAGAGGCAACTTGACTGGGTCCCTGGTGGGGTGAAAATCGTCCGGGGCCCACGGCGGCCACAAGCCCCAGCCCCACGGCGGCCGCTGAGGTACGCTCCTTCCGGGGGCAGTGGCTGAAGTGCCACAGATTGTCACGGTGACGCGCGAGCCACCTCTGTTCCGATTAATCATGTGTTTGGTTAGTGGGGAGTCCCCCCGGGCCTCGTGAACCTTCCCAGGTCCTCCCAGGACCGGGGGCAACTCTCGGAGCCGGGAGCTCTCCAGGCAAACCTGGCAACTCCCCCGTGCGCTCTTTAATTGCTTCTCCCTTCAGCTGACACTGTGTGGAACTGGGATAATCAATCTGCAGGTTAGAAGAACAACCACGTTCTCTCAGGAGACGTTACAGCTCATAAAAAATGTACGGACAACGCTCTTTGCTGTGGGTTTTGAGTTTTAACTCATGCCCTGCCGGGCAGCAGAGACCATTGTGCGGGGAGGGACCAAGGTGGGCATAGGGGCGATGGGGAGGGGGCAAATGTGGACGAGGGACTCCTGTCACCATTCTGGGAAAACGCACAGAGAAGGGAGGACGAAGTCAGATGATGCACTTGATGCCCCTGCTTCTCCCCTTATGGATGACAGCCCGCGTGCCTTGTGCAGGCCCCCAGCAAACAGCTGTCTCAGGGGCCCCGTGCGTGTGAACGGGGTGCCCCAGCTCAGGGTGCCACAGAGAGCGCAGGTTCCCATGCTGTGCCGGCTGCAGCAACATGCACTGGCCATGCCCTCTCCGGGCCCTGAAGCTGACGCCCCTCCCTCCATGACCTCCCCATGAAAGGGGACTTGAACTTACATTGTATTATCATAGACGTCTTTCCTTAAAGGATCCAGGGTGATGCTTTGCTGTTGTGAGAGTGATTTCTGTGTGTCTTGGGGGCTCCTCTGTGCTGCTCTCTGAAGCTCTAGGTACAGGTTCAACCACTTGGCTACTTAACTGGGCTGTGCTAAAGGGTTACAATCTAAGTACCCCTTTTGCTAGAGAGATGCGAGGGCGTATGGGAAGATGAAATGGAGATGCCCTTTGCAGTGGATCCAGTTGAGTTCTGGTTGGTCTCTTTTTTCTCCCATCCCCTGATGCCAGTTGCCGGGGCTGTTGGTCTGTCCTGGGGAGAAGAGATGATCCCTAGCGCGGCCAAGGCAACAGACGGGCAGGATCCCTGGGTTATGCTGCTTCTACAGCTCCAGCGGGCGCCATTCACGGGACGTGGTGGAGGCGCATCGGCAGGGCGCCCACGGCTGCCCTGCTCAGCTGAGTCCTTGGGCCCTGGGTCATGGGGGCTGCTAAGCCACTCTCTGTGGCTGGAGGAGTGAATGCAAAGGGGAGGGGAGGAACCACATGGTTATGGACGACTGACGAGTCCTAAGGAGTTGTGTGATGTCAAACCAAACATGTCCCCCTACATGTCCAATTATGCTGAATATCGTAAAAGTGGAACTTGGGCCTCCAGAGAGGATTTTATAAGCTCTTGGGCTGTACTTTTTATCTCCGGCTGTTCTAGTTTCTTTATCCTCTCTCCTGTCATGGATCAGAGGGGGTCCCTCTTCAAGTGTGGATTTATGCATTCCTGCTGGGGGTGTAGATGAGTCACTGGCCCACTCACAGGTGTTCCCCCACCCTTTCACCCAAGTGCAGCCCCCCGCCACAGGATGAAGGAGCTGGCCGAGGCACAGGAGGTAATGGCAGGATGAGGTGCTGAAGCCCCGCCAAGGACGTACTCCTCCCTGCCCCCCTGGCCTTAAGGGTAATGTGTGTTCGTTACGCTAGTCTGAACCGATGTGTGACTCCGGCTGCGCCCAGACTGGGCACGGAGGTGCTGAGCCAGCGATGCTCCCGCTCAAAATGACCCTCAAAATGACCGGGGCCCCGTGGTGGTTTTTCAAAGTCACTGTAACAGTGCAGGTGGCAGAGGGTCATAAGGCCACGCATGGGCTGAGAAACAGTCAGGTAAAGGAGGCCTCTATGTCACTTTATTTTGGGGGGGCCCGCAGGGGACAGAATGAGAAGGAGAAATGGGAAAGACTCCCACGGGCGGCTCACGGGGACCGAGCTCCATGTGGGTCCTGGGGTGAGCCTGAGAGCATCCTGCCGGCCACAGAGGGCGTGGCTCACAGAGGGCGTGGCTTCCTGGTCAGGACCCGCCTCGTCCACGCACAGCCCCGGAGGCTGGTCTGAACCGCAAGCCTTCTGTTACAGATGCTTGACTCGGAATCAAAGCAAAGCTGGGAGGTGTGTTCAGAACAATGGCTCCGCCTCAGGAAAGAACTCTTGTGTCCTGACCTGGCATCAGATATGCAGCCTTATCTGTTGTACAGTAAGGTCCTGGTTGCCTGGAAAGGCATCGACACATATCGTTAACTGGCATCTACACGTCCCCCGGAGGCTGTGTGATGTGGGAGAGCCCCACTGCCACACCGTCGCTCATAGGGTCTTCTCGCTTAGAATACTCTCCCTCCTTCTCGTTTGTCTATCTGTATCCTGTGTATTCTTCAAAGACCAGCTTATGATTTGCCTGCTCTGGCTTACATTCAACCCTCCCTTTTAAAAACATTTCCAGGGGCGCCTGGGTGGCTCAGTCGGTTAAGCATCTGCCTTCGGCTCAGGTCATGATCCCAGGGTCCCTTCCCAGCTCCCTGCTCGGTGGGAAGCCTGCTTCTCTCTCTCCCACTCCCCCTGCTTGTGTTCCCTCTCTCGCTGTGTCTCTCTCTGTCAAAAAAATAAATAAAATCTTAAAAAAAAAAAGAAGAGAAAAAAAAAAAAACATTTCCAAAACAGTTCTTAGAGTTTATACTCATTTATATTCATGTAACGATTTAATAGTTTCTTGTGTTTTTTTCCTCAAGGACCTACAAGATCATGGTAGGCAAAGATCATGCATCTTGACTTGTTTGCCTCCCTCAGCAGACTCTTGCAGGGCTTGATGCAGCCTAGGTGTGTGATAACTAGTGCTTGATTGATGTATGGGACTGATATGGTCTCTACTGTCAAATAAATTACATGGTCTTTGCACATTAACACCGGAGTGGACAGTCCTTTGCCCACAGTCTATGCCCTGACTTTTTAAAGTTAAAAAACATTTAGAAAATGAATAAAACCACCCTTTCTGAAAAAAATACCACTGGAAGATGGGAATTAACCCAGCACGCAAAAAAAGAACCTGGTGCCAAGAAAAAATCCTGAGCTTTACATCTGAGAAGTCACTGGTTTGCTCAGATCATTCAGGGGGCTCAGACCCATTAGGTCTCTGTGTCCATTCTAATACAACGGAACCCTGAATAAACCACAAGTTTCCCAACTTTTCATGACAATGGACCCTCTCCCACTGAATGCTCTCCCTTTCCCCCCTCTCTCAATGGACCTCATGTTTTGAAAGTTTTGCTTTTTCCTCCTATTGAACAGTAATTATTAATACATCACTACATCTCCCCTCATCTTGATTAGCTGGAGACCAACAGCGACAGCCATGTGTTCTCATTGGCAGCAGGTGACCACAGCAACACAGGGTTGATAGAATCCCCCCAAAAGGAAAAGCATGTTTTAATTAGTTTTTACAGATATGTCTCCAGGTATTGAAATGTATATCCTTTGGCTTTTTGAAATTCTAAAATGAGCTCAGGGATCCCTCTTTTTCTCTGGTTAGCTTGTCAAGTATTTGGGACCCCCGACTGAGAAGTTTTGAAGGAGACAGTCTCTGAGCTGCCTTTCCACTCTGCAGCTCCATGGTTCCTGGTTTCAGTTAATGCAAGGTGTCATCAGACCCATTTGATCATTTACTTATCATGGGAGACGTGTTTCCAACAACTTGAACAAATGTCATCTGGACCTACAGAACAGAAAATGCTGATCTGGGGAAGTGCCCACATGGGGATGCCTGAGCTGCACATCAAGTTTGTCCTTCTCCACTTCTGCCTTAGCCAGATTAGTGGGGATATGAATCTGCACCATCACGTTTTTATTGAGAAAGGGGGGGAGGGTGGAATGGGAGGTTGAATATGCACATCTCCTCATACACCCTCTGCACATGGCTGCAACCTTTGAGAGAGTTACCTGAGGTTTTCTGAGCTGAACTCGGACTCCAGGAATCTCCGGAACTGGTCCCGCCCCACCTGGTCCTTCAATACCTCGTCGAAAGAGAAGCCCCATCTCTTGACTCGCTGCTGGCTGGGTTCTTTGCTTTTGGGGGAGAAAAAGGTTTAAGAAAATGATCAATGCTAGGCAAAAACCGGTGTCCTATTCCCTCCAACAACTCAAATCTATTTTGCTGCCCCACGCCAAAGGGCAATGTCTCAAATTTAAGTGATGGATTTGGTAAAACCTGCACAAACTCCACATGCAGACTCGGCACAACCTCAGCCAACAGTAAAACGTCTCTTTAGAGAAGGCATTTCAAAGGGGCCACGTTTAGGTGAAGGTCACCAGGAGACCTGCCAAATGGCTGCCGTCTACAGGAAATGCAACGACCCTATTTATTTGGCTTCCCTGGACCCTGCCTGTCCGTTAATAGCCCAACCCTCAACTCTACCACTTCTCGTCTTATTTAGATCCAAGTGACATACGAGTGGTCAGAAATGCATCAGCTCATCCAGGATGAACCCTAACACTTGCTTAGAGGCAGAATGTTGTGTCCACTGAACAACCACCTAGTCAGCGTATCCGATGCTCTGGCCATTGTTCCGAGCATCTTAACTCTGCTGACTCACTGGGTCTTCACAACTGTTCTGTAAAAAAAATGTACTAGTATTGGCCCCATTTTACACATAGGGAAACTGAGGCCTAGTGATCATTTGCCCAGAGACACACTAGGAAGTGATGGAGTCAAGACGAGTCCAGACAAATGTGGCTCCAGAGTGCAGCCCTTGGCCAGGCTGTGCTGTCCCACACCCATGTGACCCTCCTCAGACCAAAGCAGGGTTGGTCTTATTCTTCCGCTGTGGGAAGATGAGACTAGTTCCTTCAGCTCTGTCTTTCCATTTGCAGTTCACTTGTGTATTTATTCGCCTGACCCTTTAAGTAGCAACAGGGTCCTAGGTCACAAGCCACACGCCATAACCGTCATATGCAAGGAGTGGTCTGGGGACCAGCGGTGGACTCTTAGGCTCCATGTCAGACATGGGGAATCAGAATCCACAGCACAATGAGATCCCTGGGTGAGTTAAGTGCTCCTTAAACTTTGAGGAGCATGGGTCTGGCGATCTTACTTTCCCTCTTTTTAAGAAACTGACACATATTTCTTATCTCTAATAGGCATTAAGTGAATAAAATCATGGAGTTGATATATTCTCAATAGTTATCTTAGAAAATTACACTCAGTGAGAAGGGAGAAGAGGGTGTATGTGTTCAAAGGTTTGGAAAAACAAAGAGCTCCAGCTGAGTGTTGCCCAATAGAACTTTCTGCTATGATATGAGTATTCTGTATCTGTTCCCTCTATATGGAAGCCTCTAGACCCGTGTAGCTCTTGACCACTTGAAATATGGCTAGTGTGACTGACGAACTGATTTTTAAATTTTATTTCATTTTAAATCATGAAAGTTGGGGCGCCTGGGTGGCTCAGTCGTAAAGTTTCTGCCTTCAGCTCCGGTCATGATTCCAGGGTCCTGGGATCGAGCTCCGCATGGGGATCCCTGCTCAGCGGGGAGCCTGCTTCTCCCTCTCCCACTCCCCCTGCTTGTGTTCCCTCTCTCGCTGTGTCTCTCTCTGTCAAAAAACAAAAAATCTTTAAAAAAAAATAAAAATAAAAATGAAAGTTGATGCTGAGGTGGCCCCATGTAGCTCTGGCTACTGTACTGGAAGGCACAGCTCTGGATTTAAGTGATTCAAACCCAACCCTTCTATTTTTGCACTGCAAGGCATAACCAGCAGCAGCAGGATCTTCTAATTCTGAGATTGTGTGCTTGGGGCTTGGGAGAATCTTGTGCACAACTCGGCACCTCTTAGCCCAGCAGGGTCACCGTGGAAGACCAAGTCCATCAGGTCAAACCTGGGGACTTCTGTGAAAGATCTCTCCCAAAGTTCCAGACTGGGCCTTTTACAACAAGACAGAAGGACAGATCCTGGATTCTCTCAAATGCAAGCCACAGCACCCATCACACTTGATAGCTTTCCAGGGGACGGAAAGTGTTGTGTATGGAGAAGTCTTCCTGGGGTTGAGGATAGCAGCAAATGTAAGTCCCAGAGAATGGCAGGATCTTTCTGCCAGGGTCATGCTGTGGCCTGGACCTGCACCATCACCAGGTGACTGGTACAATAACTTCACCGTGGCCTAACTGAAACAAACAACTCATGGAACTCGTAGCCCCTTTGTTTTCAACCACTGCATAGAAATGCTTCCATATGACTATGTTTGCTTACAATTTGCACCATCGTTTAGCCTTCCAAGGGTATGTCACTGTCTCTCCAGCTATCTTGTCAGCTCTTTGAGGGCAGAGACCATGTCTCATGCATCTTTGTATTCACCTTAGCGTTTTCACACAGCAAGTGTTCAACACTAAGAGGAAATCAATAAGAAAATGTGTATAGTGATGGGGTGATATGTCCTTATCCTGACAGGACTTTCTAATTGCTAGCTGGATGCCTTTTCTCTACTCTAATTTGTCTTCTGTGTCCACTGATTCTTACCAAATTCCTATACCCCACTGGGCAGCCCAAACCAACAAGAGCATAGACAGGTGGCTCTCCAAGGGAATCCATCTTTCATTCCAGCTGATCTCCCAACCTGAGAGCATGGTAGAAATCTCATTCATTGAGAATAAGAAAGAGAGATTCAGAGGAAGCAACCATCTATAAAACATTCATTTCTGCAGGGCCATTATAGTGGTAGGCATGGTGCCAGGGGCTTTCCTTACAGTGGTCCCTTTGAATCTCAATATAAGCCAGCAAGGTGGAGATTTGTATTCAGATGTCCAGAGCTCAAGACAGGTCAGATTGCCCAAAGCCACACAGTTGGTAAAAGCCAGTCTGGAATTGGTACCTGGGTGTGTCTGTCTCTAAAGCCTTTTCTTTTTTTCCCATGACCTTGTCTTCCACTACATTTCCCACATTTGATGCCCAAACTAAGATTTGGAGAAAGACATAATTCATCTTGAAAAGACTTTTGAGGGGTGCCTGGGTGGCTCAGTCAGTTAAGTGGCTGCCTTCAGCTCAGGTCATGATCCCGGGGTGCTGGGATCGAGCCCCGCATCGGGCTCCCTCCTCAGCAGAGAGCCTGCTTCTCCCCGCCCCCCCCCCACCTGCCACTCTGCCCACTGTGTGTTCTCCCTATCTCTCTGTCAAAGAAATAAATAAAATCTAAAAAAAAAAAAAAGAAAAGAAAAGACTTTTGAGTCGTGAGAAAAATTATGAAACAAGGGACAATTCCTTAAACAGGAAATATCCAAATATGCCATTTTAGGGTCAAGGCTATTAAAGGAACAATGGCAATTTTATTTGATGCCCCAAGAACAGCCTGAGGGTCCTGCCTACTCTGATGGGGAGTGGTCCGGGTATGTATTGCTGTGTAGCAAATCATCCCCAAACTTTGGCTTAAAATGGTGATTTATTATTCTTTGTCACTGTCCCCTGGGTTGACTGGACTCAGCTGGGTGGTTCTCATGTGGGGTCTCAAGTAGTTGTAGCCAGAAGCTGGGGGTGGGATCATCGGACAGCTCAACTGGGCTGCACACCCAAGATGACTCCTCACATGGCAACTGATCCTGGTTGTTTGCCAGGAGCTCAGCTGGGACTGTTGATGACATGGCCTCATCAATGGCCTGGGATTCTCAAAGCATGGTCAGTGGGTTCCAAGATGGAATATTTTAGGAGCAAATGTTTTTAAATGACTGAGGTAGAAGACATAGAGCTGCTTTATGACCTGTTCTCAGAATGTTAGTTCTGCCACACTCTATTGGTCAAATTAGGTACCACAGCCAGCCCAGGTGAAAAAGTAGGGAGGTGTCCCCTCCTGATGTAAGAAGTAGCCCATGTGAACAAAGAGGGAAGGCACAGATGGGGCCATATTTGGAGACTGACCACCACAGGGAAGGAGCTTGACTAATATGCTGGACTAATAGTTCTATCAGACTTGCTGGGCATAGGCAGTCTGGGGACAGTTGCTGCCTCTCAGCAGGTCAGGGTGGCTGGTTGTGGATACCTACGGCCAAATAGGATAAACCAGGCTCCTTGCGGCTCTTGGCTCATGCACCTGATGTCCAGCGGAGAAAGAAAGCTAAACCCGAATCAGAGCAAATTATGGAGGGAGCAATTTATGAACCACAATTATGGCAGTGCCACGTTTTTGTTAGACCCACTATCTGGTTAATGGCACGGCCAGGAGTACTTCCCAGAGACCTCCCTGAGACACTCTCAGGGTGGTGTTTAGACTACACAGTTCTCTCCACCTGCAACCTGGCAACTTTTGGCTGATTTTTCCTCCACGGTGAGCCCTGGCTATCACCCTTTTCTTTAAGCTTTATTTCTCAGAATTTTCATCGGATAGACTTGAGATGTAGTTTGCCCATCCTTAAAAGGGTAGCCTTATATTGCTCTCTGAACAGATGATTTCTCATCCTTGGATTTCTAGATCTAACAGTTTATCTGAGAAGGAGAAAGGATGAAAACACAATTTTCTATTATTTATGCTATATCCCGTATCATCTTGCCAGTTATCCTGTTAAGTCCCGCTGCTATCTTCCACTGGGCCCTCTGTAACCTCCACAGGGCAGAGACAGTATGATGAACTCTGTAGAATTCAGACATTGTGTGTGAGGCCCCTGCTCTGGACATCGTCATGAGTCTGCCTGGAGCCATAGAAATCAAAGCCCATCTCAGACTAACATGAGTTCCCGAGGGGAGTCCTGCTTTCTTACCTGCTGCCTCCACTCTGCCACAAGCCTCCCACAAACCTCCACCCATCTTCACCCCAATTCTTCTTCCTATCAGGTGTTTGAGGGGTGGAAGGCTTTACTGAGATTCAAAGGTCTTGAGAAGGGGGTACATATTGCACCACCCAGCAGCAAACATTTAAAAAATCACATACTTGACATTCTTGCTTTTGCAAAGTCCTTGGGCTAGGGCTCTTCCATATTTGTTTTGGGCTGCAGTACTAGGGCTCTTCCTGGTCTCTCCTGTCACTCTGCTCTCCCTTGCCTCTCACTGCGCTTAGGTCTCACCTCTCGGAAACAAAAAGTACGTTCTTCTCATCTTCTTATGTCACAAGTCCTTCCCCTTGTTTGAGTCTCTGCCAGCACCCCTGCCCTCTGAGACTGATTTTTGTGCCTAAGTGACTTATCCATGTCCTTTGCCAAATGAGAAGGAATCCCGGGGCTGGGAGATAGGATAGCATGTTTTATACACCTTGCTACATTTGCATCTTGAGAGACCTTTTTTTGTTTGGAATGCAGCACATAGTAAGTTCTCAATACATATTTGAAATAGTCACTCCTTCATCTAGCCTCCATCCAATCTATACTTTTTGAATGCCTACTATGTGTCAGGCATAGTCCTGTTTAAGTCCTATTTTAAGTCCTAACTAGAAAGAGAACCAGGGGGAGGATGTGATAAAGAATAGCTGGATGGATGGGGTGACCACTAGAGAGTGAGTGATCAAGCAGACCTTTCTGAGGAAGGGTCACCAATGCTGAGTGAGACTTGAAGGAGAAGGGAAACCAGCCAGGAGAGGTTCTGAGGAAGCAGGCCAGGAAGAGGCAACACGCAAGAGTCTGGAGTTCAGTAAAATAAAGTTACAAAGAAAACAAACAAATAGGTAGTATGTAGAGGCAAAGAAATTTGTTATCAGCAGATGATAAACTTTGAGGAATCTGGGGAACGTATAAAGCAGATGGACTGAACTGGTATCAACTGATTGAGAACCACCTATGTCTCTGGGGCCATCTGAAAAGAAATTAGCTGGGTCCCCAACAGAGGCCTGGGAAAACCCCAAGCTCTGAGCAGCAGGACCGGAAGTAGAGGCAGTTGGTGGGCATTGGACGGGGACATATGGAAGAAACTCAGAAATATGTACCAGATTAAAAAAACAAACAAATATGGACCAGAGGTTCCCTATGGCAGAGAGGGTCTTCTGAGCAAATGGGGGGTGTTTTCTGGCCAGCTGCTAATATGGGTAATAAAACCAGGGAGTAGTGCTTCTGTAATCTCGGGGTGAACAGCCAATAGAGAGGGGAAAAGCATCTCAGCAAAGCAGAGAAACTTCTAAAGACATTCTGGCCTTTTCCCTACTTTTCATTGGTTTCTGCAGTCTAATCAGGCTCCCTAAGGCCCCTCAGCAGAAGGGAGAAGAGTGGACTTATTGGGAGCACCGTGGAGAGGAAACTGAAGAACTTCAGAAACCCTGTCAGGATCTGAGACAGAGCAGAGCACCCGGCTTAAGGGACTGTAGAGCTCTACCACCTGTCCTGCTCTGAGAGGGGACCCAGTCTTTCAGTCTGCTCTTGACTCACATGGCCAGGACCCAGAGGGACCCTGCTGACTGACCTATGGCCCCCCAAAACATTCTCAGGTGAAACCCTACAGCCATGTGGACGGCTCAGAGGAGAGCCTGCATTGGGGTGGACGGTGGGGACTCTGTGAACCACACAAGGACTTCTCAAACTGCTGTGCCGCAGAACCACCTAGAACACTTGCCAGAAATACAGACACCCAGAACCACCCTGAGGCATCTGTTTTCTTAATGAGCAACCCAGGTAATTCTGATGTACCCTGTGTTTTGAAAACCACGGACCCCACCCTGCCCGCCGTCCCCTCCCCCCCCGCCGACTAGTTACTGAGGGAATCCTCATCAGCTACAATCCAGTCCGTCTGGATCAGGGCTGCCCTTTAGAATCACTTGGACAGATGAAAAACAAACAAACAGACAAACAGACAAACCAATGCCCCACTGCCAAAAATTCTGATTTAATTGTCCTAGGGAGGGGACTGGGCATTGTTTTTGTTGTTGTTTGTTTTTTAATAAACTCTCCAGGTGGTTCTAATGTATGGCCGGAGTTGACAGCCAAGAGCTTCACTTATGGAAACCAACAGTCCCTCAAATTGCTGGGTATATGAAAAGACGGACTGATCTGCTCTAAACGGTGATTAGTCACAGTGATTGATTCTGTGATAAATGACCCCCAATGAAACAGACTATGTCAGAAATAGAGGGGAAGTATGAAAACAAAACCAAACCAAACCTGTATCATACCATCAGGGAGATTTAAGAGTCTAAATATCAAAAAGACAGAGGAGGCTACTAAGAAAAAGGAGTCCAAGAAATAGTAAGAATTCTTGGAAATGAAAAGCACGATTGTCAACAGGCCCTCTCAAAACTCAGTAGGAAAAGAAAAACTCATGAAGTATAAAATCACAGAATAGACATTACTGAACACCAAGCCGGGAGCTCTGAAGAGTAATTCAAGGAATTCTATCCTTGAATATAACATAAAAAGACTAAGAGATGGGAATTATAAAAGAGAAAAAGATAAAGAGATACGGCTGCTCCATCCCAGAGGCTCAGAGTTTCTACGAGAGGATTTCCTGAGAAGAGAGGATAAAACAGAAAAAAGAGTATTATGATTAAAAAGAGAGAAAGAGAGAGAGAGAGAAATCCCTTGAGTTAAGGAAAGATTTAAATTCTTTTTTTTTTTTTAAGATTTTATTTATTTATCTGAGAGAGAGAATGGGAGACAGAGAGCATGAGAGGGGGAGGGTCAGAGGGAGAAGCAGATTCCCTGCTGAGCAGGGAGCCCGATGTGGGACTCGATCCCGGGACTCCAGAATCATAACCTGAGCCGAAGGCAGTTGCTTAACCAACTGAGCCACCCAGGCGCCCGGAAAGATTTAAATTCTTGGGTCAGATTAGAAGGGATGATGTAGGGCACGTTAGAACTATTAGAAAGAAGATACTCATCTACAAACTATTTTTCTTTTAATGTTGAAGGAGAAATATTAAGTCTCAAAATGTTGGTTTAAAATATATCAGGTTAATATACCTATCAAGAAGAATGGGATTTGGAGGAGGCAAAGGGAAATTTCTATTTTTTATTTTACATAATTTATTATTATTTGCATGAATTGATGCCATTGATTAATAATTAAAACAATAGTAAATATGATTAGCATAGAAACTAGAGTAAGGAAAGCTAATACAAAACTTGATTAATAAAGCAAAAATCAGGGAAGAGGAAAAGAAACAAGAAGAACGAGATCGGGAAAACATGAAATATCAGGAAAAGATAAAATCTATAATCCAAGTAAATGTAACTGTTTTCTATCCCAATGTCCAAAGCAAAATACACCACTAGAAAAGTGGGTGAAGAACACAAAACAGTCAAGTCACAAGAGAAAAATGAATGTCAACCATGAGAAAAGATTCTCAAGTCTTTCAACAAAGAAGTGGAAAAAAAATGAGATTTTTACTTTAACTTATCACACATGCAAAGATGACAAAGATTGACAATGGCTAAGGATAATGCTTGAGTTGGTGAGGAATGTGGGGAAATGTACACTTTTAAGCTGTGGGCATGAAAAAAATGATATTATTTTGCTTAAGAGGAATCTGGCCATATGAACTAAAATCAAAATAAACATGCCAGTCCTAGCAATTCCACTCCTGGAAGTTTATCCTAAAATAATAATTGGACTTGTGTATAAGGATGTTCTTTGCATCATTGTTTATACTAGCAAAAAAAAAAAAAAAAGGATATAACCTTAATGTTTATGACCTGGGGACTGGTTAAATACATTATACTACACTCATGCAAGGGGACACTGTGTAGTTACTGAAAAAGATAAGGGGGATTTATATGTGTTCCCATGATAATTAAAAAATTATGGGACAATGTATAGATAATGAATCCATTTATGCAGAAGAATATGATACTGTATACCCATAAGAATCTAAACTCCTTGAGTTCATGGCACCCTTAGTGTGTTAGCAACTTTTTCATGGTGGCCTGGACCAAAAAAACCACGTAACGGCTTTGTTTTTTAAATAGTCAAGTCCAAAGGACTTAATAAATATCTATGTCCTAAAAACTTACTAGCTACAAAGTACCTATAAATTGAAAGAAAAAACAATGTTTACTTCATTCTTTTTTTTTTTTTTAATATTTTATTTATTTATTCATGAGAGTCAGAGAGAGAGAGAGACGCAGAGGCAGAGGGAGAAGCAGGCTCCCCGCCTAGCAGGGAGCCCGATGTGGGACTCGATCCCAGGACCCTGGGATCATGACCTGAGCCGAAGGCAGACGCTCAACCATCTGAGCCACCCAGGTGCCCTGTTTACTTCATTCTTAAATAACTACAATGTGGGCCTGTTGAGCGCTGTACATCTTCTCAAACTTTGGAATCAAACTGGACCCCAACACGCTCATTTTCTGTTCCATTTTGATTTTTGCACAGTACTTGCCTTTTATCATAGCAACTGCCCTGAAAACCCAGATTTGCAAAGAAAAGAATGTCATATGAAATGCTGAAAACGGTGAAGTATGTTAAGCTAGTACTTTATGCAGTATCGGACACATGTCAGACGTCACGGTGTTTCCCTCAAGGATAGGGTGACCCTGTGAATTCCCTGCAGTGGTCCAGGGTGCCCTGGCTCAGTTTGGGAACCACGGCATTAGACTATAAACAAAGATTCTTTCTGGAAAGTGAGATTGGATGGTGGGGAGAGAGACTTTTCTTTGTTATGTACATCTGACTAGTTTGAACTTTTTATAATAAGCAAAATATAAAAGTCACAAAAGACTTTCATTACTTTTTAAAAAGATTTTTAATTTAATTTTTTTTAATCTTTTTTTTTTTTAAGATTTTATTTATTTATTTGAGAGAGAGAGAACACATGAGAGGGGATAGGGTCAGAGGACGAAGCAGACTCCCTGCCGAGCAGGGAGCCCGATGCGGGACTCGATCCCGGGACTCCAGGATCATGACCTGAGCCGGCAGTCGCTTAACCAACTGAGCCACCCAGGCGCCCATTTAATTTTATTTTTTTAAGATTCAATTTATTTATTTGAGAGAGAGAGCATGCAGGAGAACAGGTGGGGGAGAGGGGAGAGGGAGAATCAGGATCCCCGCAGAGCAGGGAGCCCGATGCGGGGCTCGATCCCAGGACCCTGGGATCAGGACCTGAGCCGAAGGCAGACGCTTAACTGACTGAACCACCCAGGCGCCCCAGACTTTTATTACTTTTTATAAGGTTTTTTTCATTTCCGGATAAGAAACCAGAAAAAGAGCAAGAGTGAAAGCGAATGAGGGAGAGAGAAAGAAATGAAAAATGAAATAAAAAGTCTTCTAGCCGAGGGGCAGAGGGTGCAAAGGCACACCACACCAGATGTGTCTGTGCGCTTCCCTCGGTGACTGTGACTCTGGTCCAAGGCTCTCTGGGCTTTGGCTCCTGGGCTAGTCAATGAACGCACTACCTTCCCTCACAGGCAAAGAGTTACTTGCAGTCACTCCCCAAGAGCAGAGTGATGAAAACCACAGCTCTGGAGCCTGCTGTCTGGGTTCTGACCCTAATTCTGCTACCCACTTGCTGTGTGACCTTGAGCAAGTTCATTAACTCCTCTGTGCCTCAGTTTCCTCATCTGTTCAATGATGACACTACTGTTTACCTGTTGTGGGGACTCCAGGCAAGACCCCATGTGGCGGGTGCTGAGTCCGTGCTCGCTCTTACTATTCTTCCTGCTGCTGTTATATACAAACAAATTGGCTGACAGATTTTTTTCCCTCCAGTAATCAGAACTAGGAAATTGGGGGGCACCTGGGTGGCTGTCGATTGAGCGCTCAACTCTTGGTTGAGGCTGGGGTCCTCAGGGTCGTGGGATCGAGACCCGCATCTGTTAGGCTCTGCGCTCAGCAGGAAGTCTGATTCTCTCCCTCTGCCTCTGTACCCCCCTCACTCTTCTCTCTCAAAATAAATGAATAAAATCTTAAAAAAAAAGAACTAGGAAATGTGAAGGACTGTCCCCATTATCATGATATCCAAGGGTCACAGAGAGGTCAGAGGAAGCCACTGAGGATCCATGTACAAAGCGAAGCTATAGGGAGGTAGAACCATGTGTGGGCAGGACTTAGGAGGTAATTTGAGGGGTTTCTGTTCTAGTGATAAAAATAGTCAAATTAAAACAGGAAATAATGTAATCTCACTAGCTCATGATTTTCTTCCTCACATTTCTTTCCTTCTCAAACATTAAAACTTTTTTGTTGTTGTTGTTTTTACCTCATCTCTATGTCCCATAAAGTGATATCGTCGCTGATCCAGGGATTGGAGGGCTCAGCCGGCGTGACCAAAGGATCATATTCCACATACTGTTCCGTGTAAGCAATTAAGCTGCGGGAGGGAAGCAAAGAACGCCACTGATTTCCTGTAAAAACTTGTATTCTCTTTTACACAAACATTCTGTCTTTATATAATTCTAAGTTAAAGAGAAAAAACACCTTTACTCCCAATTCTGGGACAAATCCAACTGTTTCCTTCTCATGACGAATGTATCATTTTTGCATTATGCAGTCATAGTTATGTAGGCATTTTATATCTTCTCCCCACTTTACTCTTTACCTGAACCCTGGTGCGTCCCTTCCTGGCTGCGCAGGCCTGACGGATACACAGGTCCAAACCTGCTTGTGTATCACCCTCTCACAGAGACTACGGATCTCAGGGCATCCGGGTCACACCAAGGACACTAGAAGCCCTCCAGGCTGCCAGCCAAGTGTTCCTACCTGGGAGACTTCCTTATTACAAAGACTAAAATCCTGATAGACCAAAAGGAGGTAATGCATTATAAGCATTATTCCATAGGGCGACTTAGTTTTTTTCAGTTATAATTTAAATGGCCACATAATCTTTTGAAAACAATAAAATAGTACTAAATGATTTCACACACACAGAAACAGCAATTTTAGCAAAAAAAAAAAATAGAGATTTTTTTTTTCTCCTATCCCTTCTCACAGAGACTTATACTTTCTACTCTTCTGTTTCCTTTAGCACTTACCTGTATATTTCTAAATTTGGTTTTTATAGTTGTTCTTGATTATCAATTTTAGATGAGAATTTAACTTTCCCTTCACCGGTCCCCAAATTTCCCACCCCTCACCTCCTCCCATGATCCTCCTAAGAGACATGTAATAATTTTTGTTAAATCAGTATTTATTATTGTCCACATTATTAAACTAGATACAAATTGTCTTCTGCTGCACTAAGTAGCATATTACCCTCTTCAAACGTTCTAACAAATCTGTAAAATGCCTAGCAATAATTTTTCCACATCTTAAACACATTACATAATCGTTGTTCAGTTCTGTCTCCCCGTCTCCCAGAGGTCCTCTCTTCAAAGTCTTGAGTCCTCTCGCTCCAGTCTGGATGGTTGGCCCTACACGCCTGATGTAAAATCACCCTCTTGGGACGTCCTTCACTTCTGTGTGGAGACCTTGCTTTTCTGGACTTCACTCCGTTTACTGGTTTTACTCCCTGATTGTGTTGAAATACTCCTTGAGTCGTTTCCTAAGAAAGGATGCATAAAGGCTAACTATTTCAAGTCCTTGCAGGGCTAAACATATTTTTATTTTATCTTTATACTTGGCTGACAGTGCTGGACACAGAACCCCAGGGAAAAAATTATCTTCCTTCAGGGTTCTGAGGGTGATGCTCTACTGCACTTTTTGGCATCCAGTGTTACTGCTGATCCAGTTTGATTCTGGATCCAGTTTGATTCTTGTTCTTTTGCTTAGTGTCTTTCCTCTCTAGAGACAGAGCCTTCTCTTCATTGTTGCAGTGCTCTGAGATTTCACCCTGGCCCTTGATGGTTGTTTTTATTTACTGTGCTGGGTATAAGGTGCAAGAGATTTAAAAAATTTCCCAGAAGTAAGTATTATTTCTTTGCTAATTTCATACCCTTCATTTCCTTGGTCTTCTCTTGCTATAATTCTTTCTAGTTGAACATTGAACATTCTGGATTGGTAATCTAATTTTCTAAATTTGCCCTGCCATTTTTCATCTTTTTGTCTTTTTGCTTGACAGTCCTTTTCATCTTGTTATTTATATATTATTTTTTAAATTTGGGCTATCATTTTCTTAAGTTTCCAGAGTTCACTCTTGTTTATCATAGGATCTAGTTCTTGATGTATGGATGAAATATCTTCTGATATCTGATATTAATATTTCTTTTTTTTAAAGATTTATTTATTTATTTTAGAGACAGAGAGAGAGTGCGAGTGGAGGGGGAGGAGCAGAGGGAGAGGGAGAGAGAGAATCTCAAGCAGACTCCTTGTTGAACATGAAGCCCGAGGCGGGGTTCAATCCCATGACCCTGAGATCATGATTGAGTCGAAATCAAGGGTCGGACACTGAACTGACTGAGCCACCCAGGTGATGCGGATACTAATATTTCTGAGGATATTAATTCCATATTTTTATTTTCTGGTTTTTTTTTTAATAGTTTTTGGTTCCTCCAAGTCCCTTTTGCTCTTTGTTTGCATCATACTCCATCACATTGGGGTTTCCCTTGAATGTCTGGAAAATCTCTGGACATCCACTTGTGTGTAAGAGTAAAATACTAAAACCTGCTTGGAGAACTCAGTGTGTATGTGGACAGGGCTTCACCAGACTTTTCGCTAGAGCTCCAAATGAGGGATTTGGGGGTTTTCCTTGGGGGGCATTGATTTTTCTCTAGAGCAAGGTAAGTAAATGTTTTCTGCAAGACACAGTAAATATTTCAGGTTTTATAGGCCAGATGGTGTCTGTTGCAATTACTCAGCTTTTCTGTTGCAGCAAAAAGCAGTCATAAATAATTCACGAATAAATGTGTGTGACTGGGTTCCAATAAAACTTTATCTGCAAAAGCAGTAGAGTGGAGTAGACTTGGCCCACAGGTTGTAGTTTCCTAGGCTCTTGCCTGTGGGCATATACATCTAGCTCCTGGAGGGCTGAGAGCTAGGCAGAGACGGGATGGAAGATCCCACTGTTCAGTATGTTGATCTTCAATTAATTTGCTGTTTTCACCTGGCCATTTATGATGAGAGCTGCCTGAATTCTGAACTGATGTGACTCAGTTTCTCTGGAGAATAAACTGCTCATCTTTTATGGTGGTTTAAACTGGGGAGAGATAGTTTTCTAGTGGGGCAGGTATCTAGGGATCCAAAGATCCAGAGACAGACTTTACCCATTCCTCTTGGTTAGCCCCATGCTTTATTCTTGCTCTCCATGGTCTCTGGTACCTTCAAGAGCCAAGACCAAATTTTTTGGGGGGCAATCTGGCTCACTTTGTTATAATACTGACACTCTTAACATGTAGGTTATAATGTTCTTCATTCTGTCCCCAGCCATCTTGTTTTTTATTTTTTAATTAAATTTTGAAATATTTCAGGAATACAGAAAGGCATAAGAATTGTAAGGACATCACCCTTGTCTTCACCACCCAATTTAAAAAAATACAACAGAGACAGGGGCCCATGGTTATACCTTAATTCCATAGACTCTCAATCTGGGAAAACTTTGTTGAAATGGTTAATCCATTAATTTGTTGCCCGTGTCATTCAAATAATTTTTATTCCTTTACTTACATGTTGCTTTTGTCTTGAATGAATTTATTATAATTAATGTAATAATTTCCTTTATAATAGACACAGATTTTAAATTTTTTTTTTTTTTTTTTTAGATTTTAAATTTTTTTAGTATACATAATGCTGTAGTAGAACACTGTTGTTCACATAGGTTTTTCCATCTTTTGGGATTATTTATTTAGAATTAACACCCATAAGTGGAATTACTGGACCAAAAGGTATGAATATTTTTATGGTTATCGATCCATAATAAAACTTTTCTCTAAGCACTGCCAACTTGAGTGTCATCAATCTCTCCTGAAATGATAAATTCAGAACCACAGTTCTTACTACTGAATTAGAGGGCAAGCATGGTTAATTACTGCTGTAAGTGTGAAGAAATTAGCCAGCAGCTACATCTCATTGCCACTCAAAAATTGTGGTCCACAAACAGGCAGCTCAGTTATCACCTGAGAGCTTGTAACAAATGCAGAATCTCAAGTCCCACCCCAGACCTAAAGAATCAGAAACTGCATTTTAACTAGATTCCCCAGGTGATTCATATGCACAGCGAAGTTTGAGAAGCACATCTAATTCTTTGATGTTCTGAGGAGCTCAGGACACACGTTTTATTCATCCAGTCAAAATGAAGGAGCCTAGGATACTTCCGGTTTGAAACATGACTGCAGACTTCCCATCACCTCACAGCCTCCTTGTTGTCCCAAGTGTGGGCTGTTGCCTAGCGGAGGTGTAGAAGGAGCATTGGTCCAAGCTGGATAACCTTGGTTCTCATTCTTGGGTGAGCCATTTAAGTGATCTTTGTTAAGTTCTCCATGTTACGTAATGGCCTCATTGAGCACTCAGGACCATTTGAGAAAAAATGGAAAAGCATTTCAAAAGAATCTTCCAAATCTTCTATACACGTAAGATATGTGATTGCAGTCACCATGTGCAGTGGAGGCATGTTGTCCTTGCTGGGGTACCAGGCAGGCAGTGTGCCCAGATGAGCCTTCATCCCTGAGAGCTTTGTGGCATCTTAAGGCTCTGGGGCAGCACTGTGGCAAGAAGGGTGTTGTGACAGCTTCACAGGGAGCCCTCCCTTTGCCACTTGGGATAATTCTATTCTGTTTGAAAGAAACTGGTTGCACATTAAGGCACATAATAGTTTCCTAGGGCTGCTGTAACAAATGACCACTAACTTGGTGGCTTACAATGATAGAAGACTACTCTCTCTTACTTCTGGAAACTAGAATTCTGAAATCAAGGTATCAGCAGGCCTATGCTCCCTCTGGGGACTTGAGGGGAAGAATCCTTCCTCGCCTCCTCCAGCTTCGGGTGACTCCAGGCAGTCCTTGGCTTGTGGATGTGTAACTCCAATCTCTGCCTCCTCTGTCCTCACATGACTTCTCCTCTGGATCTGGGCCTTCTTCCCTTCTCTCTCTTACTTGTCACTGGATTTAGGGTCTGCCAGAATAATCCAGGATGATTTCATCTCAAGATCCTTAATTTACATTTGCAAAGACTCTTTTCCCAGGTAAGGTCACATTCACAGTTCCCTCGGATTAGGACTTGCACATACCCTTTTGAGGGCCACTATTCAACCCACTGCAGGGAATGTGAAAGAATCCAGGCATGAGGCTGGAGAGGGCACACTTGACTACCTGACTCCTTTATTCAGATTGGCACAAAAACTAACCAGCAGCTGGTAACCTCAATCCTGTTTCAGGGACAATGAGCCATGTGAGATATGTCTGAGTCATGATGAGGTGTTGGGGCTTTCCTGATTATGATGTACTTGGGCATCCACGGAATTCTCAGAATTTAAGATGGTGGATGTAGTCCATGGGGCTCTCCTTAGTGGTGACACCTTTGTCTCCCAGAACATCTGCCCCTGGTCATTCCAATGACCTCAGCCTCCGGTGGCCCCAGTGTCCAATCAAAGACTTCTACTCGAGGAGCCCAAGGCAAAGGGTGTGTGTGTAGGGGGGGGGAGAGTCTTCTAACTAGTTAATTTCAAGTAATGGGGGATTTTTTTTCAACCAGAAATGGATTTCCCACAAGTGATACATAGGGATGGAAAAACAAAATTTCCTCCCCTGCCTTCCTTACCCCTCCTCAGATTTCTGTGAGACAGGCTATGAGCTATTCCACATGGCCACACCTCATCTGGCGAAGGCAGGTCTGACCAACCATGCCACCCCTAGGTTCCTGGATGGAGCCCAGCAGGAGTGCCTGGGATGGGAGGAGGCAGGGGAGGCTCATGAGAGGCTGGGTGAGAATTCTGAGTAGTTGAGCACTTGGGGGAGCCTGCCTGTTGGTGGCCTGTTATTCATTGCCAGTGAAGACAGCTGTCGTGCTGACCAGCCCAAGGCAGCAACCTTACAGGGCCAGGGAGCAGCTAGGAGGATGTAAGCTGTAGTGAAACATGGGCTCACAGCCAGGTCTCTTTTAGAGAAATTTGGGGATACCTTCAGAGGGTGGAGAGGGGTGGTGAGATTAATGGGTGATGTTGGTTCAAGAGAAGTGGTTGAGAGCCCAAGGGGCGATTTTGTAACCACTGAAGTTAAGAGGGCAAGATAGGACTATGTAACCTGCATTCATTGTGACTAAAGTTGTTCCCATGGCTTCACCCCACGTCGTGCCTTCTCAGAACAGGGTTCAGATGGGACCCTAGATATGCGTGAAAGAACATGTGAAGAGAGGGGTAAGAACTTCCTACAGAAATGCCCGACAGTCTGTACCGAAGCAACAGAGCTCAAATCAGGATGATCACCCATCAGTTACCCAGCACCAGTGATGGACAGCCTTGGTCAGCAGGGAAATTTGCTGTATTGGAAGAGGTACAGCTATTTTGTTAGGGTATAGCTACATAAATAAAGTTGGTAAGAGGCTTTGTAAAGAAAACAGTAAAAATTGTATGGGCATGTGCATTTTGCATGAAATATTTTATTGGTAGAAGTGGGATGTACTGACTGAATCATCAGAATTAGACAGGGCTATTCCAGGACCTTCTGATCAAGCAAGAGACTTGGAATTTTTTTTTAAGACAGGGAGGGAAGAGGGATGGGCAGAGGGAAAGGGAGAGAGAGAATCTCAAGCAGACTCCCCACTGAGCCAAGAGCCCAAAGTAGGGCTCAATCTCATGACACTGAGATCATGACCTGAGCCAAAATCAAGAGTTGGATATTTAGCCAACTGAGCCACCCAGGTGCCCTGAGACTTGGAAAGTTTTAAAGGTATTTTAGAAAGGAAGATCTTGAGATTCTAAGAGGAAGAGAGAGATTGGATGGTATATTAATTTCTTACGGCTGCTATATAACAAACTGCTACCTACGTGGTGGCTTAAAAAGGGACAAATGTATTATCTTATAGTCCTAAGCATCAGAAGTCTGAAATGGACATTGTGGGGCTAAAATCAAGGTGTCAGCAGGACCGTGTTCCTTCTGGAGGCTCAAGGGGAGAATCCATTTCCTTGCCTTTTCCCCCTGGTAGAGGTGTCCCATGTTCCTTGGCTCCTGGCCCCCTTCCCTCTTCAAACCCAGCAGTGCCTGGCCAAGGCTGGCTCACACTGTGTCAGTCTGACAGGGACCCTTCTGCCTCCCTTGTCTACAACAAGGACTCTCCTGGTTACACTGGGCCTACCTGGATAATCCAGGGTAATCCCCCTGTGTTAGGTTAACTGATCAGTAACCTTAATTCCATTGGCAGATGTAATCTCCCTTTGTCATGTAACCTGACACTTTTACAGAGTCTGGGGATTAGGACCTGGGCATCTTTGAGGGACTATTATTCTGTCTTCCACGGGTGTAATTTGAGAGGCATTTGTGCAGAAGGTGGAGAATGAAGTCACTTAACGGAGGGTGTGGTGGTAGGTAAAAGGTTTGTACCTGGCCTGCGTGGACTTTTTGAGAATGGCAGCAACATGTTTTATTGCATTGTCATTGTTACAACCTATGCAAATAAACTCAGTTTTCATGAATCTATGCTCACCCATGTCCTGTTTGCCATCACTTCATGGAAAAGACAGGAGATAGCCAAGTGCCTTCTCTTGGAGGTTCCTATGAGTGGCTTTGGCTCTTAGTAGTCTGTTGCCTTAACCCCTCTCCTAGCTTTTGTGGGGCTGATCCTTCTCAGATAGAGGGGCAGAGAAGGTTAACTCCATAATCAGGGTGACAGAGGACTGAGAGAAGGTGAAAGAATACCCCACTCCAGGAAGAGATGGAAGAGGATCTCCTCTCCCCTAATCTCAACACCACGAGACTGGCCAGAAACAGCACAAGGGGTGGCGTGAAAGCAAGCACTGCCTACCTTGTCCTTGGGCTGGAGGTGTCTTACTTAGGAACTAACACTTCCAAAGTGGGATACAGAGGAAAGGAACAAAGGGCTGGTTGCCTAGGATAAGACCTAAGCTTCACGCAGAGAGAGTACAAGGCATCTTGTACAAGGGTCTGCATCTGGGCTGCGCAATGCCATTTTTCAGGTGTGAAAAGAGGTACAGATGGAGACAGAAATGTCATCTAGGAATATAGTGAGTGTACTGGGTTGGGTTGACCCTTGTGCTGTGTCTCTTGGGGTCTGAGTGAAGTAGCTAGGGATCCTGGGTGGTGAGAAGCCCTCCAGAATGGGTGGACTAGCCCAGAAGATGTCTCTGCGTTCTTGCTCAGTCCCACCCATCTCCTGAGAATTTCACCCCAACATGTACCCAGGGCTACTTTAGGGGCTGCCAAGTGCTTATAAGCCCTGCTCTCGGCCACAGTTGATCTGTCCAGGAACGGATACCTTACTGACCCAAGCTGGGTTGCTATGCTCTTTCTCTAGCTTCAAGTGTAGTGAAACTGCAGTTACAAAGTTCAGGGGCTGGAGGCAGTCCTGTTTCCTAACACCTGTCTGTGATGAAAGAGGATGAGGCCAACATGGAAAGTGGAACAGGACAAGAGGTGAAGAAGGAGCCTTGGGAATGTTTGGGGCCCTGGCTCCTTTTTTTTTTTTTTTTTAAGTAGGCTCCACACCCAGTGTGGAGCCCAACATGGGGCTCAAACTCGCGACTCTGAGATCAAGACCCGAGCCGAGATCAAGAGTCATTCACTCAACCGACTGAGCCACCCAGGTGCGCCCCAGCTCCAGCTATTCTTGAGCCTAGGGGTATTGCTGGCCTTCCCCGAGCTCAACTCTGCAGCTCTTCCTTGTAGCCTGCGGGTGAGTACATGTTCCTTTCAGCAGAACTGGGTTCAAGCTGGAGTTCTATTGCCTGGCAACAAAGCAGTAGAACTGAAAGAAGGAAGAAGGTGATGGGAATGTGAAGGGGAGTTCATGGAGGCAGCCCTTTGTAGCATTAGCCAGAGAGCTTTCGTCTCCCCCAGAACATGCACTTCCTTGCAGGGCACAGACAAGATATCAGAGTCTCCTGGAGACACACATAGACAATGAAATGGGCCAGCAGGCAATGAGGGAGGTAGCAGTCCTGTTTGAGTCCAAAGTCAACATCAATGACTACAGGAAGACTTGAGAGAGGACAGGGAGAGCACAGAGAGAGAACAGAGAGGCATGGAAGAGTTTGCAGACAGTTGCCTCATAACAGCACACATGGAACAATGTCCACAGATCGTTGGGGGTGGGTGGCACCCAAGCAGAATTGCGAGGTGTTACAGACTGAATTGTGTCCCTCCCAAATTTCATGTTGAAGCTCTACAGGGTGACTGTTTTGAAGATAAGGCCTTTAAGGAGGTCATTAAGGTTAAGTGAGATCATGGGGTGGGGCCCAGATTTGATAGGACTTTGGTCGTAAAGAGAGGAAGAGACACCAGAGCGCTCTCTCCTCCTTGTGTGTGCACAGAGGAAAGGCCATGTGAGGACACAACATGCTAGCCAGGAGGAGAGGCCTCACCAGAAACCAGCCCTGCCGGCACCTCGATCGTAGACTTCCGACCTCCAGAACTGCGAGAAAATAAATGTCTGTTGTTTATGTCACCCAGTCTGTGGTATTTTGTTATGGCCACCTGAGCTGACTAATACAGGAGGAAATGGAAAAGATAAAATAAATACAGGAAATCCGGAGGAAGTCCATTAGGAGCATGATTTCTCATTGAGCAGTTTTAACATCCTTGCCTCCTTATCTCTGCCTCCTTCTGATTAGTATATGGTGTTGTTATTATCAAAGGCCAAATTCTCACATCATTAGAAGATCCTGACACACCAACCATTGGCAAATGTGCTACCCACCATCATCAGGTGCTTTGAACTGGTTCTTGGGTGAGTATGGAGCTGGCCAATTTATCCCCATAGTCCTTTCCATTTCCTTGTAGAAAGGGGCAGAAATTCACCACCTCACTGCCAAGGGTAGAGCCCATGGTCAGTCATTCAGTTAACATTATTCAGTACCTACTAGTGCCATGAAATAGTGAACAGCTCTCTGGATCACAGGATGATGCTCACACCGAGCTAATAGCAAAATCATGGCTTCTAACAACTGTGACCAGTAGTCATGGGTTATTTATACACACACACACACACACATATTTTATATATGGGGGCTCATATATATGACATATATATGTTATAGATATTATAGTTGACCCTTGAACAACATGAACAACATGGGGGTTGGGGCACTGAGTCCCCATGAAGTTACAAATCCATCCAAATTTTGACTCCCCCAACACTTAACTGCAAATAGCCTACTGTTGACCAAAACCTTACTGATAATATAAACAATGCATATTTTGTATGTTATATGTATGATGTGTTGTATTCTTACAATAAAGTAAGCAGAGCAAAGAAAATGTTATTAAGAAAATCATAAGAGAAGATGCATTTATAGTACTGTACTATATTTATGAAAACAATCTGTGTATAAGGGGAGTTCAAACTCATGTTGTTCAAGGGTCAACTAACTGTATATATATAATAGGGGGTTATTAATATAGATTGTTGATTAGGTTCTACCTTTGATAAACCTAGAGAGGAGAGAAATAACAAAAGTGAATTTAGAAAACTTCTAGTCCAACCACTTAAAAAAATCTGAGAGAAAAGTTTTAGAATTCATTCTCTCTCCCTTAACAAAAAATAAAGACACAGTTTTGCTACAAATTGTATAGAATATGACAAAAAAAGTAAGACAGGTGAGTTGGAGGAAGAAGTGATGGGTTGAGGGGTGCCTGGAAGGGACGCCTAGAGCGACGCACACGTATGGAGTGTGGTCCACAGAGCAGGTGTGGGAGAAGATGGAGACACAGAGTCTGGGGAGACGGACAGTGAGGGATGGCTCACAACTGTGGGACAACAAGGCATGGAGTGTAAAGCATTGTGGGACAGTGACCATCATTCCTACTTTAGAAATATAATACAAATGCGCTACAACACTTATTAGGAAATTGGGGCCTCTAAATGGGGAGGAAACCTGGAAACTGAATGTGGAAAAGGTGACTAAGAGAGTGTGTTTGCAGCCCCTTGCATTGCATGTGTGGTTTGCTAGACTCGATTCACTAGAGGAAACCAGGACAGAAAGAGGCTCTGGCTAGAGAGGGAAAGGAAAAGCAAGCAGTACTGCAGAGAAGGAAGAGGAACCTTTGGCTCCCATTCATTCATTCATTCATCCAATTTTTTTTCTCACATTGGAGAAGGTGAGGAAAAGAGAGACTATAAAAAACTCCTAAATTGTGGGTCACCAAGAGAAGATACATTCCATGGAGAAAAGTGGGACGGGTGAAGGGACGTAAGGGTGATTTTAGCCCCTCAGAATGAAGAGCATATGCCAGGCCAGGTATCTCAGCCCTTCTAGGTTTTGGTCTGGATACAATCGCCCTGGCTATCACATTGCCTCTGATCTTTCCTTCTCTGTCCCCTAAGGTGGGCTGGGAGAAAGGAGAAGCAAGGATCCCACAGTGTCTGGAATCACATAAAAGCAAAGCTGTAAAGACCTCTTCGGCCCTTTTTTTCCTTCCCCGAAACTATCATTAAACATTAAGTTCATGGACTTCCATCACCCTAGCATGTTTTTAATAACCCTTAAGGTATCCAGCCCCTTGCTGTCTTATCTCATTTCGTTAATTACATTTCATGATCATGGAGGGTTGGGAGGCAGAGAAGGAACCAGCATCCAATTTCAGAGAGCAGCCGCGATCCTGAGATGGGCAAGCAAGATGATGTAAAAAATCAATTCAGCAGTCAGCTGTGATGCACAATGGCTCCCAGGGATAGGGTAAGGACAGCCAAGTACACAGGCAGATAGGGAATGAGACAACTCGATCCCTCTGTGTGGGGCAGTGTGATGTGACTCTTGCAGTGAGTGGGCATAACTCAGTGCCACTATGAGTAGGGAGAAATCTCTGCAGATACCCTGCAAAACGTAGAGACTTTTCAGACCACTTGGAACTAAATGTGTACAGTTTTGCGTTCCCAAATTGATTTGTCAAGTGCTGTAAGGCTTGGGTGAATAAACAAGGGGCTCCATTGAGGACCCTGGCAAAGGACAGTAAGACCTCAATTATTTGGCAATCTCAACTATTGAGGGAACACAGGTGAGATAGATGACCAAAAGGGCCTCTGAGCAGAGTCTACAATGACATAAACCCGATGCCTCGAGGCTCATCATCTGCATTCAGAAGAGCACACCCCTCGGAAAACACTCTTTACTCTTGCTTTGGGACCAAGGCTAAGGGACTCGGTCATTTGATTTTCCTGGTATGGTAGATCAATTTAAAAACAAGTCTCCAGCCCATGAATCTGGTCTGGGCTTGTGACATGCGTTAGCCAATAAAATACAGCAGAAATGACAGAGTGTCAGTTCCAAGCCTCAGGAGGCTTTGCCTGCTTCTACTCTCTCTCCTGGAATTCTGCTATTCCCACGTGAGCAAGGTCAAACTCGTGGGAGGATGAGAGACTGTGTGAGGAAGAGCCCAGTATCCCAGGTGAGGTCATGCTAAACCAGCTGGAGCCAAGCGTGTGAGAGAGCCCAGCCAAGCTCACGGAGCTGCCTGCCTGGCCCCTGGCTGCACACAGACACGAGCCTGAGCCCAGTGGAGCTGGCTGGGTGGCACGTAATCATGTGAGCAGTAGCAAATGCCCGCTGTTTAAAGCCACTAGGTTTTGAGGTCGGTTGTTACTCAGCGGTATCTAACTGAAACACCTGGTCTGCTGCAGATTGTTGACCGGGAACAAGAAAAAAAACCCAACAACCAAACAACTAAAAAGCAGAAACAGAGACTCAAAGGTCGTAATGGTCTGGGGCTGTTTAGGGAAAGGGAAGCAGTTTGTGGCACTTCCCGAGACCCTGATCACTGGTGGTTTTAAAGCACAGTATAAAAGTCATCCAGGAAAATTAACTGAAATATAGTGTCCGTTCTTTAAGAAGGCAAGTGCATGAACCATACTTAAGAAAGATTCTCGTGCGGGGGCACTTGGGTGGCGCAGTCAGTTGGGCATGCAACTCTTGGTTTTGGCTCAGGTCGTGATCTCAGGGTCGTGAGATCGAGCCCCGTGTCGGGCTCCGTGCTCAGTGCAGAGTCGGCTTGGAGTTTCTCTCTCCCTCTCTCTCTGCCCCTCCTCCCTTCTCTCTCTCTCTCTAGTAAATAAATCAATCTTAAAAAAAAAAAAAAGAAAGAAAAGAAAGAAAGATTCTCATTTAAAATAGTTAAGATAAAAGGCTTAAGGTGTTAAACGTTATTTATCCGGGAGATTCATTTGTGTGTGCAGGGACCATACTATCTGAAGCAAAAATCGGGTAACATCTTAGACAGGACTTTGTATTGCTTCCGGGTGCAAAAGGCAGCGTATGCTGGGAAATGGAGTTTGGTTGCCATGATATTGGCCATTAGCCACTCATGGTGACAATGGGACACCATAGTCAAAACCAGGATGACCCAAGAAGATCTGGGCAGAAGGGGCGCCTGGGTGGCTCAGTTGGTTAAGCGACTGCCTTCAGCTCAGGTCATGATCCCAGGGTCCTGGGATCGAGTCCCGCATCGGGCTCCCTGCTCTGCGGGGAGCCTGCTTCTCCCTCTCCCACTCCCCCTGCTTGTGTTCCCTCTCTCGCTGTGTCTCTCTCTGTCAAATAAATAAATAAAATCTTAAAAAAAAAAAAAAAGATCTGGGCAGAAGAACCAAACTCTTCCCATATGGTCCTTCCTTCTTCAAAGGTGCCAGATTAGTGGTGCTGACACACAGACATGGACTGCAGAGCCAGCCTTCATGGGCAGCCTGCAGGGCTCTCTATGCAGCAGACTGAAAAGAGACAGGGTCGAAGAATTGCATTCACACAAAGCTGCCATCTGCAGGACCAGCTTCACTCCTTGGCTTGCCCTTTATTGCTTCCTCTGAACACCATACACCCAGTTCATTCCATTCCATGTACCTGAAGCCTGCTCCTTTCCAAGACACCATTAAGCACCACAGGGGTAAATGATAAAAATAATGGCTCACATTCATTGCATGTGTAGTAAGTGCCAAGGACTGGATGAAGCTCATGTCATGGACGAACCCATTAACCCCGTAAGTTAAGTGCTACTGCTCTCTCTCCTTTAAAGAAGTAGAACAGAGGCACAGAGCGATAAAGCAACCTGCCCAAGGTCACACAGTTAGAAAATGGCAGAGGCAGGATCCCAGCCCTGATGGCTGGCTCCACACCCATCCCCTAAATCGTTCGGCTCTGCTCCTTCAGTAGGCAAGTGTCCTTATTACCTTCCCGGCTGGGTGTGGCCACAACCTTTGACCACAACCCTGAGCCAACCCATCACTCATCACTGGCCCTCACGCCTCTCCCCAACATCAGCTCTCAGGGAACTGCGTGACATGCACCTGTTCTCAGGGGGATGAGGTCCTTTGCCTGACGGCTAATTACCACCCATCACCTGCCGCAGGCCCACGGACAGCAGCCCTGGCACGGGGCTGTGTGCCTCCACCTGAGGCAGCTCAGCTTTCAGCTTTGGGGAGCGGAGTGGTGGCACCCAAGGCTAGCTGCCAACACCCCCTCCCTGTCCCCACCCCCGCGGAGCCGCTAAAGGCCAAGGCTCCAGGCTGTTTTATCTCCTGCTCACACCCGTCTCCTCTCCCTCCTCCTCTCTATCTGGGAGTTTCCTTGTGGTTCTAATGAAAAACCCTTGTGTCACGTTGAAAAGTTGCCAGTTATTGCTGCCGGGAATAAAATCCAGTCTCTGCGGGGCGGAGACTCCCGAATTTTCGAGCTGGGAGTGAGGAGTGGCTGGTTGGAATCATCTTTCCGGTGCCAGCCGAGCAGTCTCTCAAGCATAAAGAGATGCCCCCAGGTGGGGCCCTCCCTGACAGCGGTAGGCAAACACAGACCAGGCCTGGCCAGGCTCCCCGCCCCACCTGGACTGTCTCTTGGGCCGGCCTTAGGCCCCAGCACACCTGCCAGGAGTCAGTGGGCTTCCCTCAGGCTGACTGGTTCAGGCTCTTTCCCCATCTCCCCAGAGAGCGGACAAAGCTTGGTGCCCCTTCTCCTGTGAGCTCTCAGGTCAGTGAGGGCTAAGCAGTGGCTTCCCCAAATCCTTGGAGACCTGCTCAGTCCACCTGCAGATTATTCAAAATGGGGGCTCCTCTGGATCTACCCGGAGTCCCTGAATCCAAATCCCCAGAGCCACGGTTTGGGAAACCCCATTCTGAACCCCTCCCTGCCTGGACTGTCCTGCTCAAAACCATGGGACCTAAGCCACTTGACCCAAGGAAAGATGCTCCCCGCACCGCGCTCCCCCCCACCCCCACAAACACACATGCTCTCCTAGGACTGCAAAGTCTCAGGTGCCCTGCGAAGGCCAGGTGTGACTGGCACATGAGGACAGCCATCCCCGTCCCTCTCTGACAGAGACAGAAGCTCAGAGGCCCTCACAGGCTTGGCACCAATGCAGGCAAGGTCACCCTGCCACCTCACGCACGGGCACTCTCTGGGACAAAGGCAACCGCAGCGAGATCGGAAAAGCAATTTTAGAGCCTGGTACTTGGGAAGCCCCATGTCATGACAGTTGCGGGGAGGCGGCTCCAGGGCTCGAAGAGTCAGCTGCAGCGCCGACTCCACAGCAATCCGTGTGGAAGGGTGAGCTGAGCACCAGCCTCCGGCCACCTTCTGGAGCACTTGCATTGGAGAAAATGGGAATCTCGGTGATTCTTACAAGGGGCAATTTTGCCTACCCCCTGGCCCTGCCCTGGGAACGTTTGATGATGTCTGAAGACATTTTTGGTTGTCGTGACTGTGAGGTGGGTTTTGGCATCTAGTAGGTAGAAGTCGGGGATGCTGCTAACTATCCTGAAATGCACAGGACTGCCCAGGATGTCAATAGCGACATTACCAATGAGTTCCAGAATAGACAGAGATGCCAGCCCAAATCCACAGATGTCCTTGGCCCCCTGAACATGGGGTGTTCATTCAGGGTTTTGGGTTTGGGAGTGGGATTTTTCTTAGCCTTAATTTGTTGTTATTTATCTAGAAAGAGTATGCAGATCAACATGGGGGCCAGCAGGGAAAGGCTCACAGGTTGAACACACAGCCAGCCCTCTGTGTGAGCGGGGCTTAAAGAACCCACTTTACGCCGATATCCAGTAAATGCTAAGACCCAGCTTAAGCCCTTGATCCCTCAGATACTGGTCATCGCTTAAGCAGTAGCATATGGATGAACAAATGTTCAGTGTGGGACTGTCCGATCAGATTTATTCCATCACAGATTCCCCAGGTGGTCTCTCCTCTTCACTGAGGATTCAAAAAACAGACCATTTAGTTGACAAAATGGAGTTTCCCTCGAGTTAACGGAGTGGGAGTGGAACCAGCTACGGGTTCAAACAGCACAAATGCTCCTAAGGAAGCCAGGCTGGAGGGGCCAAATATTTTCTTTACAGTTGATTTGATGCAGTTCTGTGGTCAATGGTGTGTGGAGGTGGGATGCCTCCTGATGGCCCGGCCCCCTCCTATTTGCGCGGCCAGCACCTCAAAGGGCACACATCATTTTTTTTCCCCCCTATAAAGTGAATCTGGGCATTTTATAGCTGAAAAGGGAGCAATTCCATTTGAATGAATCAAGAGGCTGAAGGCAAAAGTGCATTACGTAGCTTTTACGGACATTCCTCCTGGATTGACAAGGATTGACAAGGTCCCGTGGCCACCCCCTGAAAAGCTTCAGCCACAAAACATTTCTTGACATCACTCAAGGGAGGTCTGCTGTCTTAGCTGTACTCACACGGGGCCTGTGGTGTTTCTTCACTTATCAGTTTAAGAAATGACTATGGTCTGCCTCTTGGTGTGGTGCATCCTTGTTAGCCATGACCCTGTAACGTTTCTCCTTTGTTAAATGAGAAGAAAACAGTAATATTATGGAGGGGAAACATACCTTTCAGCCACTTTGGACATTTTTAAACAATGTCTGTCAATCTGTGCATTCAAAAATGTTATCTGGGGAAAGATAGAACAGAGGTGTTAAGACCAAACTTGATTTTTTCCCCCCCTTCACCCCATGAACCCAAACCCTGTATTTCCATCAATAGCTAAACAGCTCCTCTGGCCAGCCTTTGCCAACCCTCCAGCTTTGCAGTCCAACAATCATTTGCCCTTCTGGAAATTCCCACCACACTCAGGAATCACACTCTACAATTTAGCCTATGCTAATATTCTGTACTGTGTTGTAGCCTAGGTCTCGACTCCAAAAAGTGATTGCAAACTTAAAGGCAGTGGTATACATCCTACAAAGCTTAGCAACACTTTACAGGCACTGTAAATATCTGGTTGGACTAATTTCCAGTGATTTCCCTCTGCACACTCTACACACCTACATCACACCCACCATTATGCTTGGTGTACTCGACTAGATCATGAAATAGCTATTTCACATACATCTGTTTCCTCTTCCCCACCCCAAATAAACTTGTCAAGGGCAGGCACCTTTGGGTTTCCCCCAAGAAGCCAGTAAAACATAATGTAAAGATCCTAAAGTTACTTTATTGCCAGTGAATCCTAGAAAGGAGTAATGTAATTAGCCATTGTCTGCTGACCTGGGTTGACCAGTTAGCTTCTCATCATCAAGGAAGACAACACTGAACCAAATAATGCTGAATTGGCACTGAGAGTGGGGCTTTCTTTATTTGTAAACTTGCCTTTTGCATCACAGCAATAAAGTCGGTGGTTCTGAGCTGGCTTACTCTGTAAGTGCATTACAATTTTAAGGACTCCATGATATCCGTCCCTCCCCCCTTCAGCCCCCACAGCATTCTGTGGGAACCCCACCTACAGCAGTCACCCCAAGGCATTGGGATAACTCCTCTATGTCCTTCTCTAGTAACTGCTGGGGAAACTCGGTGGAGACTTTTTCCTCTCAAGCTTCCATGGGTTGTTCGCACACAGCAATCAGAGGTTCAAGTCATCCACAGCTGGGTTCCACTGTGGTTTCCAGGAACTCAAAGCTCACTCAGGCTTCAGAGGTGAACATTCAAAGAGTTTTCAAACTGGCCACGTCTCCTCCTGGGAGTGCAGTAGTCAATTCATTCACCTGTTTCCGGATGTCCTCTTTTGTAGTTTTCCTGATTGGCTGACTGGGTATGTGCACGGGGCTTTGCGACTGGGACTCTTCAGTCACGCCATACACTGACTAGAGAAGAAGCAAGAAGATAGAATCATGCACCCTCAGAGTTGCAGGGCGCCTTAGGGGCAGGCACTGCAAGAGCTCTTTTGATGCTTCCAATCCCCTCGGTGACATCCTGACAATAAGTGATCAGCCTTTGTGCAAATTTCTACAGTGAGGAGACCTCTTCCTCTTGAGGCAGCTTGTCCCATCTTTGGGCTACCACTGTTAGAAGATCTTCCCTCTCACTAAGCTGCAACAGTCTCTTGAATATCAGCGTGTCTCCAAATATGGTCCTAGACCATCCGCAAAGAATCATCTGTGGGTACTCGGTAAAGATGCACATTGCTGAGCCCCACCCCGACCTACTGAATCAGTCTTTGTGGGTGGGGTTTGGGAACCTGCACTTTTATCAAATGGCCCAGGTGATTCTGAGGCACAAGAAAGTTCAAGAACAACGGTTGAAAGTTATGCACGAAAGATCCTCTCTAGATTTTCTCTTCCCCAGCAGATGACAATGCCCATCTGGTACAAATTTGAGATGGCAGGGTTTCAGATTCTTTCCTTTTCAGCCAAACAGCTTTCTGGCCTCAGTTTCTCCTCATGCTATGGCTGCTTATTAAGCAGTTCCCTTGTGCTGGAGACAGACAAAAGACAATCTTTGCTTTGGGAATGAAATGAAACCCCAAAGGCTATGCAATGTATAGCTGAAATCTATAAAATCAAGAGGGGCTCAGACAGAGAGGATGTGAGCACCATGAAATTCTGGAATATTAGAATTAGGCGGCCCTTAAAGATTAACTGAGGATGCTTTAAGACTAGCATCATAAAGTCTAATACCTACAAGGGCATAACTTTTTCAGTAAAGAATAAAATATGTAAGTAGATTCAAGAAGTTGATATATATATCATGTCGTGTGTGTGTGTGTGTGTGTGTGTTTGAGAAAATGAGAGCATTGGTCATTACAAGAAATAGGAATGTCTGGGGGCACATCTCTAACCTTTTGAAATTAATATTATGGGGGACAGACTTGTTGTCCCACAATATGGTCCTTGGTGTCGTGGTAAGGTTGGGATATACCAGTTGTGGGGCAGGCTGAGTGTGGCACCCTTGAGTATGTCATGGCCACTGTCCCTTCCAGGAGAGTGAAACACAAATAAATGACGGTTGGCACATTCATAGTTGGGTACGATGGTGATGTGAATTTGGATGATCTAGCTACATAAAAGACTTTCAAAGTACTAAGCTCACCTTCACCCATGGGACTTGGATACTTTTTGTTCCTTTAGTTTCTTTTCCTCCCGGGAGCCAATTGCTACTTCCCCTGCACACCTCAGCACACTTGAGCCTGCTTTGGAAGCCCTCAGGAAGCCCCCCGTCTGGTGTCCCCTCCTGGCCCCTTGGTGCCATCCAGCACTTCCCTGATACAGCCCTCCTGACTGCCTGGGGCTTCGCCTCCCCCCACCCCAGTTGTGGCTTTGTGACGACTCGTCACTGTATTTCAGCAGCAAGAACGGTGCCAAGTACACTCCACAATATTTGTAGAATGAATGAATGAAATTGTTTCAAAGGACAAAACGGGGTAGAATTAACAAATAGCAAACAACTGTTTGAACAGTACCAGAAACAGAAAGGCTATTTGCGTCAAGAATTTTTAATTCAGCTAAACTAGCGAACCTTTTTAACCTTTTGTGGGTTCTTCAGACGCCGGCATTTTCTGATATCCATTTCTGTTGTATTCACACACCCTGGCTGAGAAAAAAAAAATCATTATATAAATTACTAAGTTATACCTTCCAGTGTGACCCAAGCGACACTATCAGACCCAGTCTTTGTCTTTCCTATTACAGATATTACATGATTATCTCCACTTGGCCATTTACAATTCCTTTTACGAAGATGTTTTGTCTTCAGTATGTGTTCCTGCACAGAGTCCCCATATGAAATATCAAAGCCTACCTCCCACTATCTAGGGGTGACATGTAGAGGGTAGAGTGTATAGTTTATAAGAGTAAACTTCTTCTTCTTCTTTTTTTTTTTTTTAAAGATTTTTATTTATTTGACAGAGAGAGACACAGCGAGAGAGTGAGCACAAGTGGGAGGAGGAACGGAGGGAGGAGCAGGCTCCCCACTGAGCAAAGAGCCCTATGCGGGACTTGATCCCAGGACCCTGGGATCATGACTCGAGCCAAAGGCAGACGCTTAACCGACTGAGCCACCCAGGCGCCCCAAGAGTAAACTTCTTATTCAGAGTGGCCAGATAGTTTCAGCCACAGCCTTTGTTACTACACGTTATCTGACCATCTACCAACAATCCAATATCACAACGGGGAATTACTTTTTGGGTTTTGCTTTTAACCAGCTTTTAGGAAGGGCTGACATAGTTTCCTCATTCTAGTTCCAATTCATGAGGAGAATGCAAGATTTGTTTTAATCATAGGAAATTAAAAATACTCATTACTTCTAACCTCATTATGCATGGATTTTGTATTTGTGAATTCACCTACGAACTAAACTTTATTCATAACCCCCAAGTCCCTATTTGTGGTGCATTTGTGATCATTTGTGGACACGGGCAAAGCAGCAAAAATCATGAGCGGCCCGATGTGGTGTTCCTAGGGAGGCTGACTAAGCTGAGGCTCGGCCTTCTTGTTTCATCTCTTACTGTAAACGAATGTCCTTTTGACGGTCTATTTAGGCCCACCTTTTCCACAGTTCTGTGCTTTTTGTTGATTTTGCTGTTTAACATGGCCCCCGAGCATAGTATGATGTGCCGTCTAGCGTTCCTATGTGCAAGAGGGCTGTGGGGTGTGTGACAGAGAACACAAGTGTGTCAGGCAGAGAACACTGGTGGCCCTGAATTCCGTATTCATAAACCAAGAACATACTTTAAATAAAATGTCTTTAAACAGAAACAGGCTTTAGACATGGTTACCTATTGATTAGTTGAAAAGATTGTGACCAGAGGCTCACGGAAACCTAACCCTGTATGTCTCCCTGGATAATGACTCAGCATTGGCTAATTCAGGGAGCATGGCTACTTTGCAGAACGTAACTACCATGAATACTGACAGTGGGCCGCATTTGAGGAAGATTATTCTACAATTTAGAGTTGAGTGACAGTAGAAATGGAAACTGCTTATTGAAAGTGAAGGGATGGAGAAACATCTATCATGCAAATGGATGTCAAAAGAAAGCCGGATTTAGCTATACCCATATCAGACAACTAGACTTAAAACCAAAGACAAACGAGAAGTGAAGAAGGGCTCTGTATCATAATAAAGGGGACAATCCAACAAGAAGTTCTAACAACTGTAAATATTTATGCACCCAATTTGGGAACACCCAAAATATACTTAAAAAAACCCCCAGAAACTGCTTATTTTGGGGCTGTAAACTTCTGGGGCCCAGATGTCCCAGGGGGACTTCCCACGGTTCTCCTTTTCCAAGTCCATATTTTCATGGATGAATAATTCTTAAAAGCTGGAACTGACATACATTCCAGACAATCTACCGAGATTATATTGACTGAATGGCAAAACCAATTTCACAAAATTTAGCAATGCTCTTTAATTTTAAGAATGAGATACCTGGTGGCTAAAGACAGTCTTTTCTTTCAAGTGAAGGAAGAGGGAAACAAAACAAAACAAAACAAAAACATAGAGAAACAAGCAGAGCTTTCTCACCACTGGCCTGTGCACATCCCAAAAGGCCCGTTCTTGACTATCCAAAATTTTCCTTTCCGTCTTGTCCTTTTTCCGATCTATCCTAAAAAAGCAAAGAAAGGAGATCAGAGCCTCCTGTTTCTAGGAGCTTAGTGCACACAGGGCTATTGGCATCTGTGTGGTCCCTGCTCTTTGCAGAGCTGTAACACAGGGGCGGACCATTCCCTCAAGAGAACCTCAAGAAGTCCACACGTGGGAGGAGTACTTGTTTTAGGCTGGACTACAAATCATCATAGATGTGGACTGAACATTGTGGGCCTAAGGAGAGAACCAGAATCCAACTGTTCATGTGGATGATTAAGATTGATATTATTCAGAACTGAATTATCCATGGACATGCCCCCCATCAAAGTGAATACTGTGTATTCAAATTATAGGAAAGAATATAACCATGGGCTTGCAGTGTTTCATCCTCAAATTTGAGAGTTTGCTTTAGATTCAGTTAATAGAAATGCCTTCAAAATACTGCAATTGCAAGTTTTAAAAGTCACGTAAAGCATCTAGCTTTCTAAAAGCAGAGTAATAGCCCTAGCATGTGACAAGATCCAGAAGGCAAACATCACTGGTCTCAGCTGGGGGAGGTACAAATTGCAGGAGGTAAATTACAGGTGACTAAGACAGATTCTTTATGTTCTGATCAGTAAATAGATAAGAGGTTTTTTTTTTTTTTTTTTTTTTTAAGGCCTGTATTACTTCATATTACCTCTCTAAGTAAAAAGTAACAGATTAATTGTTGTGTAATTTCTGGTTCTTGGCTCTCTTGGGAGCACTTCAGTTTACTGGCCTGAAATAAACCATAATCACCCTCTGATTTTTGTGATAATTACTGTGTATTTCAACGGCCCACAATTATAATGTAATCACGAACTTAATCAAAAAAGTTAATCGAGAAATACCATACATGTAGAAAGTGACAATTTCCCCTCCTTTTTCAACATGCAATGCTGGGTGATCCTCAAAGTGCAAATTAGCTCTCCTCTTTGCTTCACAGTGGCTTCTGAGTACACAGGCTCGGTTCTGCCGTCTCCTCCCCCCTCAACCCCCCTCCCACTTTCTCTTTCCTCAGGGGCCACGGCTCCTCCAGCTCAGCACAGAATCCTGTGCCCAGTGCCCACCTCCCTCCTGGCTGCCGGCAGCACCAGGTATGGTCTGCAGGCGTGTGGAATCGTTGCAGAGGGGAAAGACAGAGACTGCAGAGGGAGGGGGAGAGCCATGGCACCATGCTGGCCACCGGACCCAAAGTCCTTGGGTCATTTCCAACTATGACTACACCTGTGATCGATGAGCCAGCCCGGGGTGATGGGCTACAATGCTGCCCCCAGAATGCGGAGGGGCGCTGCTCAGGGACAAGCAGCGTTCAGAGAAGAGGTGCTCACCTTTGCCTAGCTCAGTGTCCCTTTCTCATCTCCTCCTCTGTCCCATTTCTTCTGTTAACACTCCCGGCTAGATCAGAGATTGTTGTTGGAGAGGGCAAGAGAGAACCCAACCTGAGCAAGTTCAATTTCTAGAATTGCAAGGACCTGGTTGACAACTATGCTTATGGGCGGGAGGCCATGTATTGGCCACTTCTTATGTTTCCTTAGAGAGGTAGGAATTTCCACTATAGTCCCTGGGAGGGAAAAGTATGGGGAAACACTCCAGCTAGTCTTTCATCCCCTGTACTCTGGGGGAGAAAGAGGGCCTTCACTTTGTTGGTGGATCTGAAAGAAGAAATTGAGAAAGCTCAGGTCGGTCCTTTCTGGGCCCTGTGTGGGTCAGCCTGTTCTCAGGATGCCTGTCCTCTGCATGCAGTGAACTTACAGGGGTCAACTCTGCCCTGGGGTGGGGGGTTCTGCAGATATCTAGCTCTGTTCAGCATGGGCAAGTTGAATTCCAGGGTAAAGATCTGTGGTCACAGATCCAAAGTCACGCCCTAGAACCTGGCTTTTATCAGTAATAATCTTAAGACACTGGACTCCAACATCTGACTTCTGCGCCTCATTTTTGATGTGCTCAACTCCTCCCCTGGGGGGGAAGGGAGAGGAGCTGGCCTCCCTAAACTCCAACATGTTTTCCTATGAAGAGAGAATCTCCAGAAAAGTGGGTCTGATGTTTTTCAGCCCCTGAGCACAGAAGAATACTTGGAAATCTCTTTAGGAAATAGGAACAT